>NC_091059.1:200528305-200849555 GCF_000393655.2 Nicotiana sylvestris | reverse complement strand
TGTCTTGTTAACATCATATTATTGCATCTCATGGGCTAAAATATCGCCGACCTATCCAAAGGCGTCATAGTCTAAGAGGCATCATCCTCATAGCCGGAGACACCATGTCATGGCCTGAGGATCTCACAAATATGCATATCATTATTCAAAGGCAGCATGGTTCGGAGGCACCATCTTCATGGCCCGAGAACACCATTTTATGGCCTATGAATCCCTCACTAATTCGTGGCTCATGACATCATGGTCTGAGGATGTCATCCTTAACCGTCCGAAGACAACTTTCATGGTTCGAAGGGAATCGGCATCATGTTTAAATTTTCGCACAAATACATGTCTGTAGCATCTCATTATCTGTAGGTGACCAGTAAGCAATCGCTATCCTAGCAGGAGCGACCTCGCTCCAGTTCCTTCAACTATCTCAAACCTGGACCATTCACCATAACCACTCTTGCATCCATTCTGAAATCTCGTGTTCGTTCTTGTATTGACTTCATCAGTATATTTCGCCAATGAATCCAAAACTACACATGGCCTGATTCCTGTAAAACCAGTGATATGTAGGTAGCTTCAAGACAGATTCTAAGCTCTATCTTTCAAAACATCACATCTGGTCAAAATTGGCTATCATTTCTTTACCTGGAAACTCTTTCATCCTTCCCAGGTAAAGGAGGGCAGTTGTTGATAACCAATTTTTCCCATAATATTTTCAAAACTATGCTTTGGCATCAATTACTATTTCTTATACAATTTTTACATTTTTAAAATATTTTAACTAATTTCTCCCAGCATTTTATTTATAAAACAATCACTAATTGCATCACAAACAGTTTTATAATTAATTTTTATGATTTAATTTTATCATTTTCATTTGTACTAAGTTTCAATTGTTGCACAAATAACCACTTTTGTATTTTTAGGCTGCAATTGTAATAACTTTGCAATTATAGCCCACACACGCATTACTATATTATTTTATCAGAAAATAGCCTTTTACATTTTTTAAATATTAAGTAATTAATTTAAAATGTTTCCAGGCATGAAAAACATTTTTTACAGCCTATTGGTTACTTTTAAAAATTGTTTTATCAATTAAATAGGGTATTTAACAAATGGCCCTCTTATTTCAGATATAGCCTAATTACCTAGCCCAATTTAACCCCCCCCCCCCAATTCAATTGAATTAGCCCAAATATACCCAGCCCAAACCTATAATGTCCAACCCGACACCAAATCTTGTCATTCTCGACCGTTGATCACAGAGATCAACGGTTGCAGTTGCCCCTTTCCTTTTTTAGTTCCAAACGACACACCCCCCCCCCCCAAACATGGCCATTCTCACCAAACAGCCACCTTGAAATCCTCTCCTCTCTGTTTTCTCTAAGACCTAAACCTAACCCTAGCCGCCGCCACCCAAAATCAGCCCTAATCCCTTAAATCCCTGTCTGATCTATGGTGTCCTATGGTTGTACGAGGCCTTTACTTGTCTCCTATCTCCCTTGGTAGATCGATTGTGTGGTTTCATGGAAGCATTTCGAAGAGATCTGGTCCAAATCTCATTTTAAGCTCTTCAATGGTTCGTCTATGGTTTGTGAATTATTTCTATCAAAGTCTCACGGCTCAAATCCTTGATTCAAAGGCCAGATTCTCCCTACACTTTCTCCTTTCTTCAAGAAACCTAAAGACTAGACTTAAATCGGTTCAGGTCTCTGTAGATCTGGAGCAATTCTGAGTTCATCACTGATCTTTTTCTAAAATTCCCTTATTTTCTTTACTGGTTAATCGATATCTAAACATTTTTTGTTATATTAAGGTTTGTTCTCTTGTTGTTTGTTGGTCGAACCTCTGGGTATCTGAAGCGTTTTCAAACTTCCATGGCTATTTATTTTGGGTTCTTTTACTTCTTTACCATTGACCGGTTTTTTTTAAACAATACGATACTTCAGGTTTTGACTTCTATCATTTCTGTTTGTTCGTATCTCTGTATGTTGACATGCTTTCAAATTTTTCTTCTTTAAATGTTATCAAATTAGGGTTTCGAATTATTTTCCGTCTAATTTCTCTGTGTTCCTAAAAGCTTTACTCAACCTATTTGTTTAGGGGAATAGATATGTTCTTTCTAGAATTGTTGAGTGATTTGCTACGTTGAAATTCGTGTGCATGATTCTTGGTTATTTCCATGTCTGTGACCTTAAATAGTCGTTCTTGCCTTATTTGACCGCTGTATTGTCACGACCCTATTCCCGAACCTGGTCGTGATGGCGCATCTCGTGAAGACAAGGTCAGGCAGACCAAAACGGAACACCTCTTTAAGTATTTAATTATCATAAACAATAATAAACATAATTTAATATCCATAAATTACGGAATTTAATGATATCAATAGTAGAAACCATCCCGACACAGCCCTAACCGGGATGTTGTTGATTCCCAATTTTTCCCTATATATTTTCAAAATGACATATATGTGCATATATAAGCACCCTAAAGGGTTTTGGCATTTTTAATGATTTTTAAATCAATTTACGGCCTATTTTTACATCACAAAATCCCAATAATTATTCCCAAAACTTGCCATTTTGGAAAATAATTTACTTTATTCTCATAATTACCATTTTTGCATATTTTTTTACAAATTCGTTTGGTATTTTAAAACTAAATTGCATGTAATTGTCATGCTAGCCTCTTTAAGATTCAATAGCATTTTTCTTAAATATAAATTGATCCCAATATTTTAAATTAAGGTTTACATATTATTTATTAACTCAGTACCTTTAATTTTCTTTTAAAACATTTTTACTATTTTTATAAAATAATAGGGGAAAAATTGGCTATTTCAATTTTAGCCTCAATTCGTTTTAATTTTAACCACAATTCCATCTCAATCTCATCCAATTTCAAGACCAAATTGGACCAGCCCAATTCAAATTTAACCCGAACCCTGACCCATTAACTAAACCCGTCCGTTTGTATCTTCAGATCCTGGCCGTTGATCATTTTGATCAACGGCCCTCATCCGTCCTTTCCTTTTTAATTTCGAACGACCTAACCATATCTCTCATTTCTCTTCGACTGCCGCCCTCAAACCCTCCCTTTCTCTCAAACGCTCTCTAACACTCAAAAAACCCTAGCTGTCTTCCTCGTCTTCTCCGACCAAATCTCACCAGAGTCCATGGCTTCTCAAGCCATGGACGGCCTATGCTCACCTCCCTTCACCCCCAAATCATGGTTGTTCGAGATTTCGAGGTTCGACCTCAACGATGCCTATTCAGATCCTCCATAGATCTGAAGTCCTATGGCCTTTCTGGCTCCGTTCCGACGTGTTCGAGCCTTAAAAAGCATAGCTATGGCTCAGACTTGTTCGAGACCAGACCCTTTACAAGCTTTCTTGTTTCTAGGGTTTCTGAGAAACCCTAAAGCTTTCTAGGTTCCTTTTTCTTTTATTTTTCTTATAACTGTGGTAAATCTGTGTTATACTCGAAGTTTTAAAACTTTTCCCCAATTTTTCTTTTTTTAAAACTAGTCTGTTTCGATTTAGAGTTTTCAAAAATCTTAAAATGACTTCTGTCTCTTCTCCTTCTTTTCTTTGTGTGAATCTGTATGTGCCATGTTTCTTACGAGTTTTTCGCTTATGTATTATGTTCTTTCCTCGCATGTCTTCTCCTATGTTCTTGTGTTTTGCCGTTATTACGCATGTTCTTCTGTTTTTGTGTTTTGTTCTTTCTCCTACTAGGTTTTATAAGCATGCTTTATATGTCTCCCTCGCATATCCCTCTACTGTATTTTTTACTGAGCTTTTGCTCCTTGCCTACCTTCACTGGATTTTTTGTTTAAATCCCTAAGCATGATTCTTCTACTGTTTTCCTAAACCTGTATTACTTGTCTCTCCTGAACTTGTTTAAGAAACAAAGCTTTGCCTAAATGTATTCCCTGTATTTAGAATTTGCTTTCCTCTTTGCTTATTCTCTCATGAGTTTCTGAGATAGGCTATCGAGCCTATTCTACTTGTTGTTCTTCGCATATGTATCTGATTTGAGTCAAAAAACCCTAGTGTTGGAGATTTTTTGGCAAGCTTGGTTGTGTGCTTGGGCTAGGGTTCCATTTAGAACCCTGACCCTTTTTCAAAGACTCACTTTGAGTCTATGAACCTAACTTTCCTTGCTACTCTGATTTCTTTGCTAGTGTTGCAACAACTCTCTCTTGTCTCTGTATGGTTTTTATATGACTTTCTCTTCTTTCAAAAGGCCTTTGGCCAGCCTGTGATTGATTCCGAGTCCCTTTTCAAAAGGGTATGATTGATTGTTAATGATTTTCTTCAAATTAAGTTTCTCTTCACCTTTTCTTGGTTGGATCCATTCATGCCAACGCTCAGACCTTGATTTTTACTGGCTGTGATTGATTGCCTTCCCTTATTTAGCCCAAACTGTGTAATGTTGAACTATTTCCTTAAATGAATTTCCATGTATTTACCACTGTTATACTGCCTTAGAAAGGATTTAAAATCAAAATACTTTCCTTATTTGTCATGCCCATTTGAAATCAATCCCTTGGCTGAAGGGAAATCTGTGTGATTGACTTTCAAAATTATTTTCTTACCTTCTTCTCACTTGTCTTCTGCACTATAAAAGGGGCTACCCCTTTTGCACTTAATACGGACATACACAGAAAGACTTCGAACTTTTCAAAACTTTCTCTACTACTACTTTCTCAACCTCTAGTATTGAGCACTCTGCTCCTCTTCTCTTTCTACTTTCTGAAACATTCTTGAGTTCTCTTTGAACTCTCAAGTATTTGTTGAATACTCGATTTTGCTCCTGCTGACTTCTGGCTGTGTACTTGCTTTTATTATTCTGCTATTCTAGTACTTGCAACTGGTATGTCATTCTTAGTTAAATAATGCCCTTAACTATGTGTTTATTTCCTAGCCTGTCATGCCCTCTCTTTCACCATGTGTTTACATCTTAGTCTATTATGCTTTCTTTCCTTATGTTTCTGCAACTCTGTATGTGCTCTTATCATGTGAATACCTTCCCCTTTTCCCTTTATATGCTGAGCCTGATTTGGGTCTGGTGGTGTCCTAATCACCATCTAGACTCAGATCTGACCTCTAAGGTCTGCTCTTAACTTGTTTGGACCAAACAAATGGTCAGGGGTGTGCCAGTCAACACCTATGGCTGGGTATGACCACCATTTGCTAGGGCTCCCCAATCCCTCTTTCACTTTGCACTCATTCCTAGTTCTACGTTCTGCCCCTCTCTGGTAAACCATGCTTTGGGACCCTAGAGCTCCCTCTGAACTTGGATGCCTGAGGGCTGGCTTTTCCGCACTGCACTTTACTATAACTCTGGAATGGTGTTTGGGGTGTAAGCACTGCCTGGAGCTCTTGAAGCTCCTTGGAACTTTGACACATCCCAAATAATAGAAGGCTTTGGAAATCCAGAATTGGTTAATCACATGTTATTGGACATTAAGATTGAATTAAGCTGCTCGGATCTAGCTGTTAGTTTTTAATGTATTTATTTTCTTTGTTTTGGTCTGTAATAATTTGTATAAAGAATTTGGGGAATATAGTAAAGGTATGGGAGGGGTTTTACATTCTTGCATCAGTAAGGGTAGAAACCATGCTTTAGGATTTTAATTTTTTTTAGAAATCCTACCTATAGGATTGTTCAATGTTTCTGGTTCCACATCATTTAGAGACCATGCATGTAGGGTCAATGCTTCATTGTGCTACAAATCATATAGAAATCACGCCTATAGGACTTAACATTCATGTAATCAATGCATATAGAGATCATGCCTATAAGGAATGCATATGCATTAGGCAAACTGTAGGGTTAATTAACACAATCATCTTTTACAAGTTCAATAATAGGTTTTTAAAAAAATCAAGATAGATATCATGCCTATAGGATTAGCATCGAACTCGTCTAATTCGCTTAAAGTAATAATGATCTATTAACTGGTCCTTAACGTCTTAATACAACAATAATTTCAGAAGTCTTAATTCTTTGACAAAAACTCTCTTGACTCAGTATGCTTTTGAATCCCTCAAATCGGCATCTTTTTCTGAAAAAGTTTCTTTCTAAACATTCTGCCTAAATGTTTTACTCAGACCCTGAAATCGTCTTTTAAAACAGTTGCGACTTACCCTTTCCTTAGATATTTCTATATCTAAAACTCTTTCACAACCATTTCTGTGTTTTATTTTTACTGCAGTCTATACTTTCCTTTCAAAGCTCCTCTGTATTAGACTACTTTTTCCTAAAACCAGTACCCTTTAAATCACTCGCTTGAAATACCTTAATTTCTGACAATTGGATCCAAGTTTCCTAATGCAGACTTTCTATCTAAACATATGGGTTGAACCAGTCCGTTCGCTATTTAAGTTTAATTTAAAGACCAAATCAGTATGTGCCAAGACGTGCTAAACTAAGTGTTTGTTGATTAAGGGGTTTACTTGAGCCTTACCTATTTGTTTGTTCATCCTTATATTTGTTACTTGTTTTGTATGTCGCAATTAGAATTTTAACCTTTGAACTCCATATATGCCTATATCCCTTTCCTTCCCCTTTAGGATTAGAAGTCTTGATACCCCGGGATTGATAGGTTGGGACGGGTACTAGCATGTAATAAGTAAACGAGACTGATCGCGTTTAAATACCTTAACAGGGTGGGAAGGGTAGATATGGATATGATGACCGATGCATTAATATCATGTGCGACCCCTCTTCTGAGGAGTGATCGCTGGGTATTGCATTGAAGTGATCCATATTAATTATAAACTTAGGACTCCCCTCCCTTTATTAGCTTTCATCGCTTCTTGTAAAACTGTTCAAATCTCTTTTTCATGAATTTCTGCCCTCTCTACTTACCTTTGAAAATTTTCAACTTGGTCGCAATGTTATGTGCGAATCCTTATTTGAGCCTTGATTGTTTACTTGTAAAGTCACAATTGCAACATGGCCGGGAACCACACTAGTGGATCTTGAGGGGTGCCTAACACCTTCCCCTCGGGATAATTTCTAGCCCTTACCCTAATCTCTGGTCTCTTCATCTCAAACCCTTCTTAAAGTGTCCTAATGCACTATAATAATTAGGTGGCGACTCTTCAACTTCCAAACCCAATTCTCGAAAGGGAATAGAGTTGTCATCCCAATGTCGTATACCCGATTTCTGACCCTACGGTTAGAGAAAAAGGGGGCGTCGACAGATGTCACAAGTCATGAGCAACTAAGAAATCTGGATACAAGTCTACTGAACACTAATTCCGATACAATAGTTCTAAAAGCATGAAAATGATAAGATAAGGGAGGCATGGGGATGCGAACGTCAATAGCTACCTCGTGGTCTCCAAATCACTTCCTGAACTGGGAGAATCAGCACTGATGAGCGGACTCTGCGATGCCTGAATCTGCACACGTGATGCAGGGAGTAATGTGAGTACTCCGACTTAGTGAGTAATAATTATAAATAATGGCTAAAAGTATGAAAACACGTAAAGGCACAAAACAATTCCATATCAAGCAGTAAAATCACTTAAAGCAGTAAATCAGTGAAGAAATCAAATGATATTCCTTTTTAAAACAAGTAAAACAGGTAATTTAACAGGTAAATAACAAGTAGAAAATCCGCCCCTCGGGCACAGTATCAATCACTCAGAACAGTATCAGCCCCTCGGGCTCACTCTCAGTACAGTATCAGCCCCTCGGGCTCAGTATCAATCACTCAGAATAGTATCAGCCCCTCGAGCTCACTCTTAGATCATAATGGGTACCCGCGCTCACTGTGGGTGTGCAGACTCCGGAGGGGCCCCTTACGGCCCAAGCGCTATATCAAGCCACCTCGTGGCATTATCACTCAGCATATCCTCACATCACTCAAACCACCGCGTAGGATAAATAGTAACTCAGGCCCTCGGCCTCATATCATTCAACATATCCTCACATATGGCCCTCGGCCTCACTCAGTCCGAAAATCATCATAAGCCCCTCGGGCATCTATAAAACAGTAGTTCTCAGCCCAAAATATCATTTAGAAATATCATTTAAGTTTCAAATCTGTATAAAAGCGGCTGAGTTTGTAAAACAATAATTATCAACAGGACTGAGTTTAAATATAAGTCAAAACAGTGAGGAAATAGTGATAAAAATCCCCGAAGGGTCCAAATAATTGGCACGAAGCCCAAATATGACAATCAGCCCAAATCGCGATGGTAACAAATATATTTCAGTCAAATACACGGTAAAATCATCAGTCGGGATGGACCAAGTCACAATCCCCAGTAGTAAAAGACCCCACGCTCATCATCCAGCGCGTGTCGCACCTTAATATAGCACTACGATGTGCAATTGGGGTTTCAAACCCTCAGGACATCATTTACAATCATTACTCACCTCGAACCGGCTAATTCTTTAGCTCGCGACACCTTTGTCCCTCGAATTGGCCTCCACATGAGTCGAATCTATCCAAAATTAGAACGAATACGTCAAAATATGTTATGGGAACAAAGCCCAATCAAACAATCGAAAAATACCAAAATTCTCGAAATTAGCGAAAACCCGAGCCCCGGGCCCACATCCCGAAATTCAGAAATGTTTACATCAACGGATTCCTTATATCCCCATGAGTCTAACCATACCAAAATTATCCAAATCCCATCACATTTCGACCCTCAAATCTGTGATTCTATCCAAGAGGGTTTTCTAAACTTTTCCAACAAAATTCGCGGATTAAATGCCAAAACTAGTAATAGATTCAAGTTATCCAACCAAAATTGAGTTGAGAACACTTAACCCATTGTTCTCTCCAAAAATCTCTTGAAAAATCGCCTTACCCGAGCTCCAAATCATCAACAATGGAAAATGGGAACGAAGTCCCATTTTCAGAACTTAACATTCTGCCCAGAATTTTTCTTCTTCGCTTTCGCATACTGTAGATCGCATTCGTGAAGACCAATATCCCAGACCCTTCACGTTCGCGTTCCAGGTCTAGCATTCGCGAAGGCCAATTACCCAGGCCCTTCGCGTTCGCGTTGCAAGCCTCACGTTCGCGTAGGCCAAATGACCCCAGGCCCAATTTTCCTTCTACGCGTTCGCGATTACTCTCCCGCGTTTGCGTAGAACCTTAGCCCACTCCTTCGCGTTCACGACTCCATCTTCACTTTCGCGAAGGTCAAATCAACAGTCTCCCATTTTCCTCTTCGCGTTCACGAGACTCCCTTCGCGTTCGCGAAGAAGGTAACCAGATACCAGCAACCAACATTAGCTTTTTACCCAAATTCGATTCGTTAACCACCCAAAACTCACCCGAGGCCCCCGGGACCTCAACCAAAAGCACCAACACATCCTAAAACATCATCCAAACTTGTTCCAATCATCAAAACACCTCAAATAACACCAAAACCGTCAAATTACATCGAATTCAAGCCTAAGTTCCTCCAAAACTTCCGAAACACACATTTGATCAAAAACCCAACCAAATCACCTCCGAATGACCAGAAATTTTGCACACCTATCCCAAATCAACCTACAAAGCTACAGCAATACTCGGAATTCTATTCCGATCCTCGGATCAAAATCTCACCTATCAACCGGAATTCGCCAAAATACTAACTTCGCCAATTCAAGCCTAATTCTACATCGGACCTCCAAAACCACTTCCGATCACACTCCTAAGTCACAAATCACCTAACGGAGCTAACCAAATCATAAAAATTCTGATCCGAGATCATAAACAAACAAGTCAACTCTTGGTCAAACCTTTCAAATTCAAAGCTTTCATCTGAGACTGTTCTTTCAAATTCCTTCCGATTTTCCTAAAAACCAAAACCATCGATATACATCAGTCATAATACATCATACGGGGCAAGTCATGCCCAAGAACGGGCGATCAAAGTGCAAAAGCTCAAAACGACATGTCGTGTCGTTACATCCTCCCCCACTTAAACACACGTTCGTCCTCGAACGTACCCATAGTTGTTCTAAAAGCCAACCCATAGCTAAATAACTTTACCATGCATATACCCGGGAGTGATCCCACGTCACCCTATCTTACATAGGTTTGATAACACAACATAACTGAAATTTCACAATCCGTCCTAGTCCAGAAACCATAGAACCACATTTCTGCTTCTAAAATCCTCAATGCGATCAGAATCTCACATTTATACTTTGAACAAGTTCAAACAGGCTGTAATAGCCCATGCCTGCAACCTCAGGTGCAATTATATGATATACCACATAACTCAAACACATGCAGCGATAACTTCCATTCACAGCAGATGCCCACAACAACCAAATACCGATAGAAAACCTCTTATCAGCTAAAGTCTCATTCCAACACTTTCATATACTGCTAACGATAATTGAAATACGCAATAAACCATAACCATTTCTCAGATCAACCATTCATGAAGCCATTTCTCCTCTGGCAATTACAAAAGCAATTTTTTTAAGTCGAACCTCGATATTATCCTTCCAACATGCTGAAATCAAATTCGTTCATATTCATTAATGATCCCAGCAATCTTTTCTGACCCAACACACTACCCTGGTAACATGACACATCAATAAAGGCCTAAGCCACAACTTGCATAAATACGCGCACCAATAAGCAACAGTCTGAACATACTCAAATTATGAAAATGACTCAAATGAAAGAGCTGTAACTCAAGCTCACCAATACCACCACATCACAAGGTTGAAAACCCGTCTCACATCATAGAAATAGAACACCCGAATCTAACCCGCAAGGTCATATCTCCACATAGCTTTGCTGCAAAATGCGCGATCCTATCCAAACACTGTTCCACATGAAACACCTCAAGTTACTATGCTCAAAATTGACAACCATGCACAATTTGACACCTGGAACCAAAGCAATTCACTACACCCACGGCGAAACAAGGAACATATACCATACAGACTCGATAGGACGTAACTGATACGCCATCAACCGAGCAACACCCAATTACTTTTCCCGCTCGACTTCCACTATGAACCCCAATAGAACCGCACCATATGTGCCCATAACCAACAAATCATAACCTCTCGCAACCTAGAAAGGCAACTCATAGATCTCCCTGGATCACCAGTAGACTCAACAACCGTCGAATCGACACATCCCTCAACAATGCAATTCGGAGCCAACCAAGCCGACTCAAGTTAGAACACGCATCCACATTAGCCTGCCAATGAACTCCTTATCAAAGAAGCCTGAAGCTGCTCCTTCCACTACTATAACTCCTGCCGGAGCCATACGATACGGTTCCCGGCACCAAATCAATACCGAAATCAACAACCCTGCCCGGTGACATGCCCGGCCACAAGGAACACATCCGGAAAGTCCCTCACCACCGGAACTGGATCAATATGAGGAGCCTCAGCACTGACACTCATCCCAAGAGCCCAAGTAAGAAAGAAAAATCCTTCCCAGCCGTCCGCTGAGTCTTCGAATGTAAAACCACTCTACCAGGGCATAATCCGACACACCTCGTTGTTCAACCCGTGGCATTCCCGGCATAGCCCATAGCGCAATAGTCCAGAATAACCCAACACAGAGACAACCAGCCTAAACCCTAATATCACATCCAGAATCTAACATACCAAGCAAAGAAAGATCCACTCGGGCCTCCAAATCCCGGCAGTTGCCAAACAATGCCGATACATGCGATCTACAACCACATCATAGCCTGAATATGAGAACTTTCGTCTCCAAATCCACACGGCCCATGAATCACCATATCTGATCCCAATTTCGTCGTCCAAATGCATGCTACGCCTCAAATACCCAATCATTCCTCGATAAATACTCAAAAATTTCCCTGTGCCCCCAAGCAAACTCGACTATCACCAGTCGATCTAACAAGAAAGTGCTGCAATACTACCGAAGTACCATCAGCTTAATCACATTGTCTTTTCTGAAACATATACCCTCATCAAATCACCCCAATTAGCACAACCACTTCCTTAATCATCTGAAACTGCCCGTGCTGCTTAAGAATTCATGACTTTCCGTTCAGAACTGCATGTTACGTTACACATGCAAATCTTGATCCCCACAACATACCGCATATACCATACCATCCTAGGATAACATGAGAACTTCATCTCGCTTCCGAGCCACATACATCTACGTACTCAACTAGTCATGAACTTTCCATTGGTCCCATCTAGAAGAAAAATCACTATACATCCCACACTCAGCATGCCCATAGAAAATATACATCTCCAAACCGCGGTAAAAACCATCAAGAACTCTCCGAGTTTCCTTTGCACAAATCAGACATGTCAGGACTGAATCCTTCTAACTCGATCAAGCTAAGCAAGCCATCAAAACCTAAGAGCATCACCGCAAAATACCTGAAAGAACTTATTACCTCGAACACACACCAGGAATTAATCATATCCGTACTATACCGATTTGGTATACTATCAAGCTACTCCATCTATCTAACTTTCCTTCTGATTCATCTTCAACTTGATATTCTCTTTTACTGTAGCACCAAAATTTCTCATACCAGGATTACCACACGAGACCCAAGCACAAGACCACATTGTCTAAGACCTATAAGCTGCTGAATACTCACTCAATTACTCCCAAAAACACCACATTCCAGAACACTTTACTCTGAGGAACTTCCTGCGAATCTAAATCTGTTACCTTTGCTGTCCTGATACTGATACATAGTGTCCTATATTCAATATAAAAATATCACAAGTCTTGACCTCTTCCCATGAAAACACAATTTCTAACCCCATATACAACTTTAAGATACCCAATTGTTATATGTAGAACCTAGAACACATTAGAACCATTCTCGAGAGTCACTCACTCTCTTCAAACTACAATTAGCCTGATCAAACGAACAGAACCACCCGTGCCTCTTTAGCACTCTGACACCGCAGAATGAAATACTCATCCCAACACATCCAGGCAACTTCATGCTCTATGCACCGAGCATTCCTTACCAACAACAACTTAAGACATCATGTGATTTTTCTTACTCTATGAAGCATAATATAACCTTTGTCAAAAAAATTTCTCTACTCGAGCATCCTAGGTCTCAATTTCCGCAAGCCATAACTGATTCGCCTGTACACCTCAAACTGGAACCAACATAGCGCCTAACTGTGCAACCAACTACTCATAGCAGACTCCCCCACTTGGCTCGGTGCCATAGATCAAAATACACTCAATAACTCATAACACTTATACTCTATTGATGCCACAATACCACAGTGAGATTAAGCTCAAATCCTTTTGTAAGCTTGTGAAAACACAGATCATCTAGTATTTTAAATCTTCTGCAAATCTCGTATTCAGGCCCTTCGCTTTCGCGTAGCAAGCCTCGCGTTCGCGTAGGCCAAATGACCCCAGGCCCAATTTTCCTTCTACGCGTTCGTGATTACTCTCCCGCATTCACGTAGAACCTTAGCCCACTCCTTCGTGTTCGCGACTCCCTCTTCGCGTTTACGAAGGCCAAATCAACAGTCTCCCACTTTCCTCTTCGTGTTCGCGAGACTCCCTTCGCATTCGTGAAGAAGGAAACTAGATACCAGTAACTAGCAGTAGCATTTTACCCAAATTCGATCCGTTAACCACCCAAAACTCACCCGAGGCCCCCGGGACCTCAACCAAAAGCACCAGCACATCCTAAAACATCATCCAAACTTGTTCCAATCATCAAAACACCTAAATAACACCAAAACCGTCAAATTATATCGAATTCAAGCCTAAGTTCTTCCAAAACTTCTGAAACACACATTTGATCAAAAACCCAACCAAATCACCTCTGAATAACCTGAAGTTTTGCACACCTGTCCCAAATCACCCTACGAAGCTATAGCAACTCTCAAAATTCCATTTTGACCCTTGGATCAAAATCTCACCTATCAACCAAAATTCGCCAAAATACTAACTTCACCAATTCAAGTCTAATTCTACACCAGACCTCCAAAACCACTTCTGATCATACTCCTAAGTCACAAATAACCTAACAGAGCTAACCAAATCATAAAAATTCTGATCCGAGATCATATACAAACAAGTCAACTCTTGGTCAAACCTTTCAAATTCAAAGCTTTCATCTGAGACTATTCTTTCAAATTCCTTCCAATTTTCCTGAAAACCAAAACCATCGATCTACATCAGTAATAATACATCATACGAGGCAAGTAATGCCCGAGAATGGGCAATCAAAGTGTAAAAGCTCTAAACGATCTGTCGGGTCATTACATGTATATTACTGATTCTTTACATGATTCTTTCCTTAATTAAATCCTTGACTATTTTATTCCGAAGCTCTTTATTTTAGTTTGATTTGAACTCCTTTCCTTAATAAGGCCTCTGACTCTTGCTTCTTTACTCAATCCGATTGAACCTCTTGCCTTAATTAGTTCCT
The DNA here is from genome assembly GCF_000393655.2 of Nicotiana sylvestris. Taxonomy (NCBI): domain Eukaryota; kingdom Viridiplantae; phylum Streptophyta; class Magnoliopsida; order Solanales; family Solanaceae; genus Nicotiana; species Nicotiana sylvestris. The sequence continues at coordinate 200,835,154 of NC_091059.1, read as the reverse complement.
GTCATTACCTTTGGCCAAATTTCCTTGATTAAACGAGAAGACTATGCTGAATCTTTGTGTGATTGATTCTTAAATCCCTTAATCGCTAATTATTGATTACTTTACCTTATTTGATCTACTCTTGAACTACTATAGAAGCTCTCTTATTTTAACTTCTTAGACACGGACATAAGTTTATCAATACTCTCACCCTCTAAAAAGCTCTCTATTCTCTTTTGTTACTTGCAATTCTCACTAATCCAGTCAGTTGAAAGCCAAGGCTAGCTATTTGCACCATCTCTGCTCTATACTCTGTATTCTCTCCTTAACTGGTATGTCTTGATTCCATTAAGATTCTAAAATTACGTGTTTCTTTGTTGGTTTAGTTCATTAGTTGTGACTTACAATCCTGTTTATTGTTTTTATTATCATGTTGCTCCATGTGTATTCAGCATGCCTAGATCACTACCTAAGTGTTGTCTCAACTTACTTGTTTGTATACTGTTTATCTAGCATGCCTAAACTATGTGTGGGATCAGCATGTCAACACTTGCCTAGCTTGTCCATTCAAGTTCTTGCATGTTCTGCCTTACTCCTGCTAAGTTATCTAGTCTCTTCAATGTAACTCTAGTTGTGTTGCTTATGTTCCCTCAACATGTTTCTGTTGTGATCTTTGTTTCATGACCTACTAGTTCAGCAGGACCCCATAAGACTTCTATGTACCTTGTTGTTTATATGATCCACTATCACTAAGGTGTATTCTATGTGTCCCCTACCTCTCTCTCCTTGTGTGAAGTCTATTTGCCAAAGTATTTTTCTGAAGCTGTTTGTTTTGTGACTTGTATTCTGATTTTAAGATGTTCTTTTTCATGCTTTTCTCACTGTTGTATTACCCAAACTAGTACTGGTTTTTAAAAGGTCTTCTTACTCCTAAGACCTTTCTCTACACTGTTTACCAAAACATTTTTTTAAATTATACACTCCCACTTATTCTTAGTTCATTAAGTCCTGCCCCTCTGGTATGTGTACTGCTTAGAGATCCCTGAGGTCTCTCTAAACTCTGGCATATCACGAATGGCTCTTCCACACTACACATAATCAGTCTCTATTTGAGGAAAGTCTGGGTATGAGCACTGTCCAGATCCTTGAGGTCCTTAGGGAAGTCTAACACACTTAGACATGAATTGGGCTATGGAATCTTGGGCATTTGAGACTAGTGAAGGCTTGGTACACCAGGATTTGCTTTGAGCCTACTTCAGGCTCCCTATAGCTTAACTTCTATTCTATTTATATAATTTTTATTCAATCATTGGTCTGTAATAATTAATTATAAATAGATAATGAGGTGACTAGTAAAAAGGTAGTTGTATATTATGGGAAAGTTGGGTAGATAACATGCCTATAGGGTTCATTTCAATTCAAATGCATTTGATAGCATGCCTATAGGGTTCATTTTGGTTCAAATATATTTTGCTAGATAATATGCCTATAGGATTTTGCTTTAGTTCAAATAAATTCTGCTTGCTTTACTTTACATGACTAGACACCATGCCTATAGGATCTAAAAATTATTTTTAATTAGAAACCATGTCTATAGGATCTAAAATCAGTTTTAAGTACAGAATTCATGCTTGTAGGTTCTAAATCAGTTTAATTAACTAACCTACTCGTTCCTTCAATGTTGTGTTAATTAATATCACTAGAAAGCATGCATATAGGATCCTAATTGTCCGTTTAAAATTGTTTACTGCATTCCTGATCAATTATTAGATACCATGCTCATAGGACATCACTATTATATGCTTAGGCAAGCCTGTAGGGCGACTAAAATTCTGCAAACTGTAAAACTATGCCTTGTTATTTGTGACTGCTCATATTCAACAGTTTAAAAGCAGTAGGCAAATGGATTAAGTTCTTTTACACTTTGGTTTTAACTCAATATTGCATATTCTCTTCTCACCTAGATATCATGTTCTAGAGTTTCTCTTAAATATCTGAAAAATGTTGTTTGAGACGTGCACTTAATTGTTCTGTTTGTGGAGGTAAAACGTAAGCCTTTGACTGTTCTCTCTTTAGTTCAGTCCTAATTGTTTTGGTTGTCGCCGAGATTTTTCTCCTTTAAGTACCTTAGGAAGGTCTAGAACTACCTAAATTAGAGGTCATAAATATCTCTAGGGCCACAAGGAAGGGACGGGTAGTGCACGCATAGGATATCTTATGGTTGCTAGAACGCTTTAGGCTATGACCAATGGGGGGATTGGGTAGTAAAGGATATGATGATTGCGCGCTAATGTCACGTGTAGCCCCTCATTGAGGAGTGATTATCGGGCATTGCATTGGTATGATCTTGTAGGCTAATCAACCTAGGACTTCCCTTTCCCAATTCCTATGTGTTTAAATTCTATGTACTTCCTTTTCTTTATACATGTGCAAGTTGTTCAAACCTCTCCCTTGTTTCCATTACCTAAATTATACATGTATTTAGAATGTCAAAATATGTCTTTATTTGCGAATATGTGTTAAAACTGTTTATTTGTCAAAATGACTAATTCACATAGTTTAAGTTCGATTTGTACCTACCATTGTGGACCACAAGGGATGCCTAACACCTTCCCCTCAAGGTTATTTTGAGCCCCTACCCTAATCTCTGGTAATGCAAACTAGTTACATGAGTTAATTGCTCTAGGTGCCCTAATGCACCATAATCCGTTAGGTGGCGACTCTTCAAATACCTAATTCCCAAAAGAAAACGAGTTGTTCCCCCATGAATGTCAAAACCCGGACTTCCCCGGCAAAAACGAAAAAAAAAGGGGTGCGACAGTACCTATGTTCCATGACCCAATTCTCAACCTACAGGAGCCCTTACGCCCCTTACCTCTCTTGCCTCTCGTCCCACCCCCTAACCCATGACCCACCTCCCGCTCCGTCCCCTGGCCTCCCCGAGGACATGACCTTACTTTACCATCCCAGACTACAGCCACTATACCTATAGCATACTATGGAGAATCACTCATGCACACTAGGTAAATGGACCAGACCAGGAGAAAACAAGTTGAAGCTAATAGAAAGCTAGCACTAAGGCGAACTAAAAGGCAGCAATTTAACTGACGCAAGAGGAAGGAGAATAGGAAAACGGGAGGTACCAACTCCAATGAAAGAACCTGGAAGTTGTATCTGGTGTACACGACACTGATGCAGCACTTAGCAGCCCTCCTATGATGTGCGCCTGCTCCTAGCTCGTCTCCAATAGCCACCACGTAATACCTAAAACACAAGAACCAAAAAAGGTGTTGCCTCTGCTACTACCGATGGAGCCCCAACTAAAGAAAAGAAGAGTAAAATAAGAGAGAAGGAGGGTGGAAAAATAGTGGGGATATTTGGTCTAGGAACCCATGTGAAGAAAGGAATTGAGAAGTTCGTTCGCCGGAATACAGCAATCGCAGCAGCAGTCGAAACATCTCAATTCGATAATCAAAACTTTAAAATGTTTTTGTCAAAAAAGTACTTTATATAGTACTTTAATTAAAAACAAAAAGGATACTAAACTGTTTAGAGAATAAGATTAAACAGAGTGACTGACTATTTCGGTAAGGCTCCGATTATCAGAGTATATGCTCAAAACTTGGAGTGAATTCGGAAATTACGAAAAGGAAATAGTTTTGAATATAAGCAAAAAATCTTATTCGTAGATGTTAGTACGTAATTTTAAAGAAGGTTTCAAAGCCAGAGATCTCCGGACTATAGATTTATATCCAAAAAAAGTATACTTAAAAGAATTCTTTTAGTGTGTGCTTCATCGAATATTTTTTACAACACCTGGTAAATATAAAATTCATCTCTAATAATATGTACTTATTATTTCAATTGAAATTTATTTTTTATTTTTAAATAACTAATAAATTAACACATTCAATCAAATGCAGACAAAAGAGATGATCTTAATTATTCAGTATTTAAATTTAGTGACAACTTATTATTCTCTTCGTCCCAATTTATATAGTTGTTAGATTGAACATAAGACTAACAATAAAGAATATTTTTTAAATATATGGTCTAAAATAAGCCATAGAAATTTATGTTGCTATAAATCATCTCATTAAGAATAAAATGAGAAGTTTAAAGTTCGTTTGTTTCTAAATAAGAAAGTATGTTATTTTTCTTGAAACAAACTAAAAAAGAGAGTATGATACGTAAATTAGGATAGACGGGATAACAATTAAATATGAATTCATATTTTAATATCTTAATCTTAAAAAATCCAAAAAAAAATATATTATACTACTACTCTACTAAATTTTCTTATTTGTTATAACCTGTCACGACCCAAAATTCAGCTTGGTCGTGATGACACTGAATTCAATCAATTAGGAAAACCAACGACAATATAAACCCTAAACAAGACTAAATATATACAAAGTAATACATAAGTTTGAAATTTAATACAAGTGCGAAAAACATCCATAGAGTCCCCCAAGGAATGGTGTTACTAAGTCATGAGCTATTAGGAAAGGATAGTACATCAATGCCTCAAAATACATTTGAATAGAAAGAACAGTAGTATAAAATTGATAGAAGCTGACTCCAAGGCAATGCAGAACCGATCTGCCGCTCACTCTCAAGTCTCCAAGTGAATTTTAATAGTGTCTAATGGACTTTATTAATGTCAGGCTCAATATGAGACAATCTACACAAAAATGTATAGCAAGTATAGTATTAGTACACCATCACAGTACTCAAAGTATCGTTCACTTTGTTCGACGAAGTAGCGGTGTGGATTTGCTTAAAATCATTTATTTTAATCCATATGTGATCATATACATAACAGTAATAGAGAAAAACACAAAACAACATGATAAGCTATCAATGCCTACTGATAGAGTCTATGAAGTAATATACCTTATCTCGGCATGCAAGCCAAATGCATGAATACGATGCATCAAAACGGCATATATAATATTATGTAAAATTCAGAATTAGTATGAAACGTATCAATAAGAGTATATTAATTCTTATGCATGATAAAAGACTCAAACTTTACATCAAACCGATACTCTGCAAGTGTCCAACATGATGTTTTGTACTTCAATACCACACAAGAGGGGATGATTTGTGTGGTGCCTGATTTTCACGTGCACTAGATTATCGAAAGATCTGGTTCTTCTATGCGTTCCTTACACTACAATTGTCGAAATAAATAATGCAGAAAGTAAAGAACACAAGGATTTTTTCCAAACACTTCACTACAACTCTGAGCCAATAACAAAGTTTACAAACTCTTGCAAACCTAAAGATTAACTCTAACCCTTATAGCAACCAGCCACAAGCTGTTGCGATTACTTTAAGTTAACTCTAATTTGAACAATACAACCCGAGTTTACAACCTCTTGCAAACCTAAGAATTAACTCTAACCCTTATAGGAACATGTCATATGCTGTTGCAACTACTTCAAGTTAACTCTAACTTGAAAGATATAATTCAGGTACCTAGTACAATTTGCTTCTTGGAAAGCTGAAAGGTACAACTCAAAACACCTACAACACTTTGAACTAGAAATAAAGAAAGACATATAAAACTCTTTATGAAAATGGTTCTTCAATTTGGTTCGTGTAGCTTCAGGATCGCACTCTTAAATCTCACAGGAATTGCTTACAAAATGTCTTGCTATTTTGCTCTCAACTCACATTTAACTTTAGCGTTTGTGCATACCTGTGAGAACATCTTGTAATATATAGTGTTAGTATAATAGGAAATAACTAGAGTTCCAATGTTATAATCTTCCTTGGTGGAAGAGTTCTAGTTAACCTCAACTTCTAACTCTTTCCTTATCTTGGATCATTTTCTCTTTGATTAAGGAGTCCTTCTCCTTATCAATTATGTAGTTTTTTCGATCAGTAGATATCAGATATAACTATTTAAGCTTATCTCTCTCACGTGCATACCTTGTGCTTGAATCCGCTCGTGTCTGTGTATACTGTGGATGGACCTAGTTCATGCTTGAGTTCCTTTGTCAATATTTAAAACCAACTTTACTTGGGCTAACAAATTCCCCTTTTGATGATGACAAACTATGTTTTTTTTCAAAAATGCAAGCCTTGTTTCAACTTAGCTCAACATCAACAAAACATTTTACCTTTAAAAAGTAACTAATCATCAAGGACCAGGTTTATTAGGTTATAGACATCACACTCCAAAGTAAAAGCACAACCAAATTTCTCATTTTGGCATCATCAAAAAGTTGCATAATTATGTGAGATAACCAGATTTTAATAGAAATTACTCATAGACACTAGGGCTACTTCAAATGCAATCATGGATTTACGCATCATCTATCAATATAAGGATATTAGCCATCTAAGAAGTATCAGCAAACAGTTAGAGAAAAAAAATAGTGAATTTCATTAATTGATAAGATCCCACCACAAAGCATAAAAAGAAATAAAAACACTGGATCATGAGCAAAAGAAAAAAAAATCCAAACTAGGTCACTGGTTGATCTACACTAGACTAGGAAGCTTAAGGCTGGGAAGGACCATGTTCGTTGTTTTTGGCTTGGAGTAGTTTCAACATATCCTGAAAAATGTCATCATTCTTCTCCTTCTCTTTTGCCAGCTTAGCTCTGAGAGCATCTCTCTCAATCTCCACTTCAGCCTATCAATCTCAGGATCCTTAGCCCAAATTTCTTGCACCAAAGCTTGCATTTTGCTGTTCACTGGTACCTTTTTGGATGAACCAGGTTTTTTGGGAGCGGTTTGAACTTCATAGTATGTAACGATCTGGCTGGTCATTTTAAGAATTAATGCCCCGATCCTCTATTAACTGCTTTCCCCATGTTTGTTTCTGCTATTTTGATTTGCTGGGATGTTTGGTTTTGAGTTTCGGAGTGTATTGGGACACTTACACCCTAAATGAGATTTTAAGTTTTAGAATTTGGACCGTAGTCGGAGCAGTGTGAAGACAGTCTCAGAATGGAATTTCGTTGGCTCTGTTAGCTTTGTTAGATGATTTCGGGCTTAGGGGCGTATTCAGATTGTGTTTTGGAGGTCCGTAGCTTATTTAGGTTGAAATGCCGAAAGTGGAATTTTTGAAATTTCCAGTTTGATAGTTTGATATAGGGGTCGGAATGGAATTTCGAAAGCTGGAGTAGCTCCATAGTGTTGAATGTGACGTGTGTGCAAAATTTTAGGTCATTCGGATGACGCTTGATAGACTTTTTGATCGCAAGCATAATTTGAGAGTTTTTGGAATTCGGAGGCTTAAATCCATGGTTAATTCGATTTTCCAAGTTGTTTTAGGTGTTTTAAGGATTGGTATAAGTTTGGATAGTGGTATATGACTTGTTCGTGCTTTTGGTTGAGGTCCTAGGGGCCTCGGGGTGGTTTCGGATGGTTAACGGGAAGTTTGGATTTGGGGATTTGTAGCTAAAGCTGCTGAGTCTACTATCATAACTGCACCTGCGGCTTGGGAACCGCAAGTGCGAGCCCGCAGATGTGGCCAAGAGGAAGAAAGGCTGGAACCGTAGATACGGAAGTTTTGCCGCACCTGCGAGCTCGCAGATGCGGTGCCTGGGGCGTAGGTGCGGATAAGGAGGATTAATGAAAAATCATAGAAGTAGTTGATTATGCTCATAAGCGGTCCCACAGGTGCGGGCATTGAACCGCAGATGCGGTATTGCTGGGCAGAACATATAAATAGATGTCTTCGCGAATTTGAGTTATTTTCATCTCTTTTCAAACGAGAAGAAGCTTTGGGGAGCATTTTCAAGGGGGATTTTCATAGGGGTTCATTGAGGTAAGGTCCCTGGTCCTTAAGCTCGTTATTATGGTGATTTTTATCATTGTAAGCATGAAATTTGAAGGAAAATCAGTGGTAAATTGGGGGTTAGGGTTTGCTTAATTAGAGAGATTTGAGTGGTGATTTGAAGGACCATTTTAGTTCCGATTTTGGTACTTTTGGTATGACTGAACTTGTGAGAGTATGAGGATTCTAAAAATATAAATTTTACTTGATTCCGAGATGTAGGCCGGGGGGCATTTTGGTTATTTTTCCTAATTTCATGTATTAGCTTGGAATTAATTAGTGGAATCAGTTACTGGAAGTTTTATTTACATTATGCAATTGATTTGAATAGATTCGGGCCATTTGGAGTCGAGTACTCGTGGCAAGAGTGTGGTTTCAGGTTGATTTTGAGCCGATTCGAGGTAAGTGGCTTGTCTAACCTTGTGTGGGGGAACTCCCCTTAGGATTTGGTATTTGTTGATATTTGAAATGCCTTGTACGTGAGGTGACGAGTGCGTACTTGTGCTAATTGTTGAAAAATCATGTTTTCATTAAGTAGCTATAATTGTGTTCCTTCTCCTGTTTATATTACTTGCATTTTAAGCATGTTGTTATCTTAAGGAAGCATGTCTAATTGACTTAATTGCTTTACTTGCTCAAACTGCCTTATTTGGATTATGTGTAGCATGCTAGGTTAGAAATACTTGTTTTACCTTGGTATGAAATTTAATTTAATTGAGTATGCTTCGTGTTGTTGTTGTGCGTTTACTTTGGGACTACAGGACGATATCCTGGGAGATCCCCTACACATATATTGATTTTGACTGTAGTGTGGGATACAAAGAGATACCCAGCACGTATATTGAGGATACTAAGAGATCATTGGGATACCGAGAGATCACCAGCATATCTATATTGAGGATACTAAGATATCCTCGGGATACTGAGAGATCCCCAGCACACACATTGAGGATACTAAGAGATCCTCGGGATGTTGAGAGATCCCCGGTTGTTATCTCTGTGTTGAGCGGTGTTCCTTTTGTGATTATTTTGTCTCTGTTATAGTTATTGTTATTCTTATTATCCTGTGTTACTTCTTATTGTTAGCATTTAATTATATTGTCGTATTCTATACTATTTTACCTCATTTTTCAGCTATAATCAGTAGGGCCCTAACCTTTCTCGTCACTACTCAACCGAGGTTAAGCTTGGCACTTACTGAGTACTGTTTTGGTGTACTCATGCCCTTTCTGCGCATGTTTTTCATGTGCAAATCCATGTACTTCGACTCAGTCCCACTACCCTTGAGGTGAGGCGATTATCTGGAGACTTCACAATATATCTGTCGCGTCCGCAGACCGATGAGTCCCTTTCCATTCTCTCTAATAGTTTAGCCCTTCTATATTTATCTTGATTTAAACATTCTAGAGTTAGAGAACAATGTAGTATTCATAGCTTGTGATTTCATGAGATTCTCGGTTTTGAGAATTGTTCAATTTTTAGATCTTGTATTGGTATATGCCGAGCGGCATCTTAAATACTTTTATATTGTTTATCTTCAGTTTTTATTAGTTTTCCTTTTTGGATATTTTTTTTCAAAATTGTTAGGCTTACCTAGTCATAGAGACTAGGTGCCGTCACGATAGTTCACGGAGGGCGAACTTGGGTAGTGACATAGTCACAAGAAGTTAGAGTATTTGCCCCAAAATAATCCTTGCTTGTACCAACTTCCCATTTCTTGATGGGTACCTTGAAATGTGCAAGTACAGTTGTGAGAATAAAATCATAGGGTATGGCAAGAGTCTTGGTGCCATTTAGAACCCTGTCAAGAAGCTGGATAATAAATCCAGGCCAATTGATTTGCCTCCCACTGTCCAGACTTGAATGACTCATCAGATTTCTGGGGTTCTTCTTCCCTACTTGCTTTCAATTTTTCATTTATTTTCTTGATTTGCTCTCCACTAACGACAACCATGCGAGCCATCATTGTTACCCTTCCTTTCTTAGAGATGGGAGTAGTTGAAAGTGTATTAGATGGTGTGGGTGAGGTTTCCTTGGGTGTGATAAAAGATTCTCAGAGGTGTTAGCCATTTATGTGCTTGGGTGTAAGAAAAGAAGAGTTTGAGTGTGTTTAGAAGACGAAAGAAGATGAGAGTATTTTGACGGCTTGAAAATTTAAAGTGAAGATATGCTAGACCTAATAAATTTAAGAAAGAGTGTTTAATTGGGTAACGGCAGCCTTTCAGAAGTCTAATCAAACTGAATTTCTGTTGGAAAAAAACGTTGAAGAGTGTCCTAGAATCTAGGCACTTAATGCGGTCTTGGACACCTTTTGAATGAAACTGCTTAATTTTGTAACGGATAAGTTCAAAGGGGTTTGGGATTGAATGGGACTCTTCTCTTAATCATGATCCAATATAACTACTTCAAACTATGCAGAGTGGAGAATACGTACCAAATAATCTTGATGAACCAGGTTCCTCACTGAAAAATCTCTTGTGTAAGTCTGAATTTTCTAAGAATATAGAGATAATATCATTAGATATTAATGAGTCATATCCACACATGGAACACGAGTATACTTATGAAAGTACGAGACTGAGCAAAATCTAATCCAATTATGTAAAAAAATTCAAAATTTTCTAACCAAACTTTGAATTAGAACTGGTTCCTTTTAAGTTATCTTAATCATCCCTAATTCTAACATGTTCATTTTAAAGTGATCTCTACTTAGAGCTTTTGTGAAGATGTCAGCTATTTGCTTATCAGTAGCACAAAATTCCATAGTGATCAAACCCTTCTCATAGTTGTCACTCAAAAAGTGATGCCTAACATCTATGTGCTTAGTTCTCTTATAATAAACCGGGTTCTTGGTCATACTAATTGCACTAGTGTTATCACAGAATATAGGAATACAACCTACATCAATTCCCAAATCTATTAATTGTTATTTGATCCACAAAAATTGAGCACAACATGAGGCAGCAGCAACATACTCAGCTTCAGCAGTAGATAAGGCTACAGAATTTTGCTTTTTGGTAGCCCAAGACACAAGACGTGAGCCAAGAAAGTGTGCCACAGCTGATGTGCTCTTTTATCCACAAGAAAATCTGCATAATCAGCATCAGCATATCCCACTAAGTCAAAATTACTACCTTTTGGATAAGATAGACAAAGGTCAGTGGTGCCTTTCAAGTATCTCTAGATTCTCTTGATAGTAGTCAAGTGAGACTCTTTTAGATTTTCTTGAAATCGAGCACAAAGGCATACACTGAAAACAATGTTAGGTCTGATGGTAGTGAGATATAACAAAGAGTCAATCATTCCCCTATACAAGTTCTGATCAACAGATGAACCAGGTTCATCTATATCCAATTTTGTGGTTGTTGCAATAGGAGTATCGATTTATTTGATATCTTCCATTTTAAACCTTTTAGGCAACTCTTTCACTTACTTTTACTAATGGATCTTAGTTCTATTTGAGTTTTGTTTCATTTTTAAGCCTAAAAAGAAATTAATCTCACCCATCATACTCATTTCAAATTCACTCCCCATTAGTTTAGGAAATTCTTTACTTAACTTATTAGTAGTTGCTCCAAATATTATATCATCAACATATATCTGAACTACCAAGAGATCTTTACTATTTTCTTTCAAAAATAAAGTATTGTCAATTTTACCTCTCATGTAGCCATGCTCAAGCAAGAATTTTGATAGTCTTTCGTACCATGCTCTTGGAGCCTTCTTTAGCCCATAATATGCCTTGTCAAACTTGTACACATGATCAGGACATTCCTTGCTTTCAAAGCCTAGAGGTTGCTTGACAAACACTTCTTCCTTTAGATAACCATTGAGAAAGGAACTCTTGACATCCATCTAATGGAGAGTGGATTCCATGTAAGCAATAAAGGCTATAAGGAGTCTAATTGCTTCCAATCTTGTAGCTGGAACAAAAGTCTCATCATAGTACATGCCCTCTTCTTGACTATATCCTTGAACCACCAATCTTGCCTTGTTCCTTGTAACTGTTCCATCTTCATCAAGTTTATTTTTTGAAGACCCATTTAGTGCCAATTACTAATTTGTCCTTGGGTCTTAGTACTAGATGCCATATTTAACTTCTCTCAAATTGGTTGAGTTCATCCTGCATTGCATTCACCCAATCTGCATCCTGCAAAGTTTCAGCAACATTCTTAGGTTCAATAAGAGATAGAAAAGCATCAAAAGTACAAAGATTCTTCAAAGAAGATCTAGTTTTGATTCTAGAAGTTGGATCAGTAATTATGCTCTCAATGGGATGAGAACTTTTATACTTATAAGGTTTCACAACCAGCTGGTTTCCCCTAGATTTTCTTTCGGTGTTTTGTTACTGAGGAACAGGTTCATGGATAGGTTCTTTCAAGGTTTGAGGATCAGTTCTTCTTTATTTAGTTCCCCTTGTTAGGTTGCCCTAGGTAGAAGGATTTGTTCTATCACCAGTTCCTTCCACTGGTGCAGTTTCAGTCTGGGCTGTGGTGTCATTTGAGTTTCTTACCAGCCCAATTGCTTCATCTTCATGTTCCTGCCTCTTAGAAAAAATGTTAGTTTCATCAAAAATTACATGTACACTTTCTTCTACACACATAGTTCTTTTGTTATAGATCTTATAAGTTTATTATGTGAAGAATATCCCAAGAATACTCCATCATCACTTCTGGGATCAAACTTAACTAGGGAGCCTTTACCATTATTGTGCACAAAATACTTGCATCTAAATTCCCTAAGAAGGAATATATTTGGCTTTCTCCCTTTAAGTAACTCATAGGGAGTCTTCTCAACAAGAGGTCTAGTCATGCACTTATTTATGATGTAACATGCAGTGTTCACAGCTTCTGCCCAGGAACTCTGGGACAGTTTACTAGAAGAAGCATAGTCCTAGCCATTTCTTCCAATGTCCTATTCTTTCTTTCAACTACTACATTCTGTTGTGGAGTCCTAGGAGCAGAAAAATTATGATCTATGCCATGCTCATCACAAAACTCAACAAATTTACTATTTTCAAATTCAGTACCATAATCAAACCTAATTGATGCAAGTTAGATTACCTAGTTGTTTTTGAGCTTTTCTAACAAAAGAAGTGAACATGTAAAATGCTTCAACTATAGATGTTAGAAATAGTGTCCAAGCAAACCTAGAGTAATCATCAACAAGCACCATAACATATCTCTTACCACCTCTGCTCAAAGTTCTCATTGGTCCACAAAGATCCATATGGACCAGTTCCATCGTTCTGGTGGTACTTACCATTTTCTTGCTTTTGAAAGAGTATTTTACCTGCTTTTCCCTTGCACAAGCCTCACAAACTTTATTTCCTTGAATTTAATGTTAGGCAGTCCTATTATCCAGCCTTGGAGACTAGTATGTTGAGTTGACTTAGACTGGCATGTCCAAGTCTTTTGGGCCAAAGGAGGGGATCATTATCCAATACACTTAAGCAAGTGAGTTCATTATCTGAGAGTGTGGACAAATCCACAACATATATTTATATATATTGTTCACTTTTTTTTCCTGCCAAAACTATCTTGTCAATGATAAGATTAATCACAAAGCATTTTGTAGAGGTTAATGCAACGATGTTACCTCTATCACACAATTGTGATACACTTATTAGATCATACTTCAGTCAATCAATCAGGTATATATTCTCAATAGATTGAGAGTCAGTCTTACCTACCTTGCCAACCCCAATGATCTCACATTTCTTCCCATTTTCGAAGGATACATTACCTTCTGTAAGGTCCTCAAATGAAAGGAATTGATTCTTGCTTCCTATCATATGCTTTGAGAAGCCGCTATCCATGTACCATATTTGTTTTCTCTCCGTCACTTGGACCTGCAAAAGAAAATCAGGGGTTAGTCTTAGGAACCCAAACTAGCTTGGGTCTCTTTCATAGGCAAAAGGATGAATCAAATTCTTTTTAGCCCAATTTGGCAACCTATTTTTCCCTTGAACAAATTCTTTGTTCTTTTGACTTGCCTTTTCTTTTGCAGTGCATTCACTTTTATAGTGACTTGTTTTACCACAGTGTGTTCAAAATTTGCTCTCAGGAAGTGTGACATATTTTCTTTTAGGATACCATTTAGGTGCAGGGGTCCCAAAGCCAAGTCCTCTCTTGTTGCTACTATGGTGTTCATGTAGCCATGAAAGTGCATCAGAGGACCTGTTCCATTTACATGTTATGTACAGCTCATGCTTGACCTTACTTAGATCCTCCTTTAGGAGTCTTATCTGCACATCTCATTTGTACAACTCATCTTTCATTTTTCCTATATTCTCCTTTAAAGTGAGTTGTGTGTGATCTCCTAAACTAGCTCTATCCTTTAAAAATTACCTTTTTTCACTCTGAATCTGTCAAAGAATATCGATATAAACAAAAGCAGGGCATTTGCGTCTATACCCGCTTTTTGTGTCACATTTTAACTTGTGCCCGCTTTGCAAAAAAAATTACAAGCATACCCGCTTTTTCGCATAACTTCAGCACACGGGGTTGAAGTAGCAAAGGCAATCACGCAAAACTTCAGCATTCTAGTAGCTAGGCCTGAAGTTCAGCTCTAGAGCTGAAGTTTTTGTTTTATAACTGGTGAACTTCAGCTCTAGAGCTGAAGTTTTTGTGTTTTAACCGGGAAACTTCAGCTGAAGAGCTGAAGTTTTTGTGTTGTAACCGCTGAAGTTTCTGTGTGGTAACTGGGAAGCTTCAGCTCTAGAGCTGAAGTTTTTGTGTTGTAACTGGACACTTCAGCTCTAGAAATGAAGTTTTTGTGTTGTAACTGGGAAACTTCAGCTCTAGAGCTGATGTTTTTGTCTTTGTAACTGGCGAACTTCAGCTCTAGAGCTGAAGTTTTTGTTAATTTGCTGTATTTGTCAATTATAATTTTCTAGTTGTATTTTTGTTGTTTTGCCTTAGTTGTAGCTAGTGGCTGTTAGCTGAAGTGGACTAGAATAAGCAAGTTATGTTTTTAAGAAAGCTACAAGATGCTCGATATATGTCCTCTGAGACAAAAGAAGGAATAACGGTGCCCAAACAAACAAAAATAAGTAGAGAGGCGTATGAATATATACTGCACAAAAATCATACAAAGAAATATATATATATATATTTCCAAAGGGCACACAAACAATTGGTCATACAAAAATGCTTTCCAACAGTGAGCAATCCAAAACAAACCCCACTGGTAACTTAAGCTTTTTCCTAAGACTAATTTGCTGTAAATTTGGAGCAGAAGTACAACTGCCGAACTATTCAATTAAAACAAATTGACCTTATAACTAAAGCAGCATTGCTTTTGGAGATAAATACCAATTTGTTTTGTAACTTGAAGAAGAAAATAAAGGAGGAGAAGGAGGAGGAGAAAGAGGGCTGAAGTTATTTAAAAAGTGGGTACAAGTTAAAAGTTTTTAAAAAAATGGGTATAGGTTAAATGGGGGTGACCAAATAGGGCACCCCGTGCAATTTTTACGACATAAAAAAAGTTAACCAAGGCTAAAAAATCAATTCCATAAGTCAAGTCTAGCCCAAAATAAAAGTCAACCTAAAAGTCAACAACGAGTCCACGTGGTCAAATCTAAAACTAAAGTCAAATATCGTTGACCTATAACCTTTTCAATCCAAATCTATGCTTATATCTCCATTTAGAGTCCAGTCAGATTATCAAAATCCAATTTAGATGATTCTAGATTTAGATCTTAGATACCGAATTTCACCTTGAATTCATGTTCAAATGGTAGCTCCTAGGAGAGACTCATAAAATATTTTAATTAGATCCAAATTAGAATGACTTATATGTCATAAACCAAAATGGATTGCGACGAGTAAACTCTAATGATGTAGTACATATCCAAATCACACTCACATGATCCAATTCATTTCATTAATACTAATTTTGAGTAATCGAAGTGAAATAAGCATCAATAATTTTAAATGAGCCACAATCGTGAATATCATTTGCAAATCAGTTCATGTACCTATAATCCAAAAAAATACAAGTCTATCCATGGAACCTCTATGACGGTATGAATGAATAATTAAGGTAAGAGGTAAGGCCGGCACTATAAAAAGAAATAAAATACAACAAAATGGTTTCAACAATCTCAAAGTGAGATCACCAAACATGGGAAGGGTAAACACATGGTTTCAACGATCAAAGTGAGATCACCAAACGTGGGAATGGTTCATGAATCCTCCTGATCAAATGTCAAACCTAACATCATGACACGATGCCTAAGTATGTACAATGACCCGACCAGTTATTTTGTGTTTTTGAGCCCCATTTCCCTATTTGATACTTCTCGTATGCTTCTTTGTTTTTGTTTTTTTTGACTTGGGTGATCGTTGATTTGATTTCGGAAAAGTTTTAGAGTGAATCGGAACACTTATGTCCAGGAATGAAAGCTTAAGTTATATGAGTTGACCAAGGTTCGATCTTTGCGTAAACAGCCTCGGAATGGTGATTTGATTGTTCCAATAGATTTGTATGGTAATTTTGGACTTGGACATATGTCTGGATTTGAATTTAGAGGTTCCTAAGTTGATTTGCTTTATTTGGCGAAAATTGAAAATTTGAAGGTTTGGAAGGTTCATAGATTTGATCAGGAGTTGACTTTGAGGCTATCGGGGTCGGATTATTGTTCCGAAAGTTGAAATAGGTTTTTTATATTATTTTGGACTTGTGTGTAAATTTAGGGTTATTCCGAGTTTGTGAGACGTGGTTCGGCATGAGTTTTGAAAGTTGAAAGTTTGATTAGTTCATTAAGCTTGAATTAAGGTGTGATTTATGGTTTTGATGTTATTTTGTGTGATTTGAGACCTCAAGTAGGTTCGTGTTATATTTTGGAACTGGTTTGTGAAATTGGACGGGGCCCCGAGGGGCTCGGGTGAGTTTCGGATGGAATCTGGATCATTTTAGAGTTAGTTGGCAGTTCACGTCTAGTGTTGTTGCACCTACAAAGTTTTGGTCTGTAGGTGCGAGTCTGCAAAAGCGAATATGAGGACACATCGGGATCTTGTATACAGGTGAGACCGAGCCCGTTGGACATCTTGGTCCTCGATAGAGTAAACAGAGCAGAGACGTGACCGCAAGGAACCAGAATCAGAGCAAGGAGTCCCTCGGGTCGGGGTCCGGCCCGAAACACCTGCCCTCGGACGAATCAGGACCATGTCCCCCCGGTCCGATTCGAATCCCAAAACTTTAGAGAGCATTACTAGATAATCGAGCACGACTAACAAAAGGTTGTGATATCCGTACCCAGCCGGATGTCACGACGTGAATCACGGCTCGTATCGGCAAAAAATCTGTGATAAGAAAAATGGAAAACTTTTACCTTTTATGGAATTGTACTTAGGGTAAAACTCCTCTACTATATAAAGGGGAGTCTGACTATTCGTTAAAAATATTATAAAATGCATATCAAGGCAAAATACTCTTATTTTCTTAGTTATTCAAAGTTCTTACTTTTGTTCATCAGTTTCTCGTTATTGCAAGCCCGATCGAAGGCATGCATTACATTAAAGCTGTTATTGAGTCCGGGTTCACTCCCCTAATTGGTTTGACGATTCATTATGTCTTTTATCTGTTTAATCTAACGCAATTTATCATTTGTATTGAATTAATTCACAAGGACTTTGAAGGAGAGTCGGGTGCCACTGGTTGAGCAAGGACTTTGAAGTCTTTTTGTTCCTACCGAACCCGAGGTCGAATCTCTATGGACGCATTAACTTGCTGCTAATGCATGCTTTTCATTTTCCTTATTTCTATTCTTTTTTATTCTTTGTTTTCTCTGTTGTGCTCTAAGCCTCACCTCTCTTTTTTTCCTTTTATGCAATATATCTCCCTCTAGGGGTGTTCAAACCGAACCGGAAAACCGCACCAAACCGAAAAACCAAATCAAACCAATTAAAAAAATCAACTAGGTTTGGTTTGACTTGGTTTGATATTGAGTAAAAAAAACCCGAACCAAACCGTCATATAAATATATAAATTTTATTTTATATTTTTAAGACTTTTTAGTGAATTTTCTTTAGAAAATTTAGAAATATTTGGGATCCTCTCATGTATTAACCTTGAAAGCGTAAATTAACGAAAAATTATTGTTAGACGACTAAGAAAATAACTATCATATGTTACTAAAAAAAATCTTCCATTAGAATATTTTAATAAATCATATGTTTGTCAATTTTTTCCATATTTACCAAACATATATTCACTTATCAAAGTCTTATCTATAATTTTAACAAAGTAAGATTGAAATAATATTCATGTAACAAAAAAAACCCGAAAACCCGAAAAACCCGACAAAATCAAATCAATCCAAACCGATATAGTTGGTTTGGTTCGGTTTTGATAAAAACCAAACCAACGCTGTCCATGTGCACCCCGATCTACCTCTCTATTGTTCTTCTTTCTTATTTTTATCTTTTGCTGCTTCTTCCTTTCTTTTAAAAAAGAATCTTTGCATTAACCTTCCTTTCCTTCTCTACCAATATGCTTACTTTAGACAATTTCTTTCCATAAGTCATTTGAAATAGTTAATAGATAGTATCTCCTTTTTTTATGACGCGGCATTATTATATACAGTATAATTGAGCAATATCACTCTCTTCTATTGACTTTTTAAAGAATTAAATGGCTTGAGTAGTAGACATTTTTGAGTTGATTCTCATATGTTGAAAATTTGAAGGTTTTGCTTTGCAAAGAATTGTTATACAAACTTGGGAATTAAGATTAAAAAATAAACTCGAGAATATGGAATGTAAATTGATCTAGTTAAACAAACAATTTGTAGTAGTTAGTCTATTTTAAGCAAATTTTATAATTGGAGGTGCTCTTTCATTAAAAAAAAATTCTGTGCAATTTTCTTTCATAATATAATTTAAATTTAAGCTTGAAAATAAAGTAACTAGACAAAATCGAACTTATTTGTTTATGCGTGTGAATAAAAGACGTAAAACCTAATCGGAGTAACAAAAACCTTATCGAATCGACTAGCTCTTTCTATTTAGTCTTTGTGGCTAGATGTAAATATACGGTTTACAGAAAAAGTTGCACCCACAACTAGGGGTGTTCAAACCGAACCGAAAAACCAAACCAAACCGATTAAAAAACCCGACTAGGTTTGGTTTGACTTGGTTTGGTATTGAGTAAAAAAATCCGAACCAAACCTACATATAAATATATAAATTTTATTTATATTTTTAAGACTTTATAGTGATTTTTCTTTAGAAAATATAGAAATATTTGGGATCCCCTCATGTATTAACCTTGAAAGCGTAAATTAACGAAAAATTATTGTTAGACGACTAAGAAAATAACTATCATGTTTTACTAAAAAAATTCTCTCATTAGAATATTTTAATAGATCATATGTTTGTCAATTTTTTCCATATTTACTAAACATATATTCACTTATTAAAGCTTTATCTATAATTTTAATACAGTAAGATTGAAATAATATACATGTAACAAAAAAACCCGAAAAATCCGACAAAACCGAACCAATCCAAACCGATATAATTGGTTTGGTTTGGTTTTGATAAAAACCGAACCAACCCGGTCCATGTACACCCCTACCCACAACCTCTAAATTCTGGATCTGCCTCTGGACATAGCACCGGTGGTGGGAGCCGGCCAGGTAGTTAGGCAATGCAGTTGCGTCACACCCGCGCAATAGCACTAAACAATATGGTCACCCCTTCCCTTCAATGTAATCTCACAAGGCATGGCATGATCACAAAGCTTTGACAATGCCTTTTCACCGTGGTCGCGCCAGGAAGCCGCGATCGGACAGGTGTCTGCACTAGCTCCAAAAATCTGCAAAAACTGAAAATTCCAAAATATGCCGAAACAACCTCGAGCCCCTTGGGTCCAAACTCAAACCATACCAATAGGTCTCAAATATTATATACCTACAGAAAATCTCGAAAAATAAGAGAGGACATTAAAACTCAAAACGAGGGGTTGAGTTATTACATATATAAAGTCCGATCTCCCTCAACTTTGGATACCAAGTAGTCCATGTTCATGTTTTAATTAAATAAACTCATTTCCCATTTAGACTCATCACCTAAATGAGTAACCTTAAAACTTTCCTAGATATTACCAATAAATTTCCGTACTCTTTCATTCAGCTTACAACACAAAATTTTGGAAGGACTTTAAGCAGTTAAAGAAACAAAACCCAAATTTCCTGAAGACAATATAATACTAGACCTAGTAGGTGTGCAAGCAATTTTCAAAGGGCAACTTGGTTGTTAATGTGAAGAGACATAAAAAGAACTCCAAATCCTAATAAAAGGGCAAGTCTATTTCCAGTCAATGCACTCCGCAGCAGCCGTGAAGTTCACAACATAGTTTCTGACAACCAATACCTTGACAGTCATCAATTAAAATTCGAGGAATACTGCATGAACCTACTACTAATTTGATGATTCAAATTCCAAGAAGCAACACATTTGTTTCTCTTACTACAAGAATTACAGGTGAATTAGCACCTAAGTTACGCGATAACTACTTTCGTTATACGGAAAACATTGATTTGATTGTACTAATGCTATTCTTTATTTAAAAGATATTAGTACGTCCTTTCGTGTAGGAAGTTGGCTTTACTTTGTTTAACTTTTGATTCAAGTTTCAATTAATGTTGTAGTTTATTGATAATTAGTTATTTTATTCGTATAAATATTTGTATCGAGCTTGCAATGATATGTATCTGATCAGCTGTTCTCGTTTCCCTCTTTACTGACGTGACTAATAAGAGTTGAATAACTTCTTGATCATTATATCCAACTCTAAGAAAGACCTAAAACCTCCATCAGTTTTGCTGTCCGCCAAATCCCAATGACCACTAACATTATATCTTTTAAAGAAGAATATATATATATATATATATATATATATATATATATATATATATATATATATATATATATATAACAATTACAGATGATTATAAATATACTCCCTCCATTCTATTTTATATGACACTAATTTTTTTTATTAGTGCATTTCGAAAAAACATCATCTTTTTATATGTAAAAACAACTTAACTTTGAACTTTCTATTTTACGCGTAAAATAATATCATGGAACAATTAAGACAAAAAGTTCTAAATGTCCTCTTTCTTTCATAAAGAGTGTATAATTAAAGTACGCCACACAAATTGAAAGGGTAGTAGTATATATATATATATAAAGATATTAGTATTTATACACCACCTAAATATCAACCCCCAAAATCTCATGTATAAATAGCCTGTGATCCCTCCTCTTTCCCTCCCCTTCTCCTTCCACATTTCTACGAAATCCTTTCCTACCGTTAAGGGGCAATCTTTCCAAAGCACAAAAGAAGGAAGAAGACACGAATATAAGTTCAGGCAAAATTCCTCAAAAACCTTATTTTCTACCTCCAAGAAAAGCATTACACAAAACGTCAATATGGATTATCCTAAATTTGTGGTTGGAAGACTCAGAGGCTGAGCTCATGGCTCAATCCTTTGGCCTCCCCTCCACCCTTCAACTTTTGCCAACGTTGATTGAACCAGCCCAGAACCATGCCCGCCCTCCCATCTCAAATTTCCATGTTAGCGCCATTGGCCTTGGCTCCGATGGTCGCGTCTTTCTAGGCATTAACCTTGAGTTCCCTGACCTTCCCCTTCACCATACTGTCCATGCCGAGCAATTTTTACTCCTCAACCTCGCTGTCCATAACTGCTCTCGCCTCGTAGCTTTCGCAGTCTCTGCTGCACCTTGCGGCCACTGTAGACAGTTTCTTCAAGAACTACGCAACTCTTCCACTCTCCAAATCCACATCACGTCTCTGCAGAACAATAATCCTGATATTACATTCAAGCCTTTGGCTGAATTATTTCCCTACCTGTTTGGTCCATTTGATCTTTTGGACGAGGAAACTCCTTTGCTGCTCGAGCACCATCATAATAGTTTATCTCTGTCTATAGTAAGAAAATTGACCTTAGATCTAACTCAACCCCAAAAAACTGGTTAATGGGGTGAGGATTGTTCAGGATCAAATAAGCGAGACCATTTCCAAGAAGGGCAATTAGGCTTCAACTTCATGATAATTACTTAAACTTCTTTGCATGACTATAATCTGCAATCATAGATTGGCATTGATGTCATCAGTCAAGCCTAATGGTGAATAAATGAATGAATGAAGAAACAAAACTGGATCCACCTCTACGTCATTTTCCTGCCTCGATCAACAGTGCTTAACATTTCAATATAAACTTGCAAAAATATCTTACTGGTTCTTTGCTTTTAAAAGAAAGCACTTTTTTTTGTAATTATAGTTATTTGATTTACGTTTCTTTATTTATCTTCCTGATTAAGCAAATTTTATATAGGGTGTACAATATTTAAGAGTAATGTCTTGTACACTTTACAAAAGTGTCTGTTGAATATGCAGTTACTCTGAGTAGATTGCATGTCGAAGGGTACTTTTCTCTGTTTTCTTTTGCTCTCTTTTTAAGTTAATCAAAAGGAGGAAAAAGCTTCTTTGAGTAGATTGGATGTCAAAAGTGTCTGTTGAATATGCAGTTACTTTTCAGGATCACACTCATTGGTAGGGGTGTACATAGGTCGGGTTGCTTCGGAATTTTCAATTACCAAACCAAACCAATGGTATCGGGTTTTTAAATCTATAAACCAAACCAACAAAATCGGGTTTTTCAATCTCGGTTTTTCTCGGGTTTTTCAGGTTTTTTCGGGTTTTCGGGATTTTTTTTGGTAAAGTTTTTATAGCACAAAATATGTAACTTGTGCTCTAAATATTTCTTTAGTCTTATTAAGATACAACCATATATTGTATTTTTCAAGAAAATAACACAATAATATGAGATAAGTCATAACATTATACTAAAATATTCAATACAAAGATAATAAAATTGCATAAAGCAAATATTGTTAATTAATAAGCCATAATAAAAATAAACATAATCTAAATATACTATATATCTCATGCTAAAATAAGTATAGCTAATATGTACTTTTAATCACATAAATAAGCAATAAAGAAAAACTAAATTAAGTTATGCATTTTCATCATAAACCAGTGTAAACTAAAAAATAGATATCCAACACTATCATCATATTCCTAGTGTTGAATTGAGTTTCTTTTGTTAGCATTAGTATTGATTTGAACTTTGTTTGAGTTACTACATTTATGAGCCATAAAATTTATTTATCATTCAAGAATGTTAAGTCCAAACTTGAAAGAATACGTTAAAAGATGAAATTGTGAAAAAGTTTAAGAAATATTTATAAATTACATTACAATAAATATTTATATGTATAAAATATTTTTAAAAATTATATAAATGTAATATCGGGTTGGTTTGGTTTCGCTTTGACTTTTTTTAGTTAAAATCAAACCAAACCAATTATGGTTGGGTTTTCTTTTCCAATACCAAACCAAGTCAAAACAAACCACAATCGGTTTTTTTTTTATTTGACTCGGATTATCGGTTTGGTGCGATTTATCGGGTTTTTTTTTTATTTGACTCGGATTATCGGTTTGGTGCGATTTATCGGTTTTCTTTGTACACCCCTACTCATTGGCAAGGAAAAATATGCCTTAGAGCCTTGATGTGACATTGAAGCGCCCGCAAAGCGAGGCAAGGTTTGTTGAATTCATTCGGAAAACCTATTGAATTGATGCTGAGAATCGGGAATAGTTGCTGCTTCGAGGAGCTCGTACTGGGCATTGTTGAATCCTCTACTGCTGGGTTCTTTGCTGAGATCACTTGTGTTAATCTGCTTGACTAAAGTTGATTGGAGCTTAAAGCATTGCTTCAGTACCTTGCTGTGAGGATTGAATTTTAAGCTTAAAGCATTGCTTCAGCATCTATTAATCCAAGTGTAGTGGTAAAATTGCTGAACTTGAATCGTTTCTAGCTCGGTGAAATCGACTCCACCATTGATGCTGAACTCAATTGGCTTTTAGTTGTTTTGGGTTAACCCGGATAGGTCAGCTATTTATGGGTCTAACGCCACGTGAATCAATACATCAGTGACACCTATTTAATTAAAGGACCCACATTTGCCATCTTATAGTTCTGATAGAAAGAGGGGCATTTTTAACCAAAAGATTAAAGTAAAGGTCAATTTTGGCCCAATAGGTAGGAGGAGGACAAATTTAAACCATTTCCAATACGTTAGGGGCATTTTCGACACTTTTTCTGTAAAATATAAGTTGTGTCACTAAATTGGATGACAAGGTACGAACCAGAAACTCATACTGCCAAATGAAATGAGAAGAAGCATATTATTACCAGGCAGTCCAGCCACCAAATTGGTCAAAGTGAACTGCAAAACCAACATGCCAAACAAGTATTCACTCACAGATATTCGCGAGAATCACAGCCATTTGAAGGAGCTGAAGCTCAGGCATTGAACTTTCCGGTTGGAGGAACATCCCCTCTCATTACTCTCCAAGGGCCACCTTAAAACATTGGTTTCATTTGAGGCACTGCTTCCCCAGGATGTTCTTCCCAGTATTTCTCCTGTCAGAATGAAGAGACAAAGCTTCTATATTAAGACAAAATTTTAGGAAAAAAAAAAACAGACATCACTGAAAAGCAAATCTTTTGATCCTCCATGCATAACCCCAAGCCTCTTATGTTGATCAGAAGAATTTACATCTCTCATAATAGTCTTCACAAGTGGAAATGGGTCATGATCTTGAGCAATGAAAATTCATTCCATGTAGCAGATAAATACCAAAAAAAGAAAAAAAAACGATTAATCTAGTCTTACAAGAAAGGATCAGCAAAAAGAAAGAGAACCAACTTGAATAGCAGAGACATGAAAATGCGAATAATCCTCCTACTTTGACTGCATTGTGGTAAGACAGAAGAGATAGTACGTTGTGGTAAGACAGACATTCACTCCTTGACTTGTACATTATAATCATAGTGGTAAGAAGAGATAGTACGTTCGCAGTCAAAGTTTGCGTACAGAATAGACAATAACACTGACGAACTTCCTTATATGGAGTTAGTAGGATACAGATTCTATTATCTTTTTTTTCTGATCTTAGCTTACAAAAATCCAAATTTTCAGTTGATCTCAGAGTCAAATTTGATCCTGAATTGTGCTGTAGTTTCACTTTTAACGGCAAATTTGAAGCAACACAAATCGATACAGCATGTTAACACCCCCCCCCCCCCCCACAAGAAAAAAAAAACAAATGAAAGCACCACTCTCTTCCTATAAATTTCTCTGTACTTTTAATATCCTGACTCTTCTTTTTGTTCCTTGAGAAAGCACATTTTTGACTCATGCTTATGCTACACAATTTACATATTCTTTTTGTTAACTAATGTAGATTATTAGATTTACCATCTTGTTAACTTTCCTAGATTAGAACTAAAACACATATCTTTTTTGATAACCGAGAAGTCCCCGAGGTTCAGCTCGCACAAAGTTCGAAACTCGGTGGACGATGGCCCCGTCCCTCTACCCTTCTCCGCTTAAATATCAAGCTTTTGTTTGCGGCACGGTTCGAAATCCCCAGCAGGAACAAATGTTAGAGTTCCCACACGGTGCTTGAAACTATTTAACACTAGATCAAGTTCTTGAGAATGTCAACGGTGATGGATCCATTACTTGTAGCAGTGAGGTAAACAATGCGTAACACACAACAAGGAAATCACCTCCAAGGGAGCAAAAGTTAACTGCTTGCACTCATCACTAAGTGCTTGTCCTCTGTAAAATGAGGGATTGATGGATGATTGCTTGCCGACCCAACCACCTCCTTCTCAACCAAAGAAGCAAGGTTCCAGGGAGTAAATAAGGGAAGTCTAATATAGCGATCCCTGTACCTATAGTGTAGTTCCCAAACCCATCTTTCAGCAAGCCACTACTTTCAACTTCTGAAGCTACTATTACCCAAATGTGTTGATGTAACGACCCGACCGGTCGTTTTGAGCATTTGTATTTCACTCGGTTGTTTGAGAGCATGAGTAACTCCGTATGATGTATTATGACTTATGTGAATCGTCGGTTTTGGTTTTCAGGTCATTCGGAATTGATTCAGAAGA
This sequence comes from Nicotiana sylvestris, assembly GCF_000393655.2. Lineage (NCBI taxonomy): Eukaryota > Viridiplantae > Streptophyta > Magnoliopsida > Solanales > Solanaceae > Nicotiana > Nicotiana sylvestris. Next base: position 200,809,310 of record NC_091059.1, on the reverse strand, counting down.
ATGATTCTCAGCTAGAAGCTTCAAACTAGAAAGGTTTGACCAAGTTTGACTTTTTAGTAATTAACCTCGGATTGGATTTCTGATGGTTCTGTTAGCTCTGTTGGGTGATTTTGAACTTAGGAGCGCGTCCGGATCGTGATTTAGAGGTCCGTGGTAGAATTTGGCTTGAAATGGTGAAAGTTGGAATTTTGAAAAGTTTAACCGAGAGTGGACATTTTGATATCGGGGTCGAATTCCGATTTCGGAAGTTAGAGCAGGTCCGTAATGTCAAATGTGACTTGTGTGCAAAATTTGAGGTCAATCGGATGTGATTTGATAGGTTTCGACATCGGTTGTGGAAGTTGAAGTTTCAAAGTTCAATGATTTCGGATTGAAGTGTGATTCGTCGTTTCGATGTTGTTATGTGTGTTTTGAGACCTCGAGTAGGTTCGTGTTATGTTATGGGACTTGTTGGTATGTTGGGACGGGGTCCCGAAGGGCTCGGGCATATTTCGGATTGATTTCGGATCATTTTCTTCAATGTTGCTATTGCTGGTTCTGGTGTGACCGCACCTGTGGTTGGTATGCACACATGCGGTGGTCGCAGGAGCGAAAATAGTGTTGGGTGAGGAAGACCGCAGAAGCAGAGATTTGGGCGCATATGCGGATTCGTAGGTACGAAGTGATGGAGCGCAGGAGCGAGGTTTTTCGCAGGTGCGAATGGTGGCTTGCACCTGCGATGTCACAGAAGCGGATATGTTGTCCGCAGGTGCGAGGGTCGAGTCCTCAATTGATTCCGCAGAAGCGGAGGTTATGTCGCAGAAGCGGCTAATGTGCCTGCATATGCGGAATTGCTTGGCAGAATGTTAAATACAAGGGTTCGCGATTTTGGCTTCATTTTTACATTTCCAAGTGCGGATTGGGGCGATTTTGAAGCAATTTTCATCACAAGGATTGGGTTTTGAGCCGTTCGGAGGTCGCAAGGCGCGTGATGGCATTCTTGGAGCATCGTTTGGCTTGCTCGGTGTCGGAATTGACTTGTTTAAGATAAGTAACTCTTCTAAACTTAGTGCTGAGGGTATAAAACCCCAAATTACGGGCTAGTGATTGATGTTGAGGTGACCCACATGCTAGGTGACGGGCATATGGGCGTGCACCCTGTGAATTCTAACTCAGTTGTCTTTAGGGCACTGTATAGTGGCCCTACTTTGTTGATATCTGTGTTTTCCCCCATGTGATAAAGTAATTGAGTTGTACATCATGCTAGATATCCTGTGTAGGCTTTATGCTGATATTGTTGGGGCCATAATGGTCGTTTTTTTTGCTGTCATCTTACCGATTTCATTGGTATTTCGTACTCAGTCATATTCATGCATTCATATCATATCTCAATCTCAGTTGTTATTTATTGATACATCATATCATTGTTGACGGGCTGGTTTCATGACATTGAGAGCCCGAGAGACTGGAGAGATTGATGACTGAGTGAGGCCGAGGGCCTGATGGTGAGGATGTTTATGGGATCGGGCTGCACGCCGCAGCATGTTTTATTGATTTATGCTTGAGTGAGGCCGAGGGCCTGATTGATTTATGCCATGATTGGCTTGTTATAGCGCTTGGGCTGAAGGAGCCCCTCCGGAGTCTGCACACCCCCAGTGAGCACAGGTATCTACTGAGTGCGAGTGCCAAGTGCCGAGTGCCGAGTGATTGGGAGGATTGAGTGACTGTGAGGACTGAGTGGCTGTGAGTACTGAGTGACTAGGAGGACTGAGTGAATTGATACTCTGCGAGGATGCATACGGTTTTATTGCTGAGTCGCATCGCATTTGACATGCACATGACATACAGACATAGCGATACATTTTCCTCATGATGTATGGTATCACGTCATTCATGACTTTTTACACACATTGATATGTGGTTATAGAGATGTATTTCACACTTGTTATTTAGAAAGGAAATGAAACATTTTCATTTATTGTGGAAAAGATTTTTCAGGAAAATTACAGTTTTCAAAATATCTCATAATTTTTCGAGGATTTCGATAAAGGATTTGCGTTTTCATTGATATTCTTGAAAAGCGGAACTATTTTCGGAAAACTGTGAAAAGGCTGAGCACTTTATCTCTGAGCTATTTCTTTATTTATTTGCTTTACACTATTATGAACTGCTATTGGTTATTGGTGTTGGACCCGACCTATGTTCCAGCTCGTCAATACTTTCAACCTGAGGTTAGGTTTGTTACTTTTTGAGTAGATGGGGACGATTGTACTCATACTGCACATTGCGTGCAGATCCCGGAAGCCGATGTTGCTGCATTCGATGGATGCTGGATTTGAAAGCGTACCTGCGTTCCTGCTGTAGCTACCTCTTGTTCACGGTAGCCTTAGATTATAAAATTCTGTTTATGTACTTTTCAAACAGAAGATGTATTTTCTTCATATCAACTTTGTAAACTCTATTCTTAGAAGCACATGATTTGTATTACCAGTCCTTAGGAAATGTAATAGATCCAGATAATTTATTTTGTTTAATTGACTTATTAGCATTATTGAAATTTGATAGTTACTAGTTGGCTTACCTAGCGGATTAGGTTAGGTGTCATCACGACTAGTGGATTTTGGGTCGTGACAGTCAAAAAGAAAGGGCAAGTGTTTAACAGATAGATACGAGTAAAACATGTAAGCATCAGTAATGAAATTGATACAGTGTTAACCCAATGACCTGATGCCACCATACCTTATAGAGTTGCTCAGTGACGACTGCCCCGATAACTCCAGTATAAAATGCACAGACGTAGATTGTGACCAGAGGAGTAAATGATCTTCGTCTCCTGTATGGTTCAACCATGTCACAAAGAATTGTCTTTTCCCATTTTGAGTATACATAATCTGCATATTTCCTCCCCAAATACGTTACCATGTTCACAAGATTTTTACTTTACCAGCTCAACTGCACTAATGGAACAAGAGGTTAACTTGTATACAGATATGACTGTTGTCATGCATAAAACAGTAAGATAGTTCACAAATCACAAGGTATACTTTCTTTTTAAAGAATTTCAGAGTTTGACAACCATAATAACTGGTTACTATGAAAAGATGTATTGACAAGGGTTAGTAAAAGTAATATAAGGAACCTATACTACTGGAGGAACATTTGCAAGAGAAAAGAAGGAGAGTAGCATTTTAGCAACATAGGGAGATCTGTCAAGGAGGACAAATGCTAACAATACAAGACCTTTTCTGCTGCTGTTGCCTATCTCCACATTATCACCAGCCACTCAAGAGGTAAACATATTTTCCTTAATTGTAGTCGATCAGTTTACGTTAAATCCAAGTGATATCCATCTTTTATGCTATGTTAATATCTCCACTAAACTTATTGAATATGATTGCTGCTCAATAACAGTGAGACCATCTTTTGGTCATAGGAAACGTTTTTATCATTAGCTAATAACCATTCATTTGTTTGTCTCTGTATTTGAACTAAATAGATTTTGTCTTACTACCAGCAGAACAATAGAACACATAAGAATATTAAAAATGGAGATCAATTCAATCAGCACACTAAGCTCCAGTAACAGTGAAAGAACCAACCAACACGAAAACTAAAATCTGCAAAAGAAAACTTGGAAGACGTTCTAATCATTCAAAATTATTATTATACACTAAGTAATAATTATTCAACATATCAAAACCCCAAGGGCGGTGGGATTTATACGGATTTTAGGGATAATCTAATATTAACTAGTTTCAAACGCTGAGATCAAAGAGGGTTAGAAATTGAAAACGGTTGTTTCAACAATAAGAAGGAATTGACAAATGACCGTATTCTCTGACTATTTTCTCTATATAAGAGAAGTGTTCAGATAATTGATTATTAGTACGTAATAACAAAAGGCTGATTTGTAATACTCATTATTTCAGAGCGAATGCCAGCGGAAGCAAATAAGAACGAGTTTCAACTTCTAAACTCAAATTATTCTCTTTTGTCCCCTTTTCTATAGGACAAATTTTCAGATAACTGATGACTAACACCAAATGAAGATAAGTAATAACCCATAATTTCAGAGCCAATATCGCATTTGAAGCAAAGAAGAAAGCATATCAACCTGTAAATGTGACTAACAACTGTTATAACTCAAATCTTTTATGAACCTAATTCGCAATCACGTTATCTAACTACAGGATCATTTGAAGAAGGGGGTAGGGTTTCTGACAGAGAGTAGAGAATGGAGGAACTTACAAGCTCGATTTTGTTAGACAGAGATATCTCGAGGGGTTCACAGCAGTCAGCAGCACCATAGTGTTGTTTAACCCAAAATTGATTTTAAAAATAGCCATTAGCAATTAGAATTATCCAAAGTTTGCGTAATAAAATTGTTTATGTTATAAAACAATAAAGAAGCAGCACCATAGTGTTGTTTAACCCAAAATTGATTTTAAAAATGCATTAGCAATTAGAATTATCCAAAGTTTGCGTAATAAAATTGTTTATGTTATAAAACAATAAAGAAGAATATTGCAAAGAAATAGAGATAATCCTTATTGATTTGGAATCAATTACAATATAATAGAATCCCTTTAGGAAAAAGTGACTTAGAGCCCGTTTGGCTTAGCTGATTTAGAGTAGCTAATAAGCATTAGATGCTGAAAAGCACTTTTAAGTGCTGAAGCTGATTTAAAAAATAAGCAGTTATGTGTTTGGATAAAAGTGTTGAAATTAATAATAAGCAGCTAAAGAACTGGGTGTACGAAAAGTTTGTTTTAAAAAGAAGTATTATAGGGATAGAATAGTAAATATTTTGGTCAAACTTAAAGTGCTTATAAGCTAAAATTTGATAAGTTGGGGGAGACCAACTTATGACTTTTGGCTTATTTTTTACTTATAAGCACTTTTAATTTACAAAACGCGTAGATAAGCCAAAAAGTGTTATAAGCCAGTTTGACCAGCTTATAAGATTAGCCAAACACCTTCTTAGTCACCAGTAACAAACCCTAGAATCTCTCTACCCTATAATCTCTCTAGAATATAGACATTCAGCTTAAATATAATTCTATTTATAACACTCCCCCTTGAATGTCTACAGATAATGTGTCTCGTTAAAATCTTAACTAAATAAAACCCAGTGGGAAAAAAATTCTAGAGAAGGAAAAAGAGTACACATATCTAACAATACGTCTTTTGGTTGCCTCGTTAAAAACCTTGCAAGGAAAATCAGTGGGACAAAACCTTGTAAAGGAAAAAAAGTACAACGCATATTAACTCCCATTGATAAGAGCATCAATTCACATCATGAAGCCTTCACATTCTAATCATGTGCATCATCTTTAAAAGATCGTTGGTAGAGATTTGATAAACAAATCGGCCATATTAACTTGAATGAATATATTGCACCTTGAAATCATCATTCTTGATAGATATATAATGTCTTCATATAATGTCATGGAATGGTTGTTCAATATCTCCATAAAGGTATTCTCGTTATCACGTTATCATGCTTATAGTTATAGCAAGATATATATGTGCACAAATTGCATTGAGGATGTGGTACTTCAAGATCAAGAATTGTATATGCTTCAAGTTTCTAAAATATTTCAGGGATTATCATATATGTATAGTCAAATAAGCCATACAAATAGACTTTAGATTTGCATCAAATTTTCATGTCATTCCAGACATATAAGATACATGAAAGTGATTGCACACACCATTGACTTTATACTTTCGAGTATTGAACTACATGTCTAAAACTACATTTTTTTTCATATGAAACCAAATTCTACTTGAATTGTTTCTCCAGACTTAAGATCCTCATATATATATATATATATATATATATATATATATATATATATATATATAACGCTATTATAGATGTCGTCGACAAACACTTTATATCGGTTTCAACCTCTTTATTTTTCATAAAGACATAACATAAAAATCTCTTCATTCATATATTCAGGTACCTGAATCTCTCATGAGATTTTATGAAGTGTTATGTCATGTGATCTTCTAGATCACTTGCCTCCTTTATTATGATCATTTTGATCATTTGCTCATCTTCTTTATCAAGAAGTTTATTTGAAACCGATTTGTATGCTTTAAGCGTACCATAGACTTTGTCCTTCTAGGACTTAACAGGAGCATTTGTAATGAGAATATAGTTACTTTCTTTGGGCCAGCAAATGCATCTAGCATGCTTTGCAATATATTGCAAATAAATTATCCTTTTATGAACTCAAGTTCATATTATTTTATTCTGATCTAGATGTAGACATATTAATTCATTCCACGTAACTCTTTGTCAACTGTTTATCATGTCTCCCCCTCCTGTTAGAAAAACTAACTTGTTTCCTCAATTTTGAGAACTCATCTTTGTGCGTTATGGTGTTAATAAAAATATACACCGCACATCAATAATAATAAGATGAAATTATTAGGTTCCTGGCCCTGAACCACTTATGAGGGGAGAAAATAATATACTTTCATATATAACGTATATCAAATTGATATATATAACTTTGTTCTCATAAGAAATAGTTTAGCAATTAAGTGGAGGCACTCAATAAATTATTTTGCTAAATCAACTGTGGTGTAAACCAACTTATCAAGATGAATTGTCTTGAATAGAAAATCTAAAAATTATGCTCTAAATTTAATTTGAGCAAGTTACCTCGCAAACATCAGGTAACTATCTGATAAATGCAATCTTATGCGGTATACATGGAAGGTGAATAGGCCTATATTCACCTTTGATAGTTCCAGCATTCACGGGATTCAATCCCAATTTTAGTTGGTCTATTAATTAATGAGAACAACATAAGTGACGTACAGAATTTTCTAGTTCTTTAATATTTACCCATATGAATTCTCTTTTATTTTTGCACATCATACTTAAATCAAGATTGCTCAATAAGCCATGCTTGATAAAATTGTCTGTATTAGTAAACTTCAGGTTTACATTACGATATGCGCAATTATCAATAAACTCCAAGTTTATTATGATATGGGCTTTTATATCAATAAATTTTTACTTTATTGTGGCATTCTTTTATTTATGTAGTACAAATTAGAGAATAAAGCGGGTAGCTTTTCACATACATATTGTCCCGCTACAGGTTGTAGTAATAGAAGATATTAAATCTTTCCTTTATTTATAGTCTCAATATAACCAACCGCTTTCGCGAATACTTTAGAAACTAAATAAGTTTCTTTGAGACTTACTACAACATAATGCCTTATTTGCAATCAATTTTGTCCCTCCAAAATAGTAATAACTGGCTCTTTCAGAGCTCTCAATTAATTTTGTACTACCACATATTCATCAACATCCATATGGTGAATATCTCTTTTAAAGAAAAAATTATACCATTATGGTTATAGTCAAAATTATATGCAAGATCTGTTTCTTGCATTACCGTTGTCTTTTAATAATCACATCGCCAAAAATAGTTTGGCGTACAATAGGTATGTGACCAATGACCATTTATGCCATAATAATGACATTATTTTCTTATTTCCCCTCAAACCTCATTCTAGAGGTGAGTGTGGTATATTCACTACCACTAGCACGTTCATATTCCTCCAAGAATGAATATGTATTCATAAATCACATGTTGTCGCATTCACATCATGAATGAACCATAATCATCTATATATGCTTTACAAAATCTCATGTCAAATCGATGACAAATATTAATTTCACAAAGTGGGGGATTATTTTGAGAATCCTTATTGTTCTCAGTACCACAATGATGACGATTATAATTTCGTTCATTACCACGTCCATATCCATTGATACCTTCATGGTAATAATTTTGTCTTCTTTGAGATTTATCACATATTGCTATCACATTCTCTTAAGGGAATGAGAATGAAGCAAATTCAATGGGACGGGTTTTCACTTCTTGTGCTCACGATCATACATGACTTTGGTCATAGCAAGACATAGAAATTTTACCATTTCGAGTGATTTTAATTTCTTACTGTTGGCCCAAGTAAATGTGAAGTTTTGAAGACTAACGAAAGAACTCAGACATGGACCAGGTCAATCTTGTGAAGCACAGTCGTGATCAACTCAAACATGTGAGATGCACGTGAAGGAGATAAATCTAACTTATCAGAAGTAATATCTCCTTATCTGATCGAAAAGGTTGCATATTGGATAAGGAGAGAAAGACTCCTTACACAAAGAGAACACAGTTTAGGAAGAGGATAGGGTTAGAGTATGAGATCAACTAGAACTCTTGTACCATAGAAGAGTAGCATCTGTATTCCAGTCAATCTCTAATTACTAACCCCTTAAATATCAGTGTTGTTTTCTTTTACAGGCAATGCACATATGCAGAAGTTAAACGTGAATTGAGAGCAAAATAGCAAGGCAATTTTACAAGCAATTTATGTATGATTCAAGCGTGCAATACTGAAGCTACTTGAACCAGATAGAAGAACCAATTCCAAGTGTCTATCTTTTATTCTAGTTCAATTGTAGTAGGTGATTTTACATTGTACCTTTCAGTTTTTATAGAAGCAATTGTATTAGGTACTTAGAGTTTTCAAGTTAGAGTTAACTTGAAGTTGTCGCAATAGTTGAGGTTATGTGCCACAAAAGGAATAGAGTTAATCCTAGGTTTACAAAAGAGTTTTCGTAAATGCAGTTTTTGGCTCAGTGATTTTAGTGGAGAGTTTGGGAAAATCTTACTGGAAAGTAGGTCGTGGTTTTTTCACCTTTTGAGCCAGGTGTTTTCCACGTAAAATACTTGTGTTCTTTATTTTCTGTACTTATCATTCCGCAACAATAGTAGTTGGAACACATAGAAGAACCAGGTCCTTCTATAATCAAGTTAAGCAAAAATTGGGTACCACACAAATCACCCCTCCCTCTTGTGTGGTATTGAAGTCTAAAACATCAATTGGTATCAGAGCGGGTTATCCTTGAAGAGGCTAACACCTTAGGAACAGATCAAGATGAGTGCACAACCTGGAAGCTGGGAAGGGCAATTCACTGCTAGGCCTCCACTCTTTAATGGCTAGTACTATTCCTGCTGGAAGAACAGGATGAGGGACCACATAATAGGAGAAGACTATAAACTCTGGGACATAGTTTCTGATGGTCCCCTGTCTACTACAAAGAAGAATGCTGAAGGAGTGGACGTGCCAAAGACAAGAGCTGACTGTACTGCTGAAGATTTGAAGAAATGAGAAAAAAATGCCAAGACCAAGAAATGGCTTGTGTGTGGACTAGGTCCAGACAAGTATAGCAAGATTCAAAGTTATACCACTGCTAAGGGGATATGTGACAACCTATAAGTGGCCCATGAAGGAACTCCCCAAGTAAAGAGATCAAAAGGAACACTGCTATATTCTCAATATGAGAATTTCATCATGAAGGAAGGAGAAACCATCCAAGAGATGTATACAAGGTTCACAACACTAACAAATGAACTTAAGTCTCTTGGAAGAATTATCCTTGAAGAAGACAAGGTTGAGAAAATCCTGACAAGGGCCCTGCCAGTAACTTGGGAAAGCAAAATCACGGCTATTCAGGAATCAAAGAACATTGCTACCCTTAAATTGGATCAACTGATTGGGAATCTCACTGCCTATGAACTGAGAGGGAAAACCATGAAGATGGATGCTCCCAAGAAGGAAAGAAGCTTGACTCTCAGAATTGCTGAAGGTGCAGACTTGGAGGATGATGAAATAGTTATGATCACAAGGGATTTCAAGAAGTACCTAATGAGGGGAAATGGTTCTTCAAGAGGTGCAACCTTCAACAAACCAAGGGATCCTAAAAAAACAAACCAATGAGGACTGCTACAAATGTGGTAAGACTGACCACATGATCAAAAATTGTCCCCAGTGGGAAATTGAATGGAAGGAGGAAATAGCTGAACGAAGAAACAGGAAGAAGGAACAGGTTCAACCTAAAAGGAACAAAGGATCAACAAAGGTTATGGTTGTTGCTTGGGGAAAAACCTCAGATGAGGATTCAGAAGATGAAGCTGGAGATGAACAAGCACTTATGGAAATTGGAGAATCAGACGATGAACAAGATGTAAGTGTTATTCATATCAAAGACAAGATTAAATTTTTGTCTAAGGAAAGGCTATCTGAATTATTGCTAGACTTCATTGATGAGTCAGAGGTCATAAACAATGAGAAGGAACAACTGTCTAGGGAATGTGTGATTATAAAAGCCAAGTGCAAAAATTTGGAATTTAGGGCTAGTGAAAGTGATAGTAAAAATGCAGAGTTGAATAACCAGGTTCTTGAACATGAGACCAGTGTCTTAGAACTTAGGTCTGAAAATTTAAAACTGAAATTAGGAACAGATAAGAAGAAAGCTGATCACACACATCTCACCTTAGAAGAAAATCTAGGAAAGATGAAAGGATGAGTTGTACAAGAAAGATGAGCAGATAAGAGTCCTGAAAGAAGATCTAGGCAAGGTGAAGCATGAACTAGATAGAACTTGCAAATGGAATAAGTCCTCTGATGCACTATCTTGGCTACAAAAGTACCACAACAGCAACAAGAGAGGACTTGGCTATGGGACCCCATCACCTAAGTGGGATCCCAAAAGCAAATACATCACACTTCCTGAAAATAAAATCTGCACACATTGTGGCAAGACTGGCCATTACAAAAGTGAATGTAATGCAAAAGAAAAGTCCACTTAAAAGAACAAAACCTTTGTTCAAGAGAAAAATAGGCTGCCTGGATGGGCCAAAAGGAATTTAATTCACCCATTTGCCTATAGAAAGGGCCCCAAACTAGTTTGGGTTCCAAAGACTAACCCCTGAATTCGTTTTGCAGGTCCAAGTGAAGGGAAGTAGCCAAATATGGTACATGGATAGTGGCTGCTCAAAGCATATGATTGAAAGCAATAACCAGTTCCTTTCACTTCAGGATCTAAAAGGAGGTAATATCTCCTTTGAAAATGGGAAGAAAGGTGAGATCATTGGGGTTGGAAAGGTAGGTAAGACAGACTTACATTCCATTGAGAATGTCTACTTGATAGATGGCTTGAAATATAGCCTCATCAGTGTTCACAACTGTGTGACAGAGGTAACCTGGTAGCATTCACCTCTCCCAAATGTTTTGTGATTAATCTTACCACTGACAAGATTATTTTGTAGGGAAAAAAAGTTAACAATATTTACATTGTAGATTTGTCCACTCTGAAAATGAACTCACTTGCTTAACTATGTTGGACAATGATCCCCTCCTGTGGCACAAAAGACTTAGTCATGCAAGTTTGAATCAACTCAACAAATTAGTCTCCAAGGACCTGGTGATAGGGTTACCTAACATCAAGTTCAAGGAAGACAAAGTTTGTGAGGCCTATGCAAGGGGGAAGCACGTAAGATCATCTTTTAAAAGCAAGAAAATGGTAAGCACAACCATGACGATGGAATTGGTTCATATGGATCTCTGTGATCCAATGAGATCATTGAGCAGATGTGGTAAGAAATATGTGATGGTACTTGTTGATGATTATTCTAGGTTTACCTGGGTACTATTTTTAACTTCTAAAGATGAAGCATTTGACATGTTTACTGCCTTTGTTAGAAAAACTCAAAAACAACTAGGTAATCAACTTGCATCAATTAGGTCTGATCATGGAACTGAATTTGAAAATGCTAAGTTTGCTGAATTTTGTGATGAGCATGGTATAGATCATAATTTCTCTTCCCCTAGGACTCCTCAACAAAATGGAGTGGTTGAAATAAAGAATAGGACTTTTGAAGATTTGGCTAGGACTATGCTTCTATTTGGTAAACTGCCCCATAGCTTCTGGGCAGAGGCTGTAAATACTGCATGTTACATCATTAATAGATGCATGACTAGACCTCTTGTAAAGAAGACTCCCTATGAGTTACTTAAAGAGAGAAAACCAAATATATCCCATCTTAGGGCATTTGGATGCAAGTGCTTTGTGCGTGACAATGGAAAGGACTCCCTAGGTAAGTTTGATCCCAGAAGTGTTGAGGGAGTATTCTTGGGATATTCTTCACATAGCAAAACTTATAAAGTGTACAACAAAAGAACTTTGTGTGTAGAAGAAAGTGTACGTGTAGTTTTTGATGAAACTAACATTCTTTCTGAGAGACAGGAACATGAAGATGAAGCTATTGAGCTGGTAAAAGAATTGAGTGAAGTCACAAATCAAGCTGAAGATGCACCAAAAGAAGGAACAGGTGATGGAACAGGTTTTTCCATCCAGGGCAACCTGACAGGGGGAACTGAACAAAGAAGAACTGAAACCAATCCCCTAATGGAACCTGTCCATGAGCCTGTTCCTCAACAATAAAACATGGGAGAAACATCAAATAGAAACCAGTTGGTTGTGAAACCTTATAAGTATCAAAGTTCTCATCCCATTGAGAACATAATTACTGATCCAACATATGGAGTTAAAACTAGATCACAATTAAAGAATCTGTGAGCTTTTGATGCTTTCTTATCTCTTATTGAACCTAAAAGTGTTGTTGAGGCTTTGCAAGATGCATATTGGGTAAATGCAATGAAAGATGAACTCAATTAGTTTGAGAGAAGTCAAGTTTGGCATCTAGTTCTAAGACCCAAGGACAAATAAGTAATTGGCACTAAATGGGTCTTCAGAAACAAGCTTGATGAAGATGGAACAGTTACAAGGAACAAGGCAAGACTGGTGGTCCAAGGTTATAGCCAAGTGGAGGGCATAGATTATGATGAGACCTTTGCTCCAATTGCAAGACTGGAGGCAATAAAACTCCTCATAGCCATTGCAACACACATGGAATTCACTCTTCATCAGATGGATGTCAAAAGTGCCTTCCTGAATGGCTACCTAAAAGAAGAAGTGTTTGTCAAACAACCTCCAGGTTTGAGAGCAAGGAGTATTCGGAACATGTGTACAAATTAGACAAGGCTCTCTATGGACTCAAGCAGGCTCCTAGAGCATGGTATGAATGACTGTCCAAATTCCTGCTTGAACATGGCTACAAGAGAGGTAAAATTGACAGTACTCTATTCCTGAGGGAAAATGGTAAGGATCTTCTTGTAGTACATGTTGATACCCAATTTTTTCCTATGTATTTTTATATGCAAAGTACTTTCAAAATAGCATATATATGCATATATAAGTATGTCTAAATGTTTTAGTATTTTTCCTAATTTTTTTAAAAATATTTTAAATCAATTTATTGCCCATTTTAGTAGTACAAAAAAACTAATAATTATTCCCAAAATTATAATTTTTGTGAATAACTTATTTTATCCTCATATTTATACCCAAATAGAGCTAGGGTAATTTTTACACATTTTTTACAAATTTATTTGGTATTTTAAAAGCTAAATTGCATATAATTGCAATTTTAGCCTATTTTAATATTTAATTGCATTTATGATTACAAAATTGATTTCAGTGTTTTTAAAGTTAATATTTGGGTATTATTAATTAATTTAGTACTTTTAATTTGTTTCATAAATCATTTTACCTATTTCTTTATAAAATAAAAAGGGAAAAAGTGGCTATTTAAAATCTAGCCCTAACTATTTCAGTTTTGGCCTAAAATCAACCCCCAATTAAACCCCAATTTCATTTTTTAAACGGACCAGCCCAATTCAATTTAACTCGCCCCTGACCCAACTAAAATCTACCCGACCCAGACCCCCTCTTATCCTGGCCGTTGATCTCTGAGATCAACGACCCCTACCCATTCTTGCCTTTTTTAATCCAAACAACTACCCTAATCCCCTCATTTCTCTTCTATCAGCCGCCTCTAAATGCTCCACTCCCTCAAACTCTCTCAAATGTTCTCAAAACCCTAATTGCCTCCTACCGTCTTCAACCTCAAAACCACTAGAATCCATGGCTTCTCAGGCCATGGAAGCCCTACACTCACCCTTCCTTGCTCTTATACAACTGGTACTTGAAGATTCGAGGCCTGACCTCGAAAGTTTCGCCCAAACCTCTGCTGATTCAAGGTTTCACGGCCATCTCCGGCCTTGCTCCGGCATACCATGGTGTTTTGAGCCTGGTTCTGACTTCTCCGACTCAGATCGGACCTTTTCCAAGACTTTCTCATTTCTAGGGCTCTTCTGAAACCCTAACTTTTCGAGGTTTTCTCCAATCTTTTTAGATTTGTTATGTATCTATGCTCTATTTGGGTTTTCAAACGATTTCCCCAACTTTCTTTCAAAAAATACTTCCAAAATCGCTTCTTTTTCGATTTAGGGTTTTATGAAATGCTTAAAATGTTTCTCTGACTTTTCCTTTTCCTTTTCTTTATGTGTATTTGTCTCTATTGTGCTCATATGTTTCCTTTTTACCACACATGTTCTTCTGTGCTTTCTGTCTTTTATTTTCCTACTGTGTTTCTATACCATGCTCTCACATGTTTATCTCACTGTGTTTTCCTATATGTTCTTTTGTTATACTTTTCGGGTGTTCTTGTGTTCTTCTACTGTATTTCTCTACTAAGTTCTTAAGTCTCTTTATTTGCCTTCTACTGAACCTTGTTTTAAGTTTCTTCTAAAAGACCTGTTTAAGCATGTTTTCCTCTACTATTTCTTCAACTCTCATTATGCTTCGAATTTCTTCACTATGTTTGCTTTGAACTTTCTACTGAAGTTTCTTGTTTTCTCATGAGTTTTTGAAAGAAATCTCTGAGCCTGTTTTGACTACTTGCTTCCTCATCTCTTTACTTGACTCGAGGTGGAACCCCTAGAATTTGGGGGTTCTGCTGAGGTTTGGTCATGTGATTGAACTAGGGTTCTGTTTGAGAACCCTTGACTCTTTCAGACTAATCTCTGAGTCTATGAACTAAGTTTGAACTTCTTTGTTTGCACACAATTCTGAGTTTTTTTTAAATTCTTCTACATTAGACTCTTCTACTAATTGACATAATAAGTTTCTCTCATGTTTAATGTGTCTGTTTGCTTTTATATGTGATGAATCTTTCTTCAAAAGGGTTTTCCAACTTGTGATTGATTCAGAATTCCTTTTAATAGGTCTAATTGATTGTTGCTTATTTTACTTAAGTAAAACCTTTCTTCACCTTTTCTGACTGGATTCATTCTTACAAATCTTTGGACTTCTGATTCTTGGCTGTTAACTGATTCCCTTGCCTTATTTGCACAGACCGTGTACTATCAAGACCTTGTCCTTAAATAGACCTTTATGTATTTACCCCTATTATACTACTTTGCACAAAATGTTTGATTAATTTCTTTCCTTAATGGGTTTATACCCGTTTGTAATTTGAATCCCTTAATTAAAGGGAAAACTTGTGTAATTGATTGACAATCAATTTTCAAACTATTCTCTTACCTTATTTTTTCTTGCCTTCTACACTATAAAAGGGCATGACCCCTTTCTCACCAGAGGACACACTTTCAACTCAACATTTTTACACTTCAGACTTCATAGTTTCACAATCTCTTCTGAACTCACACTTTAGTATTCTGACTTCCTGTTTGCACTTTAGCTTTTACAAGACTACTGCTTTTTCTACTTGTTTTCTTTGGTACTGGTATGTCCTAGTTTAAGTTTCAGCGTCGCCCTCAATGTGTTTACTTACAACTTTCTATATCCATGCCTATTTTATACTGCTGCAGAATTAAATATTTAACTAGCATGTTAATTTCTTTTGCATGTTTCTGCTGTGAATCCATGTTCCTATTTCCCTTTATGTGCTTTGAGTTATAGTTTAAAACATGGCAATATGCAAGTTATTGTTCATGGTTTGAACTTGATCCCTTAGGGGATCCTAACCTCTAAAACAATGTGTTCTAACAAGCTTATGGGGTGTGCCAGCATTTCCCGTTGCTGGGTATGTCCACTAGCCTGTCATTGCTTCTTTACCACTTCCCATTTCCCCTTCTTAGAACTCTGCACTTGCACTCACTCTTAGCTTCTAAGTTTTGCCCCCCTTCTGTTAGCCTTGCCTTGGGACCTTGAGTTCCCTCTGAACTTGGACACTTGAGGGCTGACCCTTCTGCACTGCACTATGTCTTAATCCTGTAATGCATTTGGGTGTGAGCACTGCCCAGAGTCCACTTGAGGCTCTTAGGGAACTCTGACACATTCAAATGAGAGAAAGGCTTTGGATCTTGATCTTTGGAGTTGGTTTACTTCATGCTTCAGACATGAAGTCTGAATCAGGCTCTCCTTGGTTGTAATTTACAATTTCTGATGTATTTCCTTTACTTTACTTTTGGACTGTTGTTTATACCCAATTTTTCCCTATATATTTCCAAAACGACATATATGTGCATATATAAGCACCCCAAAGGGTTTTGGCATTTTTAATGATTTTTAAATCAATTTACGGCCTATTTTTACATCATAAAATCCCAATAATTATTCCCAAAACTTGCCATTATGGAAAATAATTTACTTTATTCTCATAATTACCTCAAATATAGTTGGCATGATTTTTTGCATATTTTTACAAATTCGTTTGGTATTTTAAAACTAAATTGCATGTAATTGCCATGCTAGCCTCTTTAAGATTTAATAGCATTTTTCTTAAATATAAATTGATCCCAATATTTTAAATTAAGATTTACATATTATTTATTAACTCAGTACCTTTAATTTGCTTCTAAAATATTTTTACTATTTTTATAAAATAATAGGGGAAAAACTGGCTATTTCAATTTTAGCCTCAATTCATTTCAATTTTAACCACAATTCCATCTCAATCTCAGCCAATTTCAAGCCCAAATTGGACCAGCCCAATTCAAATTTAACCCGACCACCCATTAACTAAACCCGTCTGTTTGTATTTTCAGATCCTGGCCATTGATCATTTTGATCAACGACCCGCATCCCTCCTTTCCTTTTTAATTTCGAACGACCTAACCCTATCTCTCATTTTTCTTCGACCGCCACCCTCAAACCCTCCCTTTCTCTCCAACGCTCTCTAACACTCAAAAAAACCTAGCCGTCTTCCTCGTCTTCTCCAACCAAATCTCACCGGAGTCCATGGCTTCTCAGGCCATGGACGACCTATGCTCACCTCCCTTCACCCCCAAATCATGGTTGTTCGAGATTTCGAGGTTCGACCTCAACGATTCCCATTCAGATCCTCCACAGATCTGAGGTCCTATGGCCTCTCCGGCTCCGTTCCGACGTGTTCGAGCCTTAAAAAAGCATAGCTATGGCTCAGACCTGTTCGAGACCAGACCCTTTCAAGCCTTCTCGTTTCTAGGGTTTCTGAGAAACCTTAAAGCTGTTCGAGGTTCCTTTTTCTTTTATTTTTCTTAGATCTGTGGTAAATCTGTGTTATACTCGAAGTTTTAAAACTTTTCCCCAATTATTCTTTTTTAAAACTAGTCTGTTTCGATTTAGGGTTTTCAAAAATCTTAAAACGACTTCTGTCTCTTCTCCTTCTTTTCTTTGTGTGAATCTGTATATGCCATGTTTCTTACGAGTTTTTCGCTTATGTCTTATGTTCTTTCCTTGCATGTCTTCTCCTATGTTCTTGTGTTTTGCCGTTATTATGCATGTTCTTCTGTTTTTGTGTTTTGTTCTTTCTCATACTGGGTTCTCTAAACATGCTTTATGTGTCTCCCTCGCATATCCCTCTACTGTATTTTTTACTGAGCTTTTGCTCCTTGCCTGCCTTCACTGGATTTTTTGTTTAAAGCCCTAAGCATGATTCTTCTACTATTTTCCTAAACCTGTATTACTTGCGTATGGTGGTGTCCTAATCACCATCTAGACTCAGATCTGACCTCTAAGGTCTGCTCTTAACTTGTTTGGACCAAACAAATGGTCAGGGGTGTGCCAGTCAACACCTATGGCTCGGTGTGACCACCATTTGCTAGGGCTCCCCAATCCCTCTTTCACTTTGCACTCATTCCTAGTTCTAAGTTCTGCCCCTCTCTGGTAAGCCATGCTTTGGGACCCTAGAGCTCCCTCTGAACTTGGATGCCTGAGGGCTGGCTTTTCTGCACTGCACTTTACTATAACTCTGGAATGGTGTTTGGGGTGTAAGCACTGCCTGGAGCTCTTGAAGCTCCTTGGAACTTTGACACATCCCAAATAATAGAAGGTTTTGGAAATCCGGAATTGGTTAATCACATGTTATTGGACATTAAGATTGAATTAGGCTGCTCGGATCTAGCTGTTAGTTTTTAATGTATTTATTTTCTTTCTTTTGGTTTGTAATAAGGAATTTGGGGAATATAGTAAAGGGTGTGGGAGGGGTTTTACATTCTTGCATCAGTAAGGGTAGAAACCATGCTTTAGGATTTTAATTTTTTTTAGAAATCCTACCTATAGGATTGTTCAATGTTTCTGGTTCCACATCATTTAGAGACCATGCCTGTAGGGTCAACGCTTCATTTTGCTACAAATCACATAGAAATCACGCCTATAGGACTTAACATTCATGTAATCAATGCATATAGAGATCATGCCTATAAGGAATGCATATGCATTAGGCAAACTGTAGGGTTAATTAACACAATCATCTTTTACAAGTTCAATAACAGGTTTTAAAAAAAATCAAGATAGATATCATGCCTATAGGATTAGCATCGAACTCATCTGATTCGCTTAAAGTAATAATGATCTATTAACTGGTCCTTAACGTCTTAATACAACAACGATTTCAGAAGTCTTAATTCTTTGACAAAAACTCTCTTGACTCAGTATGCTTTTAAATCCATCAAATCGACATCTTTTTCTGAAACAGTTTCTTTCTAAACATTCTGCCTAAACGTTTTACTCAGACCCTGAAATTGTTTTTTAAAACAGTTGCGACTTACCCTTTCCTTAGATATTTCTATCTCTGAAACTCTTTCACCACCATTTCTGTGTTTTATTTTTACTACAGTCTATACTTTCTTTTCAAAACTCCTCTGCATTAGACTACTTTTTCCTGAAACCAGTACCCTTTAAATCACTCGCTTGAAATACCTTAATTTCTGACAATTGGATCCAAGTTTCCTAATGCAGACTTTCTATCTAAACATATAGGTTGAACCAGTCCGTTCGTTGTTTATGTTTAATTTAAAGACCAAATCAGTATGTGCCAAGACGTGCTAAACTAAGTGTTTGTTTGATTAAGGGGTTTACTTGAGCCTTACCTATTTGTTTGTTCATCCTTATATTTGTTACTTGTTTTGTATGTCGCAATTAGAATTTTAACCTTTGAACTCCATATATGCCTATATCCCTTTCCTTCCCCTTTAGGATTAGAAGTCTTGATACCCCGGGACTGATAGGTTGGGATGGGTACTAGCATGCAATAAGTAAACGAGACTGATCGCGTTTAAATACCTTAACATGATGGGAAGGGTAGATATGGATATGATGACCGATGCGTTAATATCACATGCGACCCCTCTTCTGAGGAGTGATCGCTGGGTATTGCATTGAAGTGATCCATATTAATTATAAACTTAGGACTCCCTCCCTTTATTTGCTTTCATCGCTTCTTAAAAAACTGTTCAAATCTCTTTTTCATGAATTTCTGCCCTCTCTACTTACCTTTGAAAATTTTCAACTTGGTCGCAATGTTATGTGCGAATCCTTATTTGAGCCTTGATTGTTTACTTGTTAAGTAACAATTGCAACATGGCCGGGAACCACACTAGTGGATCTTGAGGGGTGCCTAATACCTTCCCCTTGGGATAATTTCTAGCCCTTGCCCTAATCTCTGGTCTCTTCATCTCAAACCCTTCTTAGAGTGTCCTAATGCACTATAATCATTAGGTGGCGACTCTTCAACTTCTAAACCCAATTCTCGAAAGGGAATAGAGTTGTCCTCCCAATGTCATATACCCGATTTCTGACCCCACGGTTAGAGAAAAAAGGGGTGTCGACAGCATGGCGACTTTGCTGGGGAATTTCTTTAGGTTTTTACCATTGCATGTTGTTTGTGACTTTATTATCTCATTAATTGATTCATTTACTGTCTTTTATTCTTTCACTACGAAACTGACTTGACTCTTCATGTCTTTTCTTTCCTTTAACTGCTTTCCTTTACTACTTTATTTCAATGTTGTTGTAATTACTGCAATTATTGTAATAATTTATCTTATGAACGTGAAAATACATGTCAATTTGTTTCATTCTTGTAAACTGCATCTTCGACATCATATTCCACTCGTGCCAAACAAACACCATAGCAACGCTTATAATGAGTGGTTGCGCTCTTCCAATATTATCACCCTTTAAATTCGGCAAAGGCATATTTGCGGTAAAACCAGTCGATCAGCGGTGCCGTCGACGGTTCCGTGCCTTTCCCTCTTGAGTTGTCCGCTTAAGGGTACCTGTCTAATACCCCAATAGAAACCTTACTCTGTCTAACTGTGCATGCATCATGGTCAAACCTAGCCGAGTCAGTTATGTTGTCCACATAATGACTCATTAAGATAGCCTTGTCCAAAGTCCATCGGGTTTCCCTGAAACCCAAACGGACACCTACATGTTCTGTGCATTTATTTGGAGAACTAAATGCTTTTTATGCTAATTATTGGTTTAAATAGTCGAGTCTGGTGGGGTAAGGGTCTAACACTCTGTTTTTCAGAAAATGAGGCACGAAGTCCCCAGATTTGGCATGGTAACCAACATTCATCCAAGGCTGCTGAATTGGTGGGAAGATCTTCACTCCAGTGATCATACACTCGTCCGCAAATACTTAGGGAATCTGCCTTCTCTTCTAGAAATCTAGTCTGACAACAAAATCATAGAGGCTGCAACTCTGTTCTAGGATAGTGACAGGTCCGTATTCCGCTTCGGGAACCTTGAAATGACTTCTTTGCTCGAAGAAATAGGAGGCTTAGCTGGTATTCCTTGGGAGACTCCGGGTTTTCTTATGCCAGAGAATCGCAAGGGCAGGGGTTTCCTTAAGATGATGGGACTGAAGAAGAACCCAGACTTGACCTGTTTGAAAGACTCCTACATCCCATTCGGCTATCTGTATGAGAGGTACGACCATAGCAAGTCATACCGCACCTACTCAGATGAATTTTCCCTCACCTCACTGGGGCATATTCACAGAAGGGTCTTCGTATTCATGTTTTGTTTCCTGGGGATGATAGTGTTCCCTATGAAGAAGTCTAGGATCCACACTAGATTGGCTATGGTAACCAAGACTCTGATGGAAGGAATCGGCGGACAGCCTTTCAGCATAGTGCCCATGATTGTTGCTGAGATACACCGGGCTCTGGACAACTGTCAGCGAAAGGCCAGTCATTTTGAGGGATGCAATTTATTACTTCAGCTCTGGCTCATGGAGCACCTTCAGAAAGGAGAATACCGACAAGAGATCTTACGCAGAGACTAGGATGATCACATTGCCTTCCACCAACCAAGGCATATGAATTATATGCCTAACATGTTCGCTCAGCCAGAGGACGTTGGAAGATGGGTGGAGCTATTTGAGAATCCAAAAAAAGACTAGGTACAGTGGATGGTCGAATGGTTCCCTACAGAAGAATTCATTGTTCGATCCCGAGATGCACCATTTCTCATACTCATTGGTCTAAGAGGAACTTATCCCTACGTTCCCCTTCGAGCCATGAGGCAGGCTGGGAGAAAGTAAATCATACCAAGGGTCGACAAAATGAGTCACTTTAGGGCCGATTTCCAGGACGATGATAGCCCTCACAAATGCCAAGCTCAACACATGTGGCATTGCAAGCTCGTTTTGGGGAAAGAATCTATTGAGCCAAACAGGTATCATGCTGGTTGCGTACCTCACTATTCGGGTTGGTTGGAAGATAATCACAATGGTATGGGTCATCCCGGGTTCATTCACAAACACAGAATCATCGATGAGAAAGCTGAAGCACGGGTTAAGTACAATCAACTACGCAAGAGGATTCGAGAGTGTGAAAGTGAGCACCGGGAAATACAAGAAGCCCATCAGAAGTTGATCGAGGAATGGAAGGATATGGCTGTCAGCGCCAACAAGCAACTAGGGTATTTGGAGCGAGGTCTAGTGGAGCTAGAAGGAAAGTTCCTCAAGAGGATTGAAGATTGTCAAAACGCTAAAGGGAATGCACGAGGACATTTGGCCCAAGCTTATCTGCTGCTAGGACTGTGCCAGTTGATGAATCTGTTCGCGGGGGATACCGAATCTGGGGAAGGTCCGTCTTGGACCAAGTAGTTAGGAGTCTTTTATTTTGCTTCTAATGATGTAATAAGGCCAATGGCCACTAGTGACATTTTATTTTCCGTTATTTTAGCGTCGCTTTGGATTCGTCTTATTTCTTTTCAATAAAATGAGGCATTTAGCATTATAAGTTCTCCAAGTTAATTTGTCGCTAGGCCTACCTCAGGCACAACGAGGCACCCAAATTAGGACGTGATTTATATTCTTGCACAATGTGTTTAAATATTGCAACATTTTCTTTTCATAACCTGCACTAACTTGTTACCTTTTTGTTTTTCTTTATTTTTATTCCCCTCCCCAAAGGTTAATTCGTGCATTCTGGCACCATCATCATACAGTATGAGATCCAAAGGCCCTCCACCTCCTCATTCTCCAAGTCTTACCAGAAATAGGAACAAAAGCAAAATGGGAGATGCAAATGCTAGAAAGGAAATTGAGGAGACATCTCAAAATACTCCAATTACCAAGGGAACTACTGCTCATCTTGAGCAGACATTGCTGAAATTTCGGGAGGAATTGGACCAAGTCCGGAACTTGGCAAGCCTATCAATCACTCTTGCCGCTTCTGATGTTAACGCCCAGAACCCCGCACTTCTACAGAACACTCCACAACCACCAGTACAACCCACTCACACCCAAGCCTACAACACATGCAATAACACTCCACTGCTCATTTCTGAACCGCAAAACACCACAAACGACCACCTCCACAACACTCCTGTCTTTGTGGACACTATACCCCACTACACCCAGCCAATCTTAGGTGCATCTGACTCAGACGATAAAGACTCCCTTATCAGGAGTTTGGCCGCTAAACTCAAGAAGTTAACCAGCCGAGTCTAGGGCATGGAAGGAAACAAAGGCATAGAGGGGCTGAATTATGAGGACCTCTGCATTCAGCCAGATGTTGAACTCCCGGAGGGGTACAAACCTCCCAAGTTCGAGATGTTCGACGGTACAGGTGATCCCAGGGTCCATCTAAGAATGTATTGTGATAAGCTGGTAGGAGTTGGAAGGGACGAGAAGATCCGCATGAAGCTGTTCATGAGGATCCTGAAAGGCGATGCCTTATCTTGGTACATCAGCCAGGATTCAAAGAGATGGACAAGTTGGGTGAGCATGGCATCCGATTTTATGGACCGATTCAGGTTCAACACAGAGAACACACCATATGTGTTCTACATTCAGAATCTAAAGAAGAAACCCACAGAAACCTTTCGCGAGTATGCTACTCATTGGAGGTTAGAAGCTGCTAAGGTCAGGCCAGCCTTAGAGGAAGAGCAAATGAACAGGTTTTTTGTCTGGGCTCAGGATCCGCAATACTATGAAAGGATGATGCTGATAGAGGGTCAAAAATTCTCCGACATCATCAAGCTGGGAGAAATAATTGAAGAAGGCATTAAGAATGGTATGGTTACTAATCTTGAAGCATTGCAGGCCACCAACAAGGCTTTACAGTCTGGTGGTACGTCCAAGAAGAAGGATGTCAATGCCATGATAGTCGTATAGGAAGCCAAATCACCACTAAAATACCACACCTACCCGTCACCTTCACTTACATATCAGCCTATCCCGAATTACCAAGCGCCCGCACCCTCTTACCAAAATCCACCACCTGTTTACCAATCATCTCCACCTCCCGCATATCAATCCACTTCACCAAGATATTCCCGGCCCGTGCTTGTGTACCAAGCATATAACTCCCAACCTTCTCATTACCATCACTACCTACTCGCCAAAACTTTCCTCGACCCAGACCAAATTTCGACCGCAGACCTCCCAGACAATATACAGCCATCGCTGAGCCAATTGACCAGCTGTATGAGAAACTTAAAGCTGCTGGTTACGTCTCCCCTATCCCTGCCATAACTCCAGAAAATCCTTCCTAGTGGATCAACCCTAATAAGACCTGTGCGTACCATTCCGGCATGAAAGGTCGCACCATTGACGAATGCCGCTTGTTGAAGGACAAGATTCAAACTCTAATCGACAATAAGGTTATCATAGCAAAGGAGCCTGCTCCTAATGTCCGCAACAACCCTCTACCTGATCACATAGGTGGGGATATTCACATGATCGAGATCGAAGATGACTGGGACCCCAAGTGATCGATAGGACTGATTGCTGAGGATGATGAGCCAAAGAAACCGACAGTCACACTTAACCCAATTGTTGTACAGAACAAGCCCTCTAGGGGCGATGCAGTGAACGTGTCTATACCTCTCGAATTTGAAGCACCTTCTTCTGTGAAGGTGGCCGGGCCAATTGAGGTTGAGTTTGGGGTTCCAAAGGCACCTGTACCCTTTGAAGTTGCTGTGTGACCACCGAGGGTACCCATGCATGTAGCAATGTCTGACGTAACACCATTCCACTCAAATGCCATACCATGGGATTATACAGCTGAATCAAGGAGGAAAGGAAGGACCAAGACACATACTGGAGAAGCGATCGCCACACAGGGCATGACCAGAACAGGCAAGGTTCACACTCCAGAGCACCTAGCTGAGTCCAGTAAGCAAGTCCCGGGACGGACTACAGAAACTGGTCCCGATGATCTTTGGAGGAAAATACAAGCTAAGGAGTATTCGGTCGTTGAGCAGTTGAACAAAACACCGGCACAGATCTCCATCCTAGCTCTTCTACAGAGCTTTGACGCACACAAAAATGCCTTGATAAAGATATTGGGCGAAGCTTATGTGCCCAGCAACATAACTGGGGGCGAAATGGCAAATATGGTAGGACAAATACTGGAAAGCCACAAAATCACATTCCACGAAGATGAACTACCGTCGGAAGGACTGAGTCACAACATGGCCCTACCCATCACCGTGCAATGCGAGGATTACTTCATCACTAGAGTCTTGATCGATGGAGGCTCCAACCTCAACATCTGTCTGTTGATAACTCTTAGAACATTAGGAAAGAGCCTGCACGAGATCAAAGATGGGGCCATCAATGGGTCCCAAAGGTCTACTATTGGAGAGATCAGCCTATGCCTGCAAATGGGGCCAACCTAGTTCGACGTTGACTTTCAAGTGATAGATGTCCCAGCATCCTACAATTTGCTATTGGGATGACCATGGATCCATGCGGCTAGACCTGTAGCATCGACCCTGCATCAGGCAGTGAAGTTCGAATGGAATTACCAAGAGGTGATCATTTATGGCGATGGTAGCAACCCCATATATAGTCGCCAGACCATCCCGATGATTGGAGGCAGAAGGAGAATAAGCAGAGAAACATACCACCACATTGAAAGAGTCAACGCTGTAGACAAAGATAAATGGTGGGATAACAAGATTGAAAGTATCCTGAATGGGTGTGGATACGAACCTGGAAAGGGACTCGGCAAAAACCTCCAAGGAATTGCCAAACCCGTCAAGCTGAAGAAACATGGCACTACATTTGGTTTGGGGTATGAGTACACTTGGGAGGAGTTCAATCACTGGTCTCCACCATGGCGCGGTCCCTACTACCTACTGGAGCACCCGATACCTCACCTGGAGCAAACTTTCCAACCGGCTGATACTATATATGGGTCAGAGGAAGATGAAGCATTGGCAGCTGTGAAGAATCTGTTCCTTGAGGATGATGATATGGATTGCAATGTTATTTTCGAGGAGGAAGGGGAGGAAGGCCCTTCTATACAAGTTGTGAACCGAGGAGAATGACTCAGCAATTGGTCAATCAGAACCACTAGGGCCCGGAAAGTTTCGGGGTAGCAAGGCTAAACAAAAGCACCATGCATCACATTTTTACTTTTTACTAGCTGATTTTATTTCCGCATTGTCTTTAATTTTGAAAAGAGCTTTGATATTCAAAACAATTATGAATCTAATCGAAGCATTTCAGTTTATTATATATCTCGCTCTTATTATTTTCCTATCATTCACTTTATTTTACACAGCATTACTATTACTTGCCTTGATGATGAACCAACTATTGTGACTTGCAACGAGACAACGCAACAAACGGATACGGACTCAGAAGAGGATGATATACCAGAAGAGGTCGTTAGAGGAGTTGAGAATTTTGAAAATAGGCCTAAGTCTAACTTGGATGAGACTGAGGTCGTTAATCTGGGAGATGCAGAGAATGTCAAAGAAACGCGCATCAACGTTCACCTGCCACCATCAGAAAAGAAAGAGTACAAGGAGTTCCTAAAAGAATATGAAGACATATTCGCCTGGTCATATGATGATATGACCGGTCTCAGCACATCCATTGCAGCTCACAAACTGCCAACAGACCCGACATGCCCACCGATAAAGCAGAAGCTCAGGAAATTCAAACCTGACATGAGTTTGAAAATCAAAGAAGAGGTTACCAAGCAAGTCAAAGCCAAGGTTCTCAGGGTAGTAGAGTATCCGACATGGTTAGCCAACATCGTGCCAGTGCCAAAAAAGGATGGGAAAGTTAGAGTTTGTGTTGACTACCGGGATCTTAACCGGGCCAGTCCTAAGGACGACTTCTCCTTGCCGAACATACATATTCTAATTGACAACTGCGCCAAGCATGAGTTACAGTCTTTCGTTGATTGTTTCGCTGGGTATCATCATATATGGATGGACGAGGAAGATGCAGAGAAAACGGCTTTCATCACGCCGTGGGGGATGTATTGCTACAGAATGATGCCATTCGGTTTGAAGAACGCTAGTGCCATCTATATGAGAGCCATGACTACCATATTTCATGACATGATACACAAGGAGATCGAGGTATATGTGGATGACGTCATCATCATATCCAAGAAAGCCAGGGATCATATGGCAGATCTAAGAAAGTTCTTCAACAGACTAAGGAGGTACAATCTAAAACTGAATCCTGCCAAGTGTGCATTCGGGGTTCCTGCTGGAAAATTATTGGGTTTTATCGTGAGCCGTCGAGGAATATAATTGGATCCATCAAAGGTCAAAGCTATCCAAGAATTGCCATCGCCAAAGAACAAGAAGGACGTGATGAGTTTCCTGGGAAGACTTAACTATATCAGCCGGTTCATAGCTCAATCCACGGTCATTTGTGAACCAATCTTCAAAATGTTGAAGAAGGATGCCGCTACCAAATGGACTGATGATTGTCAGAAAGCTTTTGACAGAATCAAGGAATACCTATCAATGCCGCCGGTCTTGGTTCCACCTGAGCCAGGAAGACCCCTATTGCTTTACCTTGCGGTATCGGATAGAGCATTCGATTGTGTTTTAGGACAACATGATGAAACAGGGAGAAAGGAGAAAGCCATTTACTATCTCAGTAAGAAGTTCACACCATACGAGGCCCGGTATTCTCTTTTAGAACGCACTTGTTGTGCTCTGACTTGGGTCGCGCAGAAGTTGAGGCATTACTTCTGTGCTTACACTACTTATCTCATATCCAGAATGGACCTTCTGAAGTATATCTTCCAGAAGCCCATGCCCACTCGCAAGCTCGCCAAGTGGTAGATCCTGCTAAGTGAATTCGACATTGTTTACGTGACCCAGAAAGCAGTCAAAGGGCAAGCCTTGGCGGACCATCTCGCCGAGAATCCCGTAGACGGAGAATATGAGCCCCTACAAACGTATTTTCCCGATGAAGAGGTATCTTTCATAGGAGAAGATATTGCAGAATCCTATGATGGTTGGAGGTTGTTTTTCGACGGAGCTGAAAATTTCAAAGGAGTTGGCATAGGAGCAGTCTTAGTATCAGAAACTGGCTAGCACTACCCTGTATCCGCCAAGCTCAGGTTCCCTTGCACCAATAATATGGACGAATATGAAGCCTGCATCTTGGGGCTCAAAACGGCTATTGACATGAACGTTCAGGAGTTGTTAGTGATCGGGGATTCGGACTTGCTCATACATCAGGTTCGAGGAGAGTGGGCAACCAAGAACTCTAATATACTTCCCTACTTGCATCATATACAGGGGTTGAGGAAAAGGTTCACAAAGACAGAATTTCAGCACGTCCCCAGAATCCAGAACGAGTTTGCTGATGCATTAGCTACTTTATCGTCCATGATCCAGCATCCAGATACAAATTTCATTGACCCCATCCCAGTAAAGATTCATGATCAGCCAGCTTATTGTGCCCACGTTGAGGAAGAATCAGATGGAAAACCATGGTTCCATGACATCAAGGAGTACTTGACAACAGGGGAATATCCAGGACTTGCCAATGCTACTCAGAAGCGTACACTTCGTAGGCTATCCAGCAACTTTTTTCACAGCGGAGGAATCTTGTATAGGAGGACTCCCTATTTGGGTCTACTAAGATGTGTCGAAGCAAAAGAAGCATCCAGGCTACTGGACGAGGTGCATGCAGGGACCTGCGGGCCGCACATAAATGGTTTTGTCTTAGCAAAAAAGATACTCCGAGCAGCGTCTTTCTGGATGACTATGGAAACAGACTGTATCCAGTATGTTCGCAAATTCCATCACTGTCAGATACATGCAGATATGATAAAGGCGCCTCCAAACGAGCTTACTGCGACAAGCTTACCATGGCCATTCGCCGCTTGGGGAATGGATGTTATCGGACCTATCGAGCCTGCCGCATCAAATAGGCACAGGTTCATCCTAGTGGCAATCGATTATTTTACCAAATGGGTCAAAGCAGCATCATACAGGGCGGTCACTAAGAAGGTTGTGGCGGGTTTTGTCCGCGACCGCATTGTTTGTCAGTTCGGGGTTCCGGAATCAATCATCACTGATAATGGTTCCAATCTCAACAGCAACTTGATGAAAGTAATGTGTGAAACTTTCAAGATCAAACATAAGAACTCTACAACCTACAGGCCTCAGATGAATGGAGCTGTGGAAGCAGCCAACAAGAATATCAAGAAGATACTAAGGAAGATGGTTGAAAGGCACAAACAATGGCATGAGAAGTTATCATTTGCCTTATTGGGATACCGCACACAGTCCACACATCAACCGAAGCAACTCCCTACATGCTGGTTTATGGTACAGAGGCGGTCATCCCCACCGAGGTAGAGATCTCCTCCTTAAGGATCATGCAAGAAGTAGAATTGGATGAAGCAGAATGAGTAAAAGGTCGCTACGAGCAGTTAGCCCTTATAGATGGGAAAAAGATGAATGCGGTTTACCACGATCAGTTGTATCAAAACAGAATGTCCAGAGCCTTCAACAAAAGGCTTAAGCCAAGGAAGTTTACACCGGGGCAACTGATGTTGAAGAAAATCTTCCCACATCAAGATGAGGCCAAGGGAAAGTTCTCTCCTAATTGGCAGGGTCCGTACATGGTTCACCGGTTTCTAACTGGAGGAGCCCTTATTCTTGCGGAGATGGATGGAGAAGTCTGGCCGAAGCCAATCAATTCAGATGCAGTGAAACGATATTATGTGTAACCACTTATAATTCCCTTAATGATGTAATTTGAACTACGCGTGACCTGATTCCCGTTTAAGAGGGGATACGTAGGCAGCTCTATAGGTTCGGTCATAATTTAATAAAAATTCCATTTTCCCCGCTATTGGAACTGGGGCAGAATTTTGAGGAGGACCCTCAAAATTCCGAAGATAATTTTAGTTCATGCATCGGCAGAAGCGCCAGCCTAGTAAACTAGGGCAGAATCAAAATTCTGGAGAAAAGAGGTTGCAATGTCTTGAACCACGTCGCAGTCGTTGGTTCATCTAAAGAAAATTATTTTTGATTATATATTTACTAGAGCATGCATAACTATTATCCGAATTGCTATTGTTTAACGACGCTACCCCAATAACACACAACGTCAAAGGCCTGGGGAAGACGAACTAACCTTTCACCTTACAGAACTCACGATTTTTCTTTGGATGCAGGCACTCGACTCACAATATCGTCAGGTATATTTATAAACGCATACTTTTCCAAGAATGCAACTTCTCAAAATCATCACTTGCCCGCAATTACTATCCATACACAATCTCTCCAACAGTCATATTGTCGTAATCGGCTATCAGCTAAGAGGTCTTACTACTAATCATCCTTTTACATTCCTGCATTGCATAAGGCTACCTTTCTGCCTTCCGAGGTTAAGCTCTACCTCCATCTGCATCGCATAAGGCTACCTTTCTGCCTTTCGAGACTAAGCATTGTCTCCATCTGCATTTCCCTGCATTGTATAAGGCTACCTTTCTGCCTTCCGAGGTTAAGCTCTACCTCCATCCCGCATAAGGCTACTTATCTGCCTTTCAAGACTAAGCTCTGTCTCTATCTGCATTTTGCATAAGGCTACCTTTCTGCCTTCCGAGGTTAAGCTCTACTTCCATCTGCATCGCATAAGGCTACCTTTCTGCCTTTTGAGACTAAGCATTGTCTCCATCCGCATTTCCCTGCATTGCATAAGGCTACCTTTCTGCCTTCCGAGGTTAAGCTCCATCTGCATCGCA
This sequence comes from Nicotiana sylvestris, assembly GCF_000393655.2. Lineage (NCBI taxonomy): Eukaryota > Viridiplantae > Streptophyta > Magnoliopsida > Solanales > Solanaceae > Nicotiana > Nicotiana sylvestris. Next base: position 200,778,839 of record NC_091059.1, on the reverse strand, counting down.
TAAGGCTACCTTTCTGCCTTTCGAGACTAAGCATTGTCTCCATCCGCATTTCCCTGCATTGCATAAGGCTACCTTTCTGCCTTCCGAGGTTAAGCTCTACCTCCATCTGCATCGCATAAGGCTACCTTTCTGCCTTTCGAGACTAAGCATTGTCTCCATCCGCATTTCCCTGCATTGCATAAGGCTATTTATCTGCCTTTCGAGACTAAGCTCTGTGTCCATCTGCATTTTGCATAAGGCTACTTATCTGCCTTTCAAGGTTAAGCTCTACCTCCATCCTGCATAAGGCTACTTATCTGCCTTTCGAGACTAAGCTCTGTCTCCATTTGCATTTTTGCATAAGGCTACTTATCTTCCTTTCGAGGTTAAGCTCTACCTCCATTCTGCATGAGGCTTCTCATCTGCCTTATGAGACTAAGCATTGTCTCCATCTTGCATGGCTGAAACATCGCCACTTTATTTTTCGAACGGCTAAAATATCGCCACCTGCATTTAAATTCTCGCTTTGGCTGAAAGATCGCCACCCTTTGCATTCATTTGGCTGAAAGATTGCCACCTTCTTATGGGCTGAAAGATCGCCAACTTATTCAAAGGTGTCATAGTTCGGAGGCACCATCGACATAGCCCTAGAACACCATTTTATGGCCTGCAAATCTTTACTTTTATGCTCTTCATGGCCCAGGACATCATAGTCCGAGGACGTCATCCTAACCGTCCGAAGACAACATTCATGGTTCAACGGGAACTTGCATCATGTTTTAATTATGCTCAATATATGCCGCTTTGCTCATTTGCAGGTACACCGGCTAGGAAATGACCCTCTCAACAGGAGCGATCCCGCTTCGGTCCTCCGCAGCCTATTCGACTCCAAACACCTTTTCAAATCTAATCATTTCATCCGTCCTTTCGAATCTCCATCGACACACTCCATCAATGGTTCCCGAACTACATATGGCCTGATTCCTGTAAAACCAGGGATATGCAGGCAGCTCAAAAGCTAGGGCTCGGTCAAAACTCTTTTCAATCACTGATCCGGTCAAAATTGACCATCTTGTCTTTACCAGACAACTCTTTTATCCTCCTCAGGTAAAGAGGGGCAGCTGTTGATACCCAATTTTTCCCTATATATTTCCAAAATGACATATATGTGCATATATAAGCACCCGAAAGGGTTTTGGCATTTTAATGATTTTTAAATCAATTTACGGCTATTTTTACATCATAAAATCCCAATAATTATTCCCAAAACTTGCCATTTTGGAAAATAATTTACTTTATTCTCATAAATACCTCAAATATAGTTGGCATGATTTTTTGCATATTTTTACAAACTCGTTTGGTATTTTAAAACTAAATTGCATGTAATTGTCATGCTAGCCTCTTTAAGATTTAATAGCATTTTTGTTAAATATAAATTGATCCCAATATTTTAAATTAAGGTTTACATATTATTTATTAACTTAGTACCTTTAATTTTCTTTTAAAATATTTTTACTATTTTTATAAAATAATAGGGGAAAAACTGGCTATTTCAATTTTAGCCTCAATTCGTTTCAATTTTAACCACAATTCCATCTCAATCTCAGCCAATTTCAAGCCCAAATTGGACCATCCCAATTCAAATTTAACCCGACCTGACCCATTAACTAAACCCGTCCGTTTGTATCTTCACATCCTGGTCGTTGATCATTTTGATCAACGATCCTCATCCCTCTTTTCCTTTTTAATTTCGAATGACCTAACCCTATCTCTCATTTTTCTTCGACCGCAGCCCTCAAACCCTCCCTTTCTCTCCAACGCTCTCTAACACTCAAAAAAACCTAGCCGTCTTCCTCGTCTTCTTCGACCAAATCTCACCCGAGTCCATGGCTTCTCAGGCCATGGACGGCCTATGCTCACCTCCCTTCACCCCCAAATCATGGTTGTTCGAGATTTTGAGGTTCAACCTCAACGATGCCCATTCAGATCGTCCACAGATCTGAGGTCCTATGGCCTCTCCGGCTCCGTTCTGACGTGTTCGAGCCTTAAAAAAGCATATCTATGGCTCAGACCTGTTCGAGACCAGACCCTTTCAAGCCTTTTCGTTTCTAGGGTTTCTGAGAAACCTTAAAGCTGTTCGAGGTTCCTTTTTCTTTTATTTTTCTTAGATCTGTGGTAAATCTGTGTTATACTCGAAGTTTTAAAACTTTTCCCCAATTTTTCTTTTTTAAAACTAGTCTGTTTCGATTTAGGGTTTTCAAAAATCTTAAAACGACTTCTGTCTCTTCTCCTTCTTTTCTTTGTGTGAATCTGTATATGCCATGTTTCTTACGAGTTTTTCGCTTATGCCTTATGTTCTTTCTTTGCATGTCTTCTCCTATGTTCTTGTGTTTTGCCGTTATTACGCATGTTCTTCTGTTTTTGTGTTTTGTTCTTTTTCCTACTAGGTTCTATAAGCATGCTTTATGTGTCTCCCTCGCATATCCCTCTACTGAATTTTTTACTGAGCTTTTGCTCCTTGCCTGCCTTCACTAGATTTTTTGTTTAAAGCCTTAAGCATGATTCTTCTACTGTTTTCCTAAACCTGTATTACTTGTCTCTCCTGAACTTGTTTAAGAAACAAAGCTTTGCCTAAATGTATTTCCTCTATTTCGAATTTGCTTTCCTCTTTGCTTATTCTCTCATGAGTTTCTGAGAGAGGCTATTGAGCCTATTATACTTGTTGTTGTTCGCCTATGTATCTGATTTGAGTCAGAAAACCCTAGTGTTGGAGGTTTTTTGACAAGCTTGACCGTGTGCTTGGGCTAGGGTTCCATTCAAAACCCTGACCCTCTTTCAAAAACTCACTTTGAGTCTATGAACCTAACTTTCCTTGCTACTCTGATTTCTTTGCTAGTGTTTCAACAACTCTCTCTTGTCTCTGTATGGTTTTTATATGACTTTCTCTTCTTTCAAAAGGCCTTTGGCCAGCCTGTGATTGATTCCGAGTCCCTTTTCAAAAGGGTATGATTGATTGTTAATGATTTTCTTCAAATTAAGTTTCTCTTCACCTTTTCTTGGTTGGATCCATTCATGCCAAGGCTCAGACCTTGATTTTTACTGGCTGTGATTGATTGCCTTCCCTTATTTATCCCAAACCGTGTAATGTTGAACTATTTCCTTAAATGAATTTCCATGTATTTACCCCTGTTATACTGCCTTGGAAAAGATTTAAAATCAAAATCCTTTCCTTATTTGTCATGTCCGTTTGAAATCAATCCCTTAGCTGAAGGGAAATCTGTGTGATTGACTTTCAAAATTATTTTCTTACCTTCTTCTCACTTGTCTTATGCACTATAAAAGGGGCTACCTCTTTTGCACTTAATATGGACATACAGAGAAAGACTTCGAACTTTTCAATACTTTCCCTACTACTACTTTCTCAACCTTTAGTATTGAGCATTCTGCTCCTCTGCTCTTTCTACTTTCTGAAACATTCTTGAGTTCTCTTTGAACTCTCAAGTATTTGCTGAAGACTCGATTTTTCTCCTGCTGACTTCTGGCTATGTACTTGCTTTTATTATTCTACTATTCTAGTACTTGCAACTGGTATGTCATTCTTAGTTAAATAATGCCCCTTAACTATGTGTTTATTTCCTAGCCTGTCAAGCTCTCTCTTTCACCATGTGTTTACATCTTAGTCTGTTATGCTTTCTTTCCTTATGTTTCTGCAACTTTGTATGTGCTCTTCTCATGTGAATCCCTTCCCTTTACCCCTTTGTATGAGAGAACAGTTCTAGCCATGACAACACTCTGTTATTGCTTCCCATGACTTTGAACTAGGTTCTTTTGAACCCTTTACTCGAATCAATTCCCGCTTCCCTTTTCCCCTTTATATGCTGATCCTGATTTGGGTCTGGTGGTGTCCTAATCACCATCTAGACTCAGGTCTGACCTCTAAGGTCTTCTCTTAACTTGTTTGGACCAAACAAATGGTCAGGGGTGTGCCAGTCAACACCTATGGCAGGGTATGGCCACCATTTGCTAGGGCTCCCCAATCCCTCTTTCACTTTGCACTCATTCCTAGTTCTATGTTCTGCCCCTCTCTGGTAAGCCATGCTTTGGGACCCTAGAGCTCCCTCTAAACTTGGATGCCTGAGGACTGGCTTTTCCGCACTGCACTTTACTATAACTCTGGAATGGTGTTTGGGGTGTAAGCACTGCCTGGAGCTCTTGAAGCTCCTTGGAACTTTAATTTTTTTTAGAAATCCTGCCTATAGGATTGTTCAATGTTTCTTGTTCCACATCATTTAGAGATCATGCCTGTAGGGTCAACGCTTCATTGTGCTACAAATCACATAGAAATCACGCCTATAGGACTTAACGTTCATGTAATCAATGCATTTAGAGATCATGCCTATAAGGAATGCATATGCATTAAGCAAACTGTAGGGTTAATTAACATAATCATCTTTTACAAGTTCAATAATAGGTTTTAAAAAAAATCAAGATAGATATCATGCCTATAGGATTAGCATCGAACTCGTCTGATTCGCTTAAAGTAATAATGATCTATTAACTGGTCCTTAACGTCTTAATACAACAACGATTTCAGAAGTCTTAATTCTTTGACAAAAACTCTCTTGACTCAGTATGCTTTTAAATCCATCAAATCGGCATCTTTTTCTGAAACAATTTCTTTCTAAACATTCTGCCTAAACGTTTTACTCAGACCCTGAAATTGTTTTTTAAAACAGTTGCGACTTACCCTTTCCTTAGATATTTCTATCTCTGAAACTCTTTCACCACCATTTCTGTGTTTTATTTTTACTGCAGTCTATACTTTCTTTTCAAAACTCCTCTGCATTAGACTACTTTTTCCTGAAACCAGTACCCTTTAAATCACTCGCTTGAAATACCTTAATTTCTGACAATTGGATCCAAGTTTCCTAATGCAGACTTTCTATCTAAACATATGGGTTGAACCAGTCCGTTCGCTATTTAAGTTTAATTTAAAGACCAAATCAGTATGTGCCAAGACGTGCTAAACTAAGTGTTTGTTTGATTAAGGGGTTTACTTGAGCCTTACCTATTTGTTTGTTCATCCTTATATTTGTTACTTGTTTTGTATGTCGCAATTAGAATTTTAACCTTTGAACTCCATATATGCCTATATCCCTTTCCTTCCCCTTTAGGATTAGAAGTCTTGATACCCCGGGACTGATAGGTTGGGACGGGTACTAGCATGCAATAAGTAAATGAGACTGATCGCGTTTAAATACCTTAACGGGGTGGGAAGGGTAGATATGGATAAGATGACCGATGCGTTAATATCACGTGCGACCATTCTTCTGAGGAGTGATCGCTGGGTATTGCATTGAAGTGATCCATATTAATTATAAACTTAGGACTCCCTTCCTTTTATTTTCTTTCATCGCTTCTTGAAAAACTGTTCAAATCTCTTTTTCATGAATTTCTGCCCTCTCTACTTACCTTTGAAAATTTTCAACTTGGTCGCAATGTTATGTGCGAATCCTTATTTGAGCCTTGATTGTTTACTTGTAAAGTCACAATTGTAACATGGCCGGAAACCACACTAGTGGATCTTGAGGGGTGCGTAACACCTTCCCCTCGGGATAATTTCTAGCCCTTGCCCTAATCTCTGGTCTCTTCATCTCAAACCCTTCTTAGAGTGTCCTAATGCACTATAATCATTAGGTGGAGACTCTTTAACTTCTAAACCCAATTCCCGAAAGGGAATAGAGTTGTCCTCCCAATGTCGTATACCCGATTCTGACCCCACGGTTAGAGAAAAAGGGGGCGTCGACAACTGTAATAACTTTGTAATAAAATTTGGGGTGATTAGTGAAAAAGGAGGGGCAACCATGCATGCAAGGGGTAGATATACTGCTCATAGGGTTTTCTGCATTTCTGCATTCGTATAGATATCCTGCCTATAGCTTCTGCACTCCTGCATTCATATAAATATCCTGCTCATAGGTTTTTTTGCATTTCTGCATTTGTATAGATATCCTGCCTATAGGTTTCTGCACTATCTTATATAGATACCATGCTAGAAATCCAAATCCTGCATATGCATCTATCACTAGGCAAACCTGTTTATAGGGTTTAAATAACTAACAACATTTAGATACCATGCCTATAGGATTTCTGCACTCTTGCTACATCTGTAAAAAATGTTTAAAATCAACAACGCCTAGAAAGCATGCCTATAGGAACTATTAACCAAATCTGAATCGTTTCACTTTCTTATAAGTTTGAAATCAGTAACAATAATCCCTAATGTCTGCAGAACTTAAACTCGCCTTTCCTGATTAACTGACAATTTCTTTTCCTAAAATCAGCATAATTCTTTTTGAAACTAGTGATATCATGCCTATAGGTTTTGTCTAACACTTAGGCAAGCCATAAGGTAAACTTGTAAACTGAATTAGATTTTGTTAATTAGAACCAGCAAGCAGGCCTGATTCGGATTTCTTATCTGAAATATGTAATAAATCAGTCTGCCTCACCCTTTTAAGTTTAATCAAACCTTAATCAGTACATGCAAGACATGCTAAACTATATGCTTTCTTTGATTTAAGGAGGTCTGTTTGGGCCTTATTTGTTTATGTGTCTCCCCATACTTGTTATACGTGTTTTTGTTTGTCGCCCTAGTATTTTTACCTTTAAAACAACAAATAAGCCAACTTTTCCTCCATTATAGGATTAGTAGTCCCAAGTACCTCCGGGGCTGATAGGATTGGGGCGGGTAATAACATGCAATAAGTAAACGAGACTATTCCGCGCTTTAATACCTTAACGGGGTTGGAAAGGGTAGATATGGACATGATGACCACGCGATAATATCACGTGTAACCCCTCATCTAGGAGCGATTACCGAACACTATGTGGGGTGATCCATATTATTTATAAACCTAGGACCCCCCTTCCCTTTACTTGTTTATTTCGTTGTTTACCTTTCAGAATTTCAAACCGTTTTCTCAAATTTCAGCTTGCCTTTCACTTCTTATAATTTTATCTATTTGCAACCATTATGCGAAAACACCCTCATATTTGAAACTCTTACTTGCTTACTTAAAGTCACAATTATAGTATGGTCGGGAACCATACTAGTGGATCTTGAGGGGTGCCTAACACTTTCCCTTCGGGATAATTTCAAGCCCTTACCCAATCTCTGGTTTTCTAAATCAAATTCTTGTTAGTGTCCTAATGCACTTTAATCATTAGGTGGCGACTCTTCTCTTTTAATAACCGTTAAAAGAGTTGTCAATGTCATAAATCCGATTTCGCGAGAAAAAGGGGGCGCGACAGCATGACGACTCTGCTGGGGATACTGTAGGCTTTTACCATTTCATGCTATTTGTGACCTTACGTTTCTTTATGTGTCTTCTTTTAATGCCTTTAAGCATTTAATTCTTTCTTCTACTACGAAACTGAATTGGCTCTTTGTTTCTTTCTTTTCTTTTAATGCTTTCCTTTAATACTATTGTAAATTCTGAGGAATTGTTGTAATTATTACTTTATGAATATGCAAATACGTGACAACTTGTTTGATTATTGTAACTGCATATTCAACATCATATTCCACTCATGCCAAACAAAATACCATAGCAACGCTTATAATGAGTGCTTGCGCCCTTCCGATATTATCACCCCTAAATCCGGCAAAGACATATTTGCGGTAAAACCAGTCGATCAATGGTGTAGTCGACGGTTCCGTGCCTTTCCCTCTTAAGTTGTCCGCTCAAGGGTACCAGTCTAATACCCCATAGAAACCTTTACTCTGTTTAACTATACATGCATCATGGTCAAATCTAGCCGAGTCAGTTATGTTGTCCGCATAACGACTCCTTAAGATAGCCTTGTCCAAAGTTCACTGGGTTTCCTTGAAACCCAAACGGACACTACCACGTTTTGTGCATTTATTTGGAGAACTAAATGTTTTTATGCCAATTATTGGTATTTAATAGTCGAGTCTGGTGGGGGTAAGGGCCTAATCTTTTGTCTTGTAGAAACATAAGGCACAGAGTCCCAGATTTGGCATGATCACCAACATCCACCTAAAGTTGTTAAATTGGTGGGAAGATCTCAATTCCAGTGATCAGACTCTTGTCCGGAAATACCTAGGAAATCTACCTTCTCTTTTGGAAATCCAACCCAACAACAAAATCATAGAAGCGACTACTCTATTCTGGGATGGTGATAGGTCTGTGTTTCGCTTCGGAGAGATTGAGATGACACCCCTGCTAGAGGAAATAGGAGGTTTGGATGGTATACCATGGGAGACCCCAGGTTTGTTAATGCCGGAAAATCCCAAGGGTAGAGGTTTTCTCAAAATGATGGTCCTAAAGAAGAATCCAGACTTGACATGTTTAAAGGAGTCCTACATTCCCTTTGATTATTTGTACGAGAGGTAGGGTCACAGAAAATCCTACTGTACATATCCAGATGATTTCGCCCTTACATCGTTGGGGAATATTCATCGAAGGGTCTTTGTCTTCATGTTCTGCTTCTTGGGGATGATAGTGTTTCCAATGAAGAAAGCAAGGATCCATACCAGGCTAGCCATGGTCACCAAAACTTTGATAGAGGGAATTGGTGGACAACCATTTAGCATAGTGCCCATGATCATCGCAGAGATATACCGAGCCTTGGAAAAATGTCAACAAGGAGCCTCACACTTCGAGGGCTGCAATTTGCTACTCCAGCTCTGGCTCATAGAGCATCTTCAAAGGGGTGAATATCGGCAAGAGATTCAGCGTAGAGACTTGGATGATCATATAGCCTTCCATCAACCAAGGCGAATGAACTACATGCCCAACATGTTTGCTCAGCCAGAAGATGCCAAGGGGTGGGTGGAGCTGTTTGAAAATCTAACTGAGGATCAAATACAATGGATGTTCGGTGGTTCCCTACTGAAGAGTTCATCTCCCAATCCAGGGATACACCATTGTTGATACTGATCGGTTTGAGAGGAACCTACCCTTATGTCCCTCTCCGAGTTATGAGACAGGCTGGTAGGAAGCAGGTTATAGCAAGGGTCGATAAGAGGAGTCACTTCCTGGCTGACTTCCAAGCTGATGACAGTCCTTATAAATGCCAAGCTCAACATATGTGGCATTGCAGGATCATCATGGGAAGAGATACTATCGAACCATACAGATACCATGCTGACTGCACCCCATACTATTCAGGCTGGCTGGAGGATAATCACAATGGTCTGGGCCAACCCGGGTTTGTTCGAGGTCACAGAATCATCGATGAAAGGGCTGAAGCACAGGTCAAATACAACCAACTACGCAAGAGGATTCGAGAATGTGAAAGTGAGCACCATAAGATTCAAGAAGCCCACCAAAAACTGATTGAAGAGTGGAAAGACATGGCTGTCAGTGCCAACAAGCGATTAGGATACCTGGAACGAGGTTTAGTGGAGCTGGAAAGAAAGTTTCTCAAGAGGATCGAGGACTGCCAGAATGCTGAAGGAAATGTGGGTGGACACCTGGCCAGAGTCTACCTGCTGCTGGGACTTCACAAGTTGATGAAGCTGTTCGATGGAGCCAAAGATGCCGAGTCTGGGGAAGGTCCTTCTGGGACCAAGTAGATAGGAATTTACGTTTCCGTTTTATGAATGTAATAAGGCCAATGGCCATTAGTGACATTTTATTTTCTGTTATTTAGTGTCCTCTTGGGATTCGTCTTATTTTTATCAATAAATGAGGCATTTAGCATTCTAAGTTCTCTAAATCAACTTGTCGCTAGGCCTACCTCGAGCACAACGAGGCTCCCAAATTAGGACATGATTTACATTCTTGCATTATGTGTTTAAATATCGCAACATTCCTTTTCATAATCCTCACTAACTTGTTACCTTTTGTTTTTAATTTTTGTTTTATTCCCCTCCCCCGAAGGTTAGTTCGTGCACTCTGGCATCATCATCCTACTCCACAAGATCCAAGGGCCCTCCACCCACTCCTCCTCCTAGTCCCGTTAGAAGCAGGAACAAGGTAAAGATGGAAGATTTGAGCAACATCAGAAAGGAAAACTCGATTTGAACGGGTAGAAATCACTTAGGGTACTCAGGTCTCCAAAGAAAGTGCGTCCCAACTCGAGCAAAATCTGTTGAAATTTCAGGAGGAACTTGATCAGGTCCGGAACTTGGCGAGCTTACCATTTTCCCTCACCACTCTAAATGTCAATTTTCCTAACGCTCAGAACCCCACACCTCTACAAAGCATCCTGAAACCACAAAACCATCCCGCTCCTCACCATCATTGCAACACCTGCCATACTTCCAACATTACTCCACTACTCATCCCAGAACCTCTGAACTCCACAAATGACCATTTTCACACTCATAACACCCCCATCTATGTGGAGACTATACCACACTCCACTCAACCCATTTCAAGTACACCCGAGTCTAATGACAAAGACTCACTCATCTGGAACCTGGCTGCAGAACTCAAGAAGTTGACTAGTTGAATTTAGGGTGTCGAAGGAAGTAAGGGGATTGAAGGGTTGAACTACGAAGACCTTTGCGTACAACTAGATGTCGGACTGCCCGAGGGGTACAAACCTCCTATGTTCGAGATGTTTGATGGTACAGGGGATCCGAGAGTTCACCTGAGAACATACTGCGACAAGCTGGTCAGAGTAGGGAAGGATGAAAGGATTCGAATGAAACTTTTCATGAGAAGTCTGAAAGGAGATGCTCTATCTTGGTACATTAGCCAAGACCCAAAGAAATGGTTGAATTGGGTGAGTATGGCATCTGATTTCATGGACAAATTCAGGTTCAACACCGAAAATGCACCAGATGTGTTCTACATTCATAACCTAAAGAAGAAGCCCATGGAAACATTCCGCGAGTATGCCACTCGCTGGAGGTCAGAAGCTACTAAAGTCAGGCCTGCTCTAGAGGAAGAACAAAGGAACAAATTTTTCATCCGGGCTCAAGACCCGCAATACTATGAAAGACTGATGCTGATCGAGAATCATAAATTTTTCAACATCATCAAGCTTGGAGAAAGGATCGAGGAAGGTATTAGGATCGAGGAAGGTATCAAAAGTGGTATTGTTACGAACTTGGAAACCTTGTAAGCTACCAACAAGGCTCTACAGTCTGGTGGTACGTCCGAGAAAAAGGACGTAGGTGCAGTAATGGTTACACAGAGAACCAAATCCCTTGTCAAATACCAAACCTACCCAATGCCTCCACTCACATATCAACCTACTCCAAATTACCAAGCACCCTCACCTTCTTACCAAACCCCACCACCCACTTATCAATCACCTCCACCTCCTACATATCAACCTACCTCACCCAGATATTCCCAACTTGTGCATGTCTACCAAGCCTACAATGCTCAGCCATCCCACTATCAATCACCTCCCGTACGTCAAAACTTTCCTAGACCTCGACCAAATTTCAATCGCAGACCCCCCAAACAGTATATCGCCATTGCTGAACCGATTGACCAGATGTATGAAAGGCTCAAAGCTGCCGGTTACATCACCCCTATCCCTGCTATAACCCCTAAAAACCCTTCTCAGTGGGTTAATCCGAATAAATCCTGTGCATACCATTTCGGCATGAAAGGGCATACCATTGATGAATGCCTCTCTCTGAAAGACAAGATCCAGACTTTGATTGATAACAAGATCATTGTGGAAAAGGAGCCTACTCCGAATGTCTGCAACAACCCTCTGCCGGACCAGAAGGGTGAAGGTGTTCACATGATTGAAATAGAGGATGATTGGGATCTCAAAGGATCGATCGGTTTAATCACAGAAGGTGATGAACCAAAAAAGCCAATAGTCACCCTTAATCCGATTATAGTCCAGACTCAGCCTTTTGGGGATGCCGAGGTAAACATGTCTGTTCCACTTGAGTTTGAAGCACCATCCCCTATAAAGATGCTAACACCAATTGAGGTCGAGTTTGGGTCTCCAGCAAACGCGCCCGCACCGTTTGAAGTTGTGGTTTTACCCTCCAAAATACATGCTCCGTTCGGAGTAAAGGTACCTTTTCCAGTAGCAATGTCGGACGTAACACCGTTCCATACAAATGCAATACCTTGGGATTACACAGCCGAGGCGAGAAAAAAAGAGAAGGTCAAGTTCGAGGAAGCCGTTGCGGCACAGGGTATGACAAGAACCGGCAGGGTTTATACTCCGGAGCATTTAGCTGAGTCGAGTAAGCAGGCCTCTGGTTGGCTGACCATCACTAAAACCGGGCCCGGCGATCTCTGGAGAAAGATACAAGCCAAGGAATACTCAGTCATTGATCAGATGAACAAAACACCAGCACAGATTTCTATCCTAACTTTGCTCCAAAGTTCCGACGTACATAAGAATGCCTTGTTGAAGGTGCTGAGCGAGGCATATGTACCAAGCAACATCACTGGAGGAGAAATGGCAAACATGGTAGGGCAGGTATTGGAAAGTCACAAGATCACTTTTCATGAAGATGAGCTGTCACCAGAAGGGTTGAGTCATAACAAAGCGTTGCACATCACTGTGCAATGCGAAGATTATTTTATCACTAGGGTCCTGATTAATGGAGGGTCCAGCCTCAATATTTGTCCATTGGTAACACTCAGAACATTGCGAAAGGGTCTGCGTGAGATCAAAGACGGGGCCATCAACGTTAAAGCTTTCGACGGTTCCCAAAGATCCACCATTGGGGAAATTAGTTAGTTCTTGCAAATGGGGCCTACTTGGTTCGATGTCTATTTCCAAGTAATAGATGTGCTAGCATCTTACAATCTACTATTGGGACGGCCGTGGATTTATGCCACTGGGGCCGTAGCATCAGCACTACATCAGGCGGTGAAATTTGAATGGAACCACATTCACGGCGACGGTAGCAATCCCATATACAGTCGCCAAACCATCCCAGCGATCAGAGGAAGGAGAAAGATGTCGATGCCCCGTTTTTCTCAAACCGTGGGGTCAGAAATCCGGTATACGACATTGGGAGGAAAACTCTATTCCCTTTCGAGAATTGGGTTTAGAAGTTGAGGAGTCGCCACCTAATGATTATAGTGCATTAGGACACTTTAAGAAGGGTTTGAGATGAAGAGACCAGAGATTAGGGTAAGGGCTAGAAATTGTCCCGAGGGGAAGGTGTTAGGCACCCCTCAAGATTCACTAGTGTGGTTCCCGGCCATGTTACAATTGTGACTTTACAAGTAAACAATCAAGGCTCAAATAGGGATTCACATATAATATTGCAACCAAGTTGAAAATTTTCGAAGGCAAATAGAGAGGGCAGAAATTCATGAAAAAGAGATTTGAACAATTTTACAAGAAGAGATGAAAGCAAATAAAGGGAGGGGGGGGGCTAAGTTTATAATTAATATGGATCACTTCAATGCAATACCCAGCGATCACTCCTCAAAAGAGGGGTCGCACGTGATATTAGCGCATCAGTCATCATATCCATATCTACCCTTTCCACCCCGTTAAGGTGTTAAAGCGCGAAATGGTATCGTTACTTATTGCATGCTATTACTCGTCCCAATCCTGAGGCATATGGGACTACTAATCCTAAAGGGGAGGGAGTTGGGGCTTTTGCGGAGTTTCAAAAGGATAAAAATCTAGGCGACAAGCTATAACAGATAGCAGTTAAAAGGGATACAAATAGCAGTTAAGGCTCAAGTCGACCTCCTTATTCAAAGCAGTAGATTATTTAGCATGACTTACAACTACTGGTTTGGTCTGTATTAAACTTAACGTAGGAAGGATGACTAACTTATCACATATTTTCAGATAAGAGGTCCAAATTAGGCCTGCCTGCTGGTTGTAATTATCAAAACTGATGTAATTATAAAATTTTACCCTAAGGCTTGCCTAGGTGTTAAACAGAACCTATAGGCATGATATCTATAAGTTTCAGAAATAAAGAAGTAGTCTGACTGCATAAAAGAATTGTCAGTTACAAAAACATAAGTTCTGCAGGTGCTTACGCGTTATTGCTACTAATTTTAGACGAAGTGGCGATTCGAGTTAGTTAATAGCTCCTATAGGCATGCTTTCTAAGTGTCACTGATTTTAAACACTGTTTTTTAAACACTGTTATTATTATACAGAAATCCTATAGGTAGGTCATCTATATGCAATTGGTTAGTTGTTTAAATCCTATAGCAAGTTTGCCTAATGACGGAAGCACATGCAAAATTGCAGAAAATCCTATAGACATGGTATCTATATGAAAGTGTAGAAAACCCTATAGGCATAGTATGAGAATGCAGAGTTCCTATGGACATGGCATCTATATAAACAATGTAGAGTTTCAGTGATTTGTAAAATGCAGAACTTTCAGAGACAGTAATTCCTACAAGCATGATCTCTAGATGGGATACAGAATTTCAGAAATGCTAACCCTTATAGGCATGATATCTACCCCTTGCATGCATAGTTCCCTTCCCTTTTCCACTAGCCAACCCCAAATGTTTATTAAAAGATTATTACAGACCAGAATTAATCAGAAAATAAATAAAATACATCCGAAATCAGAATTCCAACCAAGAAGGGCCTAATTCAGACTCCCAGTCTGACATATGTAGTAAACCAACTTCCAAGGATCCAGGTTCCGAAGCCTTCTCTTATTTGGGATGTGTCAAAGTTCCAAGGAGCTTCAAGAGCTCCAGGCAGTGCTTACACCCCAAACATCATTCCAGAATTACAATAAAGTGTAGTGCGGAAAAGCCAGCCCTCATATGTCCAAGTTCAGAGGGAACTCAAGGTCCCAAGGCAAGGCTCATATGAGAGGGGCAGAACTTAAAGTCTAAGAGTAAGTGCAAGTGCAGGGGAGGGGAAATGATAAGCTGGTGGTCATGCCAAGCAATTTGAAGTGCTGGCACACCCCTGACCAATTTGTCATTTTCAAATTGAGGAGTTATGACTTATTGAAAGCCAGGTTCAGGCCTGGATAGCCATTTAAAGGCTACCAGACCATAAACATTAACTCAGCATACATAGGGGGTAATGATAAGGAATTCATACCAGAAACAGTAAACAAAGGAAGAGGGGGGCAAAGGGCATGATCAACAATGAAACATACTGACACACTCTTTACTTGGGGTCAAAATTTAATTCATTGACAACAATTCATGTTGCCATGCCCTGAATCCCCATTTATAAACACATAGAGGGCAAGGGAGTAGGGATCAAGCATTTGCGGGAAAGTAAAACGTATAGTAGCATATGAACATGTCAAACTCTGCAGGTAATAGGCATAGATATAAAGACTATAAGTAAACACATTAGGATGATTGCTGGGAACTGAGTTAAGACATACCAGTAAAAGAGCAATAGTAGGATGCAAAGATAGAGCAGTAATAGTATATTAGCCTTGGCTTTTAGCCGGCTAATAAGAAGGAGCAGAGAACAGCAGTAGAGCAAAAGAGCAAAAGAGAATGCAGATTTTGAAAATATTCAGTGGTGTGTGTAAGTCAGAAGACTGTTGTCTATTTTTTGTAAAGACTTAGGGTATTTATAGTCAAAAGTAGGTAGTAAAATAAGGTAACAATCATGGAAATATGTTAATTGAAGAACTCGGAATCAATTAATCAACGACTCAAGGAAGTACTCCCATTAATTAAGGGAATCAAAATCAAACGAAAAGATTCAGCACCATATAGGGCAAATAGGAAAAATCAGCGTAGGACTAAATAAGGAAAGTGTCAAGGTCCAGTATTGCATATAGTAGTCGAGTAAGACCAAATTCAGGAAAATTCCAATTAAGGAAAGGCTTAAAAGAATAGAGTACTATAACAAATGAGGTAACAAAACCAATTAATTCAAACGGGCGGGTAGAATGTTAGGTTTTTTTAAAGAAAGTTTTTGAATTACCAATCAATCAAGGAAAATCAGAATCAATCATATGAAGTCATGATTCTGCATTTTTAACATATAAATAGGGGTAAATGAACAAAATTAGCGAGCAAAGTTAACTAGGAAGGAGCAAGAGATGAACAAACATAACCACTCAGAGATAGTGAAAACAAGTTAAGATTCAACAAGACATATTCGAAGCATGGTGACTATGAAACATGAACAAGAATCAAGCAAATAGGCCAGCAGGCAGAACCAAAGCAAGGAAGATCAGGCTAATACACACAATCAAACGAGGAACCATGCTAACACATCGAGACAAGACAAAGGAAATTAGGCTAACACAGGTAATCGAAGCAAAGAAACATGCTACCACAAATAATCGAATGAAGAAACATTTTCTAGAAATTAGGGTTTTTAGCAGAGTCAAACTAAAAAATAGTAAAAGCATAGAAATCGGTCAGAATAAACAGCGAAAAGGTTTTAATCATAAAGAAAATCAATCAAAGCATGCATAAAAAGAAATCCCAAAAATCCTAATTTCGAAGAAAGTAAAAAAAAATGGTTCAAAGCAAAGGATCTTTCAGAATAAATTCGAGAATAAACAGAGCACAGAGGAAAACATGAGAATAACATGAAATGACACCATTTTTGAGAGATTCAGGAGAAAGTTAGGGTTTCAAAAAAAAGAAACCTAATAGAAGTGGGAAAAACCTGTCGTAACCTCATAGATCCTGACATATAGGGTGTGATTTCGTCTTAAATCACACCGGAGAACTCGCATATAGAAGAACCAGGAACCCTAGGTCTCAAATCGCCATGGTCCATAAGCCTCGAAGGTCCTTGAGGTGTTGAACATGACGATTAGAGGTCCATCGGAGCCTTGGGGTCGAAGGGAGGTGGCCGAAGATGGCCGGGGAGGCGGTGGATTCATCGGAGAGAACCAGAAGGTTCTTGAGGGAAGGGAGAGAAAGAGTCAGTAGAGAGAGAGAGAGAGAGAGAGAGAGACCACCTTGGAAATGAGGGGTCTGGGGGGGGGTTGTTGGGATTTAATTTTAGGAAATAAAATCTGGGCCGTTGATCTCATTTGATCAACGGCTCAGATTAGATTGGAGCTGTACCGGGTAATTGAATTGTGTACGAGTCGGGTTCTAATCGAAATAGGGCTGGAAATTGGGCCAATTGAGGCTACAATTGAAAGGGAGAAAGGCTGTTATTGAAATAGAAGTAGGCTAAGTGTTAAATAGCCAATTATTTCCTTTTTATTTTATAAAAATAGTAATAATGATTTTGAAAATAAATTAAAAATACTGAGCAAAAAAATACTATATAAATATCAATTTAAAAATATTGGAACCAGTTTATAATTATAAAATGCTATTAATCATAAAATAGGCCATAATTGCAATTATATGCAATTAGCTTAAAAATGCCAAATAAATTTGTAAAAAATATGCAAAAATCACCTTAATTATATTTTGGTGTATATACGGGAATGAAATAAGTTATTCAACAAAAATGATAATTTTGAGAATAATTATTGGATTTTGTGGTATTAAAATAGGTAGTAAATCGGTTTAAAAATCGTTAAAAAATACTAAAACTCTTGGGTGTGCTTATATATGCACATACATGCTATTTTGGAAGTATTTTGGGTACAAAAATACCTAGGAAAAAATTGGGTATCAACAACTGCCCCTTTTTACCCGAGGAGGATGAAAGAGTTGTCGGGTAAAGATAAGATGACCAATTTTGACCGTAAGCGGCGATTGAAAAGAATTTTGACCGAGATCTGGTTTTTGAGCCGCCTACATATCCCTGGTCTTACAGGAATCAGGCCATATGTAGTTCAGGATCCATTGGGTGGAATATGCCGATGGAGATTTGAAACGGACGAATGCGATATTTAGAGAGAGGTTTCTGAAAATCGATAGGCTGCGGGAACTGGAGCGAAATCGCTCCTGCTAGGACGGCCGTTGCCAACCGATGTACCTGCAAGTAAACAATACGAGCGCATATTGTGCGTGAATTTAAACGAGATGCAAGTTCCCATTGGACCATGAATGCTGTCCTCGGATGGTTAGGATGACGTCCTTGAACCATGACGTCCTGGGCCATGAAGCGTATGATAAAGGATTCGCAGGCTATGAAATGATGTTCTCGGGCTATGAGGATGGTGCCTCCGAACCATGATGCCTCTGAATAATGATATACAAAAGATAAAATGGGGTCCTCGGGCCATGGCGTGGCGTTCTCGGGCTATGAAAATGGTGCCTCCGAACAATGACGCCTTTGGATAATTTGGCTATCTTTCAGCCCATGAAATATAGAAGGTGGCGATCTTTCAGCCGATGCAAGACGTAAATAAAAGGTGGCAATATTTCAGCCGATACAAGAAGGATAAGGTGGCGATCTTTCAGCCGATGCAAGAAAATAAAGTGGCGATATTTCAGCCATGCAAGAAAAGAAAGAGGTGATATTTTAGCCATGCAGGATGGAGACAGAGCTTAGTCTCGGAAGGCAGAGAGGTAGCCTTATGCAATGTAGGAAATGCAGATGGAGACAGAGCTTAGTCTCGGAAGGCAGAAAGGTAGCCTTATGCAATGCAGGAAATGCAGATGGAGACATAGCTTAGTCTCGAAAGGCAGATAAGTAACCTTATACAGATGATGATGGAGATAGAGCTTAACCTCAGAAGGCAAAAAAGTAGCCTTATGCAAAATGCAGATGGAGGTAGAGCTTAACCTCGAAAGGCAGAAAGGTAGCCTTATGCAAAATGCGGATGGAGATAGAGCTTAACCTCGGAAGGTAGAAAAGTAGCCTTATGCAATGCAGGAAATGCAGATGGAGGTAGAGCTTAACCTCGAAAGGCAGAAAAGTAGCCTTATGCAATGTAGGAAATGCAGATAGAGGTAGAGCTTAACCTCGGAAGGGAGAAAAGTAGCCTTATGCAATGCAGGAAATGCAGATGGAGGTAGAGCTTAACCTCTGAAGGCAGATAAGTAGCCTTATGCAGTGCAAAAATGTAAAAGGATGATCAGTAGTAAGATCTCTTAGCTGATAGCCGATTACAACAATATGACTGCTGGGGAGATTGTGTACGGATAGCAATTGCGGGCAAGTGATGATTCTGAGAAGTTGCATTCTTGGGAAAGTATGCGTACATAAATATACCTGATGATATTGCGAGTCGAGTGCCTGAATCCAAAGAAAATCGTGAGTTCTGTGAAGGGAAAGGTTAGTTCGTCTTCCCGAGGCTCTTGATGTTGTGTGTCATTGGGGTAGCGTCACTAAACAACAGCAATCCGGATAATAGTTATGCATGATTTAGTAAATATAACGTAAGTATATAATCGAAAATAGTTTTCTTTAGATGATCCAACGACTGCGACGTGGTTCAGGACATTGCAACCTCTTTTCTCCGGAATTTGAGGGTCCTCCTCAAAATTCTGCCCCAGTTTGCTGAGTGGACATTTCTGACGGCTGTGCTAAATGACTAAAAAACATCTTTGGAATTTTGAGGGTCCCAGTTTGTTGGGCTGGCGCTTCTGGCAATGCATGAACTAAAATTAACTTCGGAATTTTGAGGTCCCTCCTCAAAATTCTGCCCCGGTTCCAATAGCGGGGAAAAAATGGAATTTTTATTAAATTATGACCGAACCCATAGGGCTGCCTACGTATCCCCTCTTAAACGGGAATCAGGTCAGGGGTAGTTCAAATTACATCATTAAGGGAATCATAAGTGGTTACACATTATATCGTTTCACTGCATCTGAATTGATTGGCTTCGGCCAGACTTCTCCATCCATCTCTGCATGAATAAGGGCTCTTCCAGTTAGAACTCGGTGAACCATGTATGGACCCTGCCAATTAGGAGAGAACTTCCCCTTGGCTTCATCTTGATATGAGAAGATTTTCTTCAACACCAGCTGCCCCGGTGTAAACTTCCTTGGCTTAACCCTTTTGTTGAAGGCCCTGGACATTCTGTTCTGATACAACTGACCGTGGCAAACCGCATTCATCCTTTTCCCATATATAAGGGCTAACTGCTCGTAGAAACCTTTTACCCATTCTGCATCATCCAATTCTACTTCTTGTATGATCCTTAAGGAGGGGATTTCTACCTCAGCGGGGATGACCGCCTCTGTACCATAAACCAGCATGTAGGGAGTATCTCCGGTCGATGTGCGGACTGTAGTGCGGTATCCCAATAAGGCGAATGATAACTTCTCATGCCATTGTTTGTGCCTTTCGACCATCTTCCTTAGTATCTTCTTGATATTCTTGTTGGCTGCTTCCACAGCTCCATTCATCTGAGGCCTGTAGGCTGTAGAGTTCTTGTGTTTGATCTTGAAAGTTTCACACATTTTTTTCATCAAGTCGCTGTTGAGATTGGAACCATTATCGGTGATGATTGATTCCGGAACCCCGAACTGACAAACAATGCGGTCGCGGACGAAACCCGCCACAACCTTCTTAGTGACCACCTTGTATGATGCTGCTTCAACCCATTTGGTTAAATAATCGATTGCCACTAGGATGAACCTATGCCCATTTGATGCGGCAGGCTCGATAGGTCCGATAACATCTATTCCCCAAGCGACGAATGGCCATGGTGAGCTTGTCGCAGTAAGCTCGTTTGGAGGCGCCTTTATCATATCTGCATGTATCTGACAGCGATGGCATTTGCAAACATACTGGATATAGTCTGTTTCCATAGTCATCCAAAAATACCTTGCTCGGAGTATCTTCTTTGCTAAGACAAAACCATTCATGTGCGGCCCGCAGGTCCTTGCATGCACCTCGTCCAATAGCCTGGATGCTTCTTTTGCTTTGACACACGTTAGTAGACCCAAATCGGGAGTCCTCATGTACAGGATTCCTCCACTATGAAAAAAGTTGCTGGATAGCCTACGAAGTGTACGCTTCTGAGTAGTGTTGGCAAGTCCTGAATATTCCCCTATTGTCAAGTACTCATTGATGTCATCGAACCATGGTTTTCCATCCGCTTCTTCCTCAACGTGGGTACAATAAGCTGGCTGATCATGAATCTTTATTGGGATAGGATCAATGAAATTTGTATTTGGATGCTGGATCATGGACAATAAAGTAGCTAATGCATCAGCAAACTCGTTCTGGACTCTGGGGACATGCTGAAATTCTGTCTTTGTGAACCTTTTCCTCAATTCCTATATATGATGCAAGTAGGGAAGTATTTTAGAGTTCTTGGTTGCCCACACTCCTCGAACCTGATGTATTAGCAAGTCTGAATCCCTGATCACTAGCAACTCCTGAACGTTCATATCAATAGCCATTTTGAGCCCCAAGATGCAGGCTTCATATTCGGCCATATTATTGGTGCAAGGGAACCTGAGCATGGCGGATACCGGGTAGTGCTGGTAGGTTTCTGATACTAAGACTGCTCCTATGCCAACTCCTTTGAAATTTGCAGCTCCGTCGAAAAACAACCTCCAACCATCATAGGATTCTGCAATATCTTCTCCTATGAAAGATACCTTTTCATCGGGAAAATATGTTTTTAGGGGCTCCTATTCTTCGTCCACGGGATTCTCGGCGAGATGGTCCGCCAAAGCTTGCCCTTTGATTGCTTTCTGGGTCACGTAAACCATGTCGAATTCACTTAGCAGGATCTGCCACTTGGCGAGCTTGCCAGTGGGCATGGGCTTCTGGAAGATATACTTTAGAGGGTCCATTCTAGATATGAGATAAGTAGTGTAAGCACAGAAGTAATGCCTCAACTTCTGCACGACCCAAGTCAGAGCACAACAAGTGCGTTCTAAAAGTGAATAACGGGCCTCGTACGGTGTGAATTTCTTACTGAAATAGTAGATGGCTTGCTACTTTCTCCCTATTTCATCATGTTGTCCTAGAACACAACCGAATGCTCTATCTAATACCGCAAGGTAAAGCAATAGGGGTCCTCCTGGCTCAGGCGTAACCAAGACCGGCGGCGTTGATAGGTATTCCTTGATTCTGTCAAAAGCTTTCTGACAATCCTCAGTCCATTTGGTAGCAGCGTCCTTCTTCAACATTTTGAAGATAGGTTCACAAATGACCGTGGATTGAGCTATGAACCGGCTGATATAGTTGAGTCTTCCCAGGAAACTCATCACGTCCTTCTTGTTCTTTGGTGGCGGTAATTCTTGAATAGCTTTGACCTTTGATGGATCCAATTCTATTCCTCGACGACTCACGATGAAACCAAATAATTTTCCAGTAGGAACCCCGAAAGCACACTTGGCAGGATTCAGTTTCAGATTGTGCCTTCTCAGTTTGTTGAAGAACATTCTTAAATCTGCCATGTGATCCATAGATTTCTTGGATTTAATGATGACGTCATCCACATATACCTCGATCTCCTTGTGTATCATGTCATGAAAGATGGTAGTCATGGCTCTCATGTAGGTGGCACCAGCGTTCTTCAAACCGAATGACATCATTTTGTAACAGTACATTCCCCACGGCGTGATGAAAACCGTTTTCTCTGCATCTTCCTCATCCATCCATATCTGATGATACCCAGTGAAACAATCAACAAAAGAATGCAACTCATGGTTGGCGCAGTTGTCGATAAGAATGTGTATGTTAGGCAAGGGGAAGTCATCTTTGGGGCTGGCCCGATTAAGATCCCGGTAGTCAACACAAACTCTAACTTTCCCATCCTTTTTTGGCACTAGCACGATGTTGGCTAACCATGTCAGATACTCTACTACCCTGAGAACCTTGGCTTTGACTTACTTGGTAACCTCTTCTTTGATTTTCAAACTCATGTCGGGTTTGAATTTCCTGAGCTTTTGCTTTACCGGCGGGCATGTTGGATCTGTTGTCAGTTTGTGAGCTATAATGGATGTGCTGAGACCAGTCATATCATCATATAACCAGGCGAATATGTCTTCATATTCCATTAGGAACTCCGTGTACTCTTTCTTTTCTGATGGTAACAGGTGAACACTGATGCGCATTTCTTTGACATTCTCTGCATCTCCCAAATTAACGACCTCAGTTTCATCCAAGTTAGACTTAGGCCTATTTTCAAAATTCTCAACTCCTCTAAGGACCTCTTCTGGTATATCATCCTCTTCTGAGTCCGTATCCGTTTGTTGCGTTGTCTCGTTGCAAGTCACAATCGTTGGTTCATCATCAAGGCAAGTAATAGTAATGCTGTGTAAAATAAAGTGAATGATAGGAAAATAATAAGAGCGAGATATATAATAAACTGAAATGCTTCGATTAGATTCATAATTGTTTTGAGTATCAGAGCTCTTTTCAAAATTTAAAGACAATGCGTAAATAAAATCAGCTAGTAAAAGGTAAAAATGTGATGCATGGTGCTTTTGTTTAGCCTTGCTACCCCGAAGCTTTCCGGGCCCTGGTGGTTCTGATTGACATATTGCTAAGGCGCTCTTCTCGGTTCACAACTTGTATAGAAGGGCCTTCCTCCCCTTCCTCCTTGAAAATAACACTGCAATCCATATCATTATCCTCCAGGAACAGATTCTTCATGGCTGCCAATGCTTCATCTTCCTCCGACCCATATATAGTATCTGCCGGCTGGAAAGTTTGCTCCAGGTGAGGTATCGGGTGCTCTAGTGGGTAGTAGGGACTGCGCCATGGTGGCGACCAGTAATTGAACTCCTCCCAAGTGTACTCATACCCCAAACCAAATGTAGTGCCATGTTTCTTCAGATTGATGGGTTTGGCGATTCCCTAGAGGTTTTTGCCGAGTCCCTTTCCAGGTTTGTATCCACACCATTTCAGGATACTTTCAATCTTGTTATCCCACCATTTATCTTTGTCTACAGCGTTGACTCTTTCAATGTGGTGGTATGTTTATCCGCCTATTCTCCTTCTGCCTCCAATCATCGGGATGGTCTAGCGACTATATATGGGGTTGCTACCATCGCCATAAATGATCACCTCTTGGTGATTCCATTCGAACTTCACTTCCTGATGCAGGGTCGATGCTATAGCTCCAGCGGCATGGATCCATGGTCGTCTCAACAACAAATTGTAGGATGCTGGGACATCTATCACTTGAAAGTCAACGTCGAACAAGGTTGGCCCCATTGGTAAGCATAGGCTGATCTCTCCGATAGTAGACCTTTGGGACCCATCGAAGACTTTGACATTGATGGCCCCATCTTTGATCTCGTGCAGGCTCTTTCCCAATATTCTGAGAGTTATCAATGGACAGATGTTGAGGCTGGGCCTCCATCGATCAAGACTCTAGTGATGAAGTAATCCTCGCATTGCACGGTGATGTGTAGATCCATGTTGTGACTCAGTCCTTCTGGTGGCAGTTCATCTTCGTGGAAGGTGATTTTGTGGCTTTCCAGTATTTGTCCTACCATATTTGCCATTTCGCCCCCAATTACGGTGCTGGGAACATAAGCTTCGCTCAATATATTTATCAAGGCATTTTTGTGTGCGTCAGAGCTCTGTAGGAGAGCTAGGATGGAGATTTGTGCTGGTGTTTTGTTCAACTGTTCAACGACCGAATACTCCTTAGCTTGTATTTTCCTCCAAAGATCATCGGGACCAGTTTCAGTAGTCCGTCCCGAGGCTTGCTTACTGGACTCAGCTAGGTGCTCTGGAGTGTAAACCCTGCCTGTTCTGGTCATACTCGGCGCAGCAATTGCTTCTCCCGTCTTGGTCTTTCCTTTCCTCCTTGCTTAAGCTGTGTAATCCCATGGTATGGCATTGAGTGGAATGGTGTTACGTCTGACATTGCTACGGGAATAAGTGCCCTCAGTGGTAACACAACAATTTCAAAGGGTACAGGTGCCTTTGGAACCCCAAACTCAACCTCAATTGGCCCGGCCACCTTCGCAGAAGAAGGTGCTTCAAATTCGAGAGGTATAGACATGTTTACTTCATCATCCCTGGAGGGCTGGTTTTGCACAACAATCAGGTTAAGTGTGACTGTTGGTTTCTTTGGCTCATCATCCTCAGCAATCAGTCTTATCGATCCCTTGGGGTCCCAGTTATCTTTGATCTCGATCATGTGAATGTCCCAACCTCTGTGATCAGGTAGAGGGTTGTTGCGGACAATAGGAGCAGGCTCCTTTTTATGATAACCTTATTGTCGATCAGAGTTTGAATCTTGTCCTTCAACGAGCGACATTCGTCAATGGTGTGGCCTTTCATGCCGGAGTGGTACGCACAGGTCTTATTAGGGTTGACCCACTGGGAAGGATTTTCTGGAGTTATGGAAGGGATAGGGGAGACGTAACCAGCAGCTTTAAGTTTCTCATATAGCTGGTCAATTGGCTCAGCGATGGCTGTATATTGTCTGGGAGGTCTGCGGTCAAAATTTGGTCTGGGTTTAGGGAAATTTTAGCGAGTGGGAGGTGATTGGTAGTGAGGGAGTTGGGAATTATAATCTTGGTAAATAGGTGTAGGTTGAGAGTATCTGGGTGAAGTGGATTGATATGCGAAAGGTGGAGATGATTGGTAAACGGGTGGTGGATTTTGGTAAGAGGGTGCAGGTGCTTGGTAATTCAGGATAGGCTGATATGTAAGTGGAGGTGATGGGTAGGTGTGGTATTTTAGTGGTGATTTGTCTCCCTGTGCGACCATCACGACATTGACATCCTTCTTCTTGGACGTGCCACAAGACTGTAAAGCCTTGTTGGTGGCCTGCAATGCTTCAATATTAGTAACCATAACATTCTTAATGCCTTCTTCAATTCTTTCTCCCAGCTTGATGATATCGGAGAATTTTTGGCCCTCGATCAGCATCAACCTCTCATAATATTGTGGATCTTGAGCCCGGACGAAGAATCTATTCATCTGTTCCTCTTCTAAGGCCGGCCTGACCTTAGCAGCCTCTGATCTCCAACGGGTAACATACTCGTAGAATGTCTCGGTAGGCTTCTTTTTCAGATCCTGGATGTAGAATACATCTGGTGCATTCTCTGTATTGAATAGGAACCTATCCATGAAATCCGATGCCATACCTACCCAGCTTGTCCATTTCTTGGGGTCCTGACTAATGTACCAGGATAAAGCATCCCCCTTCAGGCTTCTCATGAAGAGTTTCACACGGATTTTCTGATTCCTTCTGACTCCAACCAGCTTATCACAATATGTCATCAAATAGACTTTGGGATCTCCCGTGCCATCGAACATTTTGAACTTGGGAGGTTTGTATCCCTCCGGAAGTTCAAGATCTGGATGAATGCAGAGGTCCTCATAATTCAGTCCCTCTATGCCTTTGTTTCCTTCCATGCCCTGGACCCGGCTGGTTAACTTCTTGAGTTCTGCTGCCAAGTTTCTGATAAGAGAGTCCTTGTCATCAGACTCATATGCACTTGAGATTGGTTGAGTGTAGTGGTGTATGGTATCTACGTAGATGAGAGTGTTGTGGGGGTGGTCGTTTGTGGTGTTCAGTGGTTCAGGAATGGGTAGTGGAGTGTGGCATGTGTTGCAATGTTGAGCATGGGTGGGTTGCATCTGTGGTTGTGGGGTGTTCTGTGGAGGTGCGGGATTTTGAGAATTTGGGAAGTTGACATCAGGAGCGGTGAGAGTGAATGATAAATTTGCCAAGTTCCGAACTTGATCCAGTTCTTCTTTGAACTTCAACAGTTTCTGCTCAAGTTGGGCAACAGTTTCCTTAGCAACCGGGGTACCCTAAGGAATCTCAATTCTTTCAATTTCCTTTCTTGCGCTTGAATCTCCCATTCTACCTTTGCTCTTGTTCCGGATAGGACTTGGAGGAGGAGGAGGTGGAGGGCCCTTGCATCTCGTAATGTATGATAATGGTGCCAGAATGCATGAACTAACCTTTGGGGAGGGGAATAAAAATAAAGAAAAAAAACAAAAAAAGGTAACAAGTTAGTGCGGGTTACGAGAAGAAAATGTTGCAATATTTAAACACATTGTGCAAGAATATAAATCACGTCCTAATTTGGGTGCCTCGTTGTGCCCGAGGTAGGCCTAGCGACAAATTAATTTGGAAAACTTATAACGCTAAATACCTCATTTTATTGATAAAAAAAATAAGATGAATCCAAAAGCGACGCTAAATAACGGAAAATAAAATGTCACTAGTGGCCATCGGCCTTATTACATCATTAGAAGCAAAATAAAAGACTCCTAACTACTTGGTCCCAAAAGGACCTTCCCCAGATTCGGTATCTTTATTCCTTTCGAACAGCTTCACCAGCTCGCGCAGTCCTATCAGCAGATAAACTTGGTCCAAATGTCCGCCTGCATTCCCTTTAGCATTTCGACAATCTTCAATCCTCTTGAGGATCTTTCTTTCTAGCTCCACTAGACCTCGCTCCAAGTACCCTAGTCGCTTGTTGGCACTGACAGCCATATCCTTCCATTCCTCGATCAACTTCTGATGGGCTTCTTGTATTTCCCAATGCTCACTTTCACACTCTCGAATCCTTTTGCGCAGTTGATTGTACTTAACCCGTGCTTCAGCTTTCTCGTCGATGATTCTGTGTCCGTGAATGAACCCGGGCTGACCCATACCATTGTGATTATCTTCCAACCAACCCGAATAGTGCAGCACGCAACCAGCGTGATACTTGTCTGGCTCAATAGATTCTTTCCCCAAAACGAGCTTGCAATGCCACATGTGTTGAGCTTGACATTTGTGAGGGCTATCATCGTCCTGGAAATCGGCCCTAAAGTGACTTATTTTGTCGACCCTTGGTATGATTTTCTTTCTTCCAGCCTGCCTCATGGCTCGGAGGGGAACGTAGGGATAAGTTCCTCTTAGACCAATGAGTATGAGAAATGGTGCGTCTCGGGATCGAACAATGAATTCTTCCGTAGGGAACCATTCGACCATCCATTGTACCTGGTCTTCTTTTAGATTATCAAATAGCTCCACCCATCTTCCAGTGTCCTCTGGATGAGCGAACATGTTAAGCATATAATTCATACGCCTTGGCTGGTGGAAGGCAATGTGATCATCCCAGTCTCTACGTAAGATCTCTTGTCGGTATTCTCCTTTCTGGAGGTGCTCCATGAGCCAGAGCTGAAGTAACAAATTGCATCCCTCAAAATGACTGGCCTTTCGCTAGCAGTTGTCCAGAGCCCAGTATATCTCAGCAACAATCATGGGCACTATACTGAAAGGCTGTCTACCAATTCCTTCCATCAGAGTCTTGGTTACCATGGCCAGTCTGGTGTGGATCCTAGCCTTCTTCATAGGGAACACTATCATCCCCAGGAAACAAAACATGAATACAAAGACCCTTCTGTGAATATGCCCCAGTGAGGTGAGGGCAAATTCATCTGAGTAGTTGCGGTATGACTTGCTATGGCTGTACCTCTCGTACATATAGTCGAATGGGATGTAGGAGTCTTTCAAACAGGTCAAATCTGGGTTCTTCTTCAGTCCCATCATCTTAAGGAAACCCCTACCCTTTCGATTCTCTGGCATAAGCAAACCCGGAGTCTCCCAAGGAATACTAGATAAGCCTCCTATTTCTTAGAGCAAAGGAGTCATTCAAGGTTCCCGAAGCGGAATACAGACCTATCACTATCCCAGAACAGAGTTGCAGCCTCTATGATTTTGTTGTCAGGCTGGATTTCTAGAAAAGAAGGAAGATTCCCTAAGTATTTGCGGACAAGTTTCTGATCACTGGAGTGGAGATCTTCCCACCAATTCAGCAGCCTTGGATTAATGTTGGTTACCATGCCAAATCTGGGGACTTCGTGCCTCATTTTCTGCAAAACAGAGTTTTAGACCCTTACCCCGCCATACTCGACTATTTAAACCAATAATTAGCATAAAAAGCATTTAGTTCTCCAAATAATTGCACAGAACATGTAGGTGTCCGTTTGGGTTTCAGGGAAACCCGATGGACTTTGGACAAGGCTATCTTAATGAGTCATTATGTGGACAACATAACTGACTCGGCTAGGTTTGACCATGATGCATGCACAGTTAGACAGAGTAAGGTTTCTATTGGGGTATTAGATAGGTACCCTTGAGTGGACAACTCAAGAGGGAAAGGCACGACACCGTCGACTGCACCGCTGATCGACTGGTTTTACCGCAAATACGCCTTTGCCGAATTTAAAAGGGTGATAATATTGGAAGAGCGCAACCACTCATTATAAACGTTGCTATGGTGTTTGTTTGGCACGAGTGGAATATGATATTGAAGATGCAGTTTACAAGAATAAGACAAATTGACATGTATTTTCACGTTCATAAGATAAATTATTACAATAATTGCAGTAATTACAACAGCATTGAAATAAAGTAGTAAAGGAAAGCAGCTAAAGGAAAGAAAATACATGAAGAACCAATGATTATAGTGCATTATGACACTTTAAGAAGGGTTTGAGATGAAGAGACCAGAGATTAGGGTAAGGGCTAGAAATTATCCCGAGGGAAGGTGTTAGGCACCCCTCAAGATCCCCTAGTGTGGTTCCCGGCCATGTTACAATTGTGACTTTACAAGTAAACAATCAAGGCTCAAATAAGGATTCGCATATAATATTGCAACCAAGTTGAAAATTTTCGAAGGCAAATAGAGAGGGCAGAAATTCATGAAAAAGAGATTTGAACAGTTTTACAAGAAGAGATGAAAGCAAATAAAGGGAGGGGGCCATAAGTTTATAATTAATATGGATCACTTCAATGCAATACCCAGCGATCACTCCTCAGAAGAGGGGTCGCACATGATATTAGCGCATCGGTCATCATATCCATATCTACCCTTCCCACCCCGTTAAGGTGTTAAAGCACGAAATGGTATCGTTACTTATTGCATGCTATTACTCGTCCCAATCCTATCAGTCCCGGAGGCATATGGGACTACTAATCCTAAAGGGGAGGGAGTTGGGGATTTTGCAGAGTTTCAAAAGGATAAAAATCTAGGCGACAAGCTATAACAGATAGCAGTTAAAAGGGATACAAATAGCAGTTAAGGCTCAAGTCGGCCTCCTTATTCAAAGCAGCAGATTATTTAGCATGAATTACAAATATTGGTTTGGTATGTATTAAACTTAACGTAGGAAGGATGGCTAACTTATCATATATTTTCAGATAAGAGGTCCAAATTAGGCTTGCCTGCTGGTTGTAATTATCAAAACTGATGCAATTATAAAATTTTACCCTAAGGCTTGCCTAGGCGTTAAACAGAACCTATAGGCATGATATCTATAAGTTTCAGAAATAAAGAAGTAGTCTGACTGCATAAAAGAATTGTCAGTTACAAAAACATAAGTTCTGCAGGTGCTTACGTGTTATTGCTACTGATTTTAGACGAATTGGCGATTCGAGTTAGTTAATAGCTCCTATAGGCATGCTTTCTAAGTGTCACTAATTTTAAACACTGTTTTTTAAACACTGTTATAATTATACAGAAATCCTATAGGCAGGTCATCTATATGCAATTGGTTAGTTGTTTAAATCCTATAGCAAGTTTGCCTAATGACGGATGCACATTCAAAAATGCAGAAAATCCTATAGACATGGTATTTATATGAAAGTGCAGAAAACCCTATAGGCATAGTATGAGAATGCAGAGTTCCTATGGACATGGCATCTATATAAAAAATGGAGAGTTTCAGTGATTTGTAAAATGCAGAACTTTCAGAGACAGTAATTCCTACAAGCATGATCTCTAGATGGGATATAGAATTTCAGAAATGCTAACCCCTATAGGCATGATATCTACCCCTTGTATGCATAGTTACCTACCCTTTTCCACTAGCCAACCTCAAATATTTATTACAAGATTGTTACAGACCAGAATTAATCAGAAAATAAATAAAATACATCCGAAATTAGAATTCCAACCAAGAAGGGCCTAATTCAGACTCCCAGTCTGACATATGTAGTAAACAACCTTCCAAGGATCCAGGTTCCGAAACCTTCTCTTATTTGGGATGTGTCAAAGTTCCAAGGAGCTTCAAGAGCTCCAGGAAGTGCTTACACCCCAAACATCATTCCAGAATTATAATAAACTGCAGTGAGGAAAAGCCAGCCCTCAAATGTCCAAGTTCAGAGGGAACTCAAGGTCCCAAGGCAAGGCTCATATGAGAGGGGCATAACTTAAAGTCTAAGAGTAAGTGCAAGTGCAGGGGAGGGGAAATGATAAGCTGGTGGTCATGCCAAGCAATTTGAAGTGCTGGCACACCCCTGACCAATTTGTCATTTTCAAATTGAGGAGTTATGACTTATTGAAAGCCAGGTTCAGGCCTGGATAGCCATTTAAAGGCTACCAGACCATAAACTTTAACTCAACATACATAGGGGGTAATGATAGGGAATTCATACCAGAAACAGTAAACAAAGGAAGAGGGGGCAAAGGGCATGATCAGCAATGAAACATACTGACACACTCTTTACTTGGGGTCAAAATTTAGTTCATGGACAACAATTCATGTTGCCATGCCCTGAATCCCCTTGTATAAACACAGAGGGTAAGGGAGTAGGGATCAAGCATTAGCAGGAAAGTAAAGCATACAGTAGCATATGAATATGTCAAACTCTGCAGGTAATAGGCATAGATATAAAGACTATAAGTAAACACATTAGGATGATTGCTGGGAACTGAGTTAAGACATACCAGTAAAAGAGCAAGAGTAGGATGCAAAGACAGAGCAGTAATAGTATATTAGCCTTGGCTTTTAGCCGGCTAATAAGAAGGAGCAGAGAACATCATTTCAGCAAAAGAGCAAAAGAGAATGCAGATTTTGAAAATATTCAGTGGTGTGTGTAAGTCAGAAGACTGTTGTCTATTTTTTGTAAAGACTTAGGGTATTTATAGTCAAAAGTAGGTAGTAAAATAAGGTAACAATCATGGAAATATGTTAATTGAAGAACTCGGAATCAATTAATCAACGAATCAAGGAAGTACTCCCATTAATTAAGGGAATCAAAATCAAACGCAAAGATTCAGCACCATATAAGGCAAATAGGAAAAATCAGCGTAAGATTAAACAAGGAAAGAGTCAAGGTTCAGTATTGCATATAGTAGTCGAGTAAGACCAAATTCAGGAAAATTCCAATTAAGGAAAGGCTTAAAAGAATAGAGTACTATAACAAATAAGGTAACAAAACCAATTAATTCAAACGGGCGGGTAGAATGTTAGGTTTTTTTTAAGAAAGTTTTTGAATTACCAATCAATCAAGGAAAATCAAAATCAATCATGTGAATTCATGATTCTGCATTTTTAACATATAAATAGGGTTAATTGAACAAAAGTAGCGAGCAAAGTTAACTAGGAAGGAGCAAGGGATGAACAAACATAACCACTCAGAGATAGTGAAAACAAGTTATGATTCAACAAGACATATTCGAAGCATGGTGACTATGAAACATGAACAAGAATCAAGCAAATAGGCCAGCAGGCAGAACCAAAGCAAGGAAGATCAGGCTAATACACACAATCAAACGAGGAAACATGCTAACACATAGAGACAAGACAAAGGAAATTAGGCTAACACAGGTAATCGAAGCAAAGAAACATGCTAACACACATAATCGAATGAAGAAACATTTTCTAGAAATTAGGGTTTTTAGCAGAGTCAAACTAAAAAACAGTAAAAGCATAGAAATCGATCAGAATAAACAATGAAAAGGTTTTAATCATAAAGAAAATCAATCGAAGCATGCATAAAAAGAAATCCCAGAAATCCTAATTTTGAAGAAAGTAAAAAAAATGGTTCAAAGCAAAGGATCTTTCAGAATAAACTCGAGAATAAACAGAGCACAGAGGAAAACATGAGAACAACATGAAATGACAATGTTTTTGAGAGATTCAGGAGAGAGTTAGGGTTTCAAAAAAAAGAAACCTAATAGAAGTGGGAAAAACCTGTCGTAACCTCATCGATCGTGACATATAGGGTGTGATTTCGTCTGAAATCACACCGGAGAACTCACATATAGAAGAACCAGGAACTCTAGGTCTCAAATCGCCATGGTCCATAAGCCTCGAAGGTCCTCAAGGTTTTGAACAGGATGATGAGAGGTCCATCGGAGCCTTGGGGTCAAAGGGAGGTGGCCGGAGATGGCCGGGGATGCGGTGGATTCATCGGAGAGAACCAGAAGGTTCTAGAGGGGAGGGAGAGCAAGAGTCAGTATAGAGAGAGAGAGAGAGAGAGAGAGAGAGAGAGAGAGACCGTCTTGGAAAATGAGGGGTCTGGGGGGGGGGGTTGTTGGGATTTAATTTTAGGAAATAAAATCTGGGTCGTTGATCTTATTTGATCAACGACTCAGATTAGATCGGAGCTGGACCGAGTAATTGAATTGGGTACGGGTCGGGTTCCAATCGAAATGGGGCTAGAAATTGGGCCAATTGAGGCTACAATTGAAAGGGAGAAAGGCTGTTATTGAAATAGAAGTAGGCTAAGTGTTAAATAGCCAATTTTTCCCTTTTTATTTTATAAAAATAGTAATAGTGATTTTAAAAATAAATTAAAAATATTGAGAAAACAAATACTATATAAATATTAATTTAAAAATATTGGAACCAGTTTTATAATTATAAAATACTATTAATCACAAAATAGGCCATAATTGCAATTACATGCAATTAGCTTAAAAATGCCAAATAAATTTGTAAAAAATATGCAAAAATCACCTTAATTATATTTTGGTGTAAATACGGGAATGAAATAAGTTATTCAACAAAAATGATAATTTTGAGAATAATTATTGGATTTTGTGGTATTAAAATAGGTAGTAAATCAGTTTAAAAATCATTAAAAAATACTAAAACTCTTGGGTGTGCTTATATATGCACATACATGCTTTTTTGGAAGTATTTTGGGGTACAAAAATACCTAGGAAAAATTAGGTATCAACAAAAGATAGGCGGGGAAACCTATCACCACATCGAGCGAGTCAACGCCGTTAACAATGACAAATGGTGGGACAACACAATTGAAAGCATATTTAACTGGAGCAGATATGAACCTGGCAAGGGACTTGGAAAGAACCTCCAAGGAATCGCCAAGCCTATCAAACTGAAGAAACATGGCACTACTTTTGGTCTGGGATACGAGTATACTTGGGAGGAATTCAACAACTGGTTGTCAACATGGCGCGGTCCATACTACCCGCTGCAGCAGCCAATACCACATTTGGAGCAGACTTTCCAGCCTGCCGATGTTATCTATGGGTCGGAAGAAGAGGAAGCACTAGCAGCTATGAAAAACTTGTTCTTAGAGGACAATGACATGGACCCTTCTTTATACTCGTCTATCCATCGAGAAACTAGATGGGTGTAGGATAAGGCATTAAAAAACCGTCGATATGTGGGGTGATCGATTGTGTTGTTCTCGAGGAGGAAGGGGAGGAAGGCCCTTCCATACAGCCTGTAAACCGAGGAGCATGCCTCAATAACTGGACCATCAGAACTACCAGAGCCCAGAAAGCTTCGAGGTAGCAAGGCTGAAAAAGCATCATGCATTATCTTTTACTTTTACTAGTTGACTTTCCTTTCGCATTTTAAATTTTTCGCAAATAAGACCTTCAAACATTCAAAACGGTTATGGAATTTATCAAAGCATTTTAGTTTCTTTAAATCTTACTCTTATTATTTTCTCTCATTACTTCATTTATACAACATTACTATTACTTATCTTGATGAACCAATGATTGTAACATGCAACGAGACAACACAACAAACGAACATAGATTCAGAGGAAGATGATATACTGGAGGAGATAGTTAAAGAAGTTGAGAATTTTGAGAATAGACCTAAGTCCAACCTGGACTATACTGAGGTTGTTAACCTGGGTGATGCAGAAAATGTCAAAGAAATGCTCATCAGTGTTCATTTGTCACCGTTAGAAAAGGAAGAGTATACGGATTTTCTAAACGAATATGAGGACATATTCACTTGGTCATACGACGACATGACTAGTTTGAGTACATCTATTATGGCCCACAAGCTGCCAACCGATCCGATATGTCCACCGGTAAAGCAAAAGCTCAGAAAGTTCAAGCCTGACATAAGCTTGAAAATCAAGGAAGAAGTCACTAAGCAGGTCAAAGCTAAGGTTCTCAGGGTAGTAGAATATCCGACATGGTTAGCCAACATTGTGCCAGTACCGAAGAAGGATGGGAAGGTTAGAGTCTGTGTCGACTATCGGGGTCTCAACCGGGCCAGTCCAAAGGACGACTTCCCCTTACCAAACATACACATCCTGACTGACAATTGCGCCAAACATGAGTTGCAATCATTTGTAGATTGTTTCACTGGGTATCATCAGATCTGGATGGATGAAGAAGATGCTGAGAAAATGGCCTTCATTACACCATGGGAAATGTACTGCTATAAGATGATGCCATTCGGGTTGAAGAATACAGGGGCCACCTACATGAGGGCCATAACTACTATCTTCCATGATATGATACACAAGGAGATAGAGGTGTACGTAGATGATGTTATTATCAAGTCCAAGAGAGCAACTGATCACATAGGAGATTTGAGGAAATTCTTCAATAGACTGCGAAGGTACAATCTAAAACTGAATCCGCAAAATGTGCATTCGGGGTTCCTGCTGGAAAGCTACTTGGGTTTATTGTGAGTCACCAAGGCATAGAACTGTATCCATCAAAGGTCAAAGCTACTCAAGAACTGCCACCACCAAAGAACAAGAAGTACGTGATGAGTTTCTTGGGGAGACTTAACTACATCAGCCGATTCATAGCACAATCTACAGTTATCTGTGAGCCGATCTTTAAGATGTTGAAGAAGGATGCCGCTACCAAATGGACTGATGATTGCCAAAAGGCTTTCGATAGAATCAAGGAATACCTATCAACACCACCAGTCCTAGTTCCACCTGAGCCAGGTAGACCTTTATTACTCTACCCTGCAGTATTGGATGGAGCGTTCGGTTATGTTCTAGGGAAGCATGATGAAACAGGGAGGAAGGAGCAGACCATCTATTACCTCAGTAAGAAGTTCACCCCGTATGAGGCCCGGTATTCATTATTGGAGCGCACCTGTTGTGATTTGACTTGGGTAGCTCAGAAGTTGAGGCACTATTTCTGTGCCTATACCACATATCTCATATCAAGGATGGATCCTTTGAAGTACATATTTCAGAAGCCCATGCCCACTGGCAAGCTGGCCAAGTGGCAGATCCTGTTGAGTGAATTTGACATTGTCTACATGACTCAGAAAGTAATCAAAGGACAGGCACTAGCAGATCACCTTGCTGAAAATCTCGCGGACGGAAAATACGAACCCCTGAAAACATATTTTCCTGATGAAGAGGTATCATTAATAGGAGAAGACATTGAAGAATCCTATGACAGTTGGAGAATGTTTTTGATGGAGCAGCAAATTTCAAAGGAGTTGGCATAGGAGCAGTCCTAGTATCAGAAACCGGTCAGCATTATCCGGTATCTGCCAAGATCAGGTTCCCGTGCACCAACAATATAGTCGAGTACGAAGCCTGCATCTTAGGGCTCAAGATGGACATTGACATGAACATCCAAGAGTTGCTAGTAATTGGGGATTCAGACTTGCTTATACATCAGGTCCGAGAAGAATGGGCGAACAAGAACTCCAAGATACTCCCTTATCTGCATCACGTACAGGAGTTGAGAAAGAGGTTCACAAAGACAGAGTTCCAGCATGTTCCCAGAGTCCAAAATGAGTTTGCTGATGCATTGGCTACCCTATCATCCATGATACAACATTTCTAGATAAGAACTTTATTGATCCCATTCCGGTAAAAATCCATGATCAACCAGCTTATTGTGCTCATGTTGATGAAGAAGAAGACGAAAAGCCTTAGTTTCATGATATCAAGGAATATTTGAGGAAAGGAGAATACCCAGAACTTACAAATCCTACTCAGAAATGCACACTTCGGAGGTTGTCCAATAATTTCTTTCACAGCGTAGGAATCCTGTATAGGAGGACTCCTGATTTAGGATTGCTAAGATGTGTCAACGCAAAAGAAGCATCTAAACTGCTAGAAGAAATCTACGCTGGGACCTGCGGTCCACATATGAATGGCTTTGTTTTAGCAAAGAAGGTACTCTGGGCTGGTTACTTCTGGATGACTATGGAGATAGATTGCATCCAATACGCCCGAAAGTGCCACCACTACCAGATACATGTACACATGATAAAGGTGCCTCCAAATGAGCTTAATGCAACAAGCTCGTCGTGGCCGTTTGCCGCCTGGGGAATGGATGTTATAGGACCAATTGAACCTGCCACATCAAACGGACACAAGTTTATCCTAGTAGCAATTGATTATTTCACCAAATGGGTTGAAGCAGCATCTTACAAGGCAGTGACTAAGAAAGTCATGGCGGATTTTGCCCGAAACCGTATCATGTGTCAGTTTGGAATTCCAGAGTCAATCATTACTGATAATGGCTCCAACCTCAACAGTGATTTGATGAAATCCATGTGTGAAACCTTTAAGATCAAACACAAGAATTCTACAGCTTACAGACCTCAGATGAACGGAGCCGTAGAGGTCGCCAACAAGAATATCAAGAAGATACTAAGGAAAATGATAGAGAAGCATAAGCAGTGGAACGAGGAGCTCTCATTTGCTTTATTGGGATACTGCACCACAGTACGCACATCGACAGGAGCAACCCCCTATATGCTGGTTTACGGTACAAAGGCAGTCATTACCGCTGAGGTGGAAATTCCTTCCTTAAGGATCATACAGGAAGCAAAGCTCGACGACGCAGAGTGGGTGAAGAGTCATTGCGAGCAACTAGCTCTTATATATGGAAAGAGAATGAATGTAGTTTGCCACGGTCAGCTCTATCAGAATAGAATGTCCAGAGCCTTCAACAAAAGAGTCAAGCCGAGACAGTTCACACTGGGGCAGCTGGTGTTAAAGAAAATCTTTCCACATCAAGATGAAGCCAAAGGGAAATTCTCTCCCAACTGGCAGGGTCCATACATGGTTCACCGGGTTCTAACAGGAGGAGCCCTCATACTCGCAGAAATGGACGGAGAAGTCTGGCCCAAAGCCGATCAATTCAGATGCAGTCAAATGATACTATGTGTAATCTTTATGCTTTCCTTATATGATGTAATTTGAACTACGCCTGACCTGATTTATGTTTAAGAGGGGATACGTAGACAGCCCTATGGGTTCGGTCACAATTCAATAAAATTTTTATTTCCCCCACTATTGGAAACTGGGGTAGAATTTTGAGGAGGACCCTCAAAATTCCGAAGTCGATTTTAGCCATTTACCGCAAGCAACCGTCAGAAGTAGCAACCCAGTAATCTAGGTCAGAATTTTGAGGAGGACCCTCAAAATTTCGGAACAAGAGAGGTTGCAATGTCTTGAACCACATCGCAGTCGTCGGTTCATCTAAAGAAAACTATTCTCGATTATGTATTTATGTTATATTTTTACTAAATCAGGCATACCTATTACCAAAATTGCTTTGTTTAGCAATGCTACCCCAAAGATACGCACAATATCACCGAAACAAAGCCGAGAAGGTCAAGCAAAGTCAGCAGGGTATGAACTAACCTTTCCCCTTTACAAAACTCACGATTTTTCTTTGGATGCAGGCACCCTGGTCGCAAAATCACCAAATATATTATACACTCACATTGCTCAGAAATACGACTCTCAGAATCGTCACGCCTATTCACCACACACCACATCCCCAGTAGCACGATATCGCAATCAGCTATCAGCTAAGAAATTTTATTACTATTCGCCTTTTATTTTCCACATTGCATAAGGCTACTATTCTACCTTCCGAGACTAAGCCTCGTCTCCATCTGCATTTCTCTTCATTGCATAAGGCTACCATTCTGCCTTCCGAGACTAAGCCCTGTCTCTATCTGCATTTCTCTGCATCACATAAGGCTACCATTCTGCCTTCCGAGACTAAGCTCTGTCTCCATCTGGATCTCTCTGCATTGCATAAGGTTACCATTCTACTTTTCGAGACTAAGCTTTGTCTCCATCTGCATTTTTCTGCATTGCATAAGGCTACCATTCTGCCTTCCGAGACTAAGCTCTGTCTACACCTGCATCGGCTGAAAGATCGCCACCTTTATTTAAATCCTGCACCAGCTGAAATATCGCCACTTTTATTTACATCTTGCATTGGCTGAAATATCGCCACCTTTTATTTACATCTTGCATTAGCTGAAATATCACCACTTTTATTTCACATTGGTATTGGCTGAAAGATCGCCACTTATTGCATTTCATTGGCTGAAAGATCGCCATCTATTTCACCTCATGGGCTAAAAGATTGCCAAATTTTCCAAAGGCATCATTGTTTAGAGGCACCATTTTCATAGCCCGAGAACGCCATTTCATGGCCTGAGGACCCCTTTTAATTTTTGCATATCATTATTCAAAGGCATCATGGTTCGGAGGCATCATTCTCATAGCCCGAGAACATCATTTTATGGCCTGCGAATCCTTATCATACGCTTCATGGCCCAGGACGTCATGGTCTGAGGACGTCATCCTAACCGTCCGAAGACAACATTCATGGTCCGACGGGAAATTGCATCATGTTTAAATTCTTCGCACAATATACACTTGTATTGCTTATTTGCAGGTAAACCGGCGAGCAATGGCCGTCTCAGCTGGAGCGATCCCGCTCTAGTTCCCGCAACCCCATTAGGCTTCAACCATCCATCCCAACATGGATATCGCGTTTGTTCTTGAAAAAAACCTCCATCGGCATAGTCCGCCGACAGATCCTGTACTACATATAGCTCGATTTCTGTAAGACCAGGGATATGTAGGCAGCTCAAGAACCAGAGCATGGTCAAATTCTTCAAACCATTTTGTTCGATCAAATTGGCCATCATATCTTTACCCGACAACTCTCTCATCCTTCCAAGGCAAAGAGGGGCAGCTGTTGATACCCAATTTTTCCCTATGTATTTTATATGCAAAATACTTTTAAAATAGCATATATATGCATATATAAGTATGTCCAAATGTTTTAGTATTTTTCCTAATTTTTAAAAAAGATTTTAAATCAATTTATTGCCCATTTTAACAGTACAAAAAAACTAATAATTATTCCCAAAATTATCATTTTGGTGAATAATTTATTTTATCCTCATATTTATACCCAAATAGAGCTAGGGTAATTTCTACACATTTGTACAAATTTATTTGGTATTTTAAAACCTAAATTGCATATAATTGCAATTTTAGCCTATTTTAAGATTTAATTGCGTTTATGATTAATAAATTGATTCCAGTGTTTTTTAATTTAATATTTGGGTATTATTAATTAATTTAGTACTTTTAATTTATTTCAGAAATTATTTTACCTATTATTTATAAAATATAAAGGGAAAAAGTGGCTATTTAAAATCTAGCCCTAACTATTTCAGTTTTGGCCTAAAATCAGCCCCCAATTAAACCCCAATTTCATTTTTTAAATGGACCAGCCCAATTCAATTTAACCCGCCCCTGATCCAACTAAAATCTACCCGACCCAGACCCCCTCTTATCCTGGCCGTTGATCTCTGAGATCAACGACCCCTACCCATTCTTGCCTTTTTTAATCCAAACGACTACCCTAATCCCCTCATTTCTCT
Source organism: Nicotiana sylvestris (assembly GCF_000393655.2). Classification (NCBI taxonomy): domain Eukaryota; kingdom Viridiplantae; phylum Streptophyta; class Magnoliopsida; order Solanales; family Solanaceae; genus Nicotiana; species Nicotiana sylvestris. Next base: position 200,738,480 of record NC_091059.1, on the reverse strand, counting down.
TCTATCAGCTGCCTCTAAACGCTCCACTCCCTCAAATTGTCTCGAGTGTTCTCAAAACCCAAATCACCTCCTACTGTCTTTAACCTCAAAACCACCGAAATCCATGGCTTCTCAGGTCATGGAAACCCTACACTCACCCCTCATTGCTCTTATACGCCTGGTACTTGAAGATTCGAGGCCTGACCCCGAAGATTTTTGCCCAAACCTCTGCTTATTCAAGGTTTCACGGCCATCTCCGGCTTTGCTCCGGCATACCATGGTGTTTTGAGCCTTGTTCTGACTTCTCCGACTCAGATCGGACCTTTACCAAGCCTTTCTCATTTCTAGGGCTCTTTTAAAACCTTAACTCTTCGAGGTTTTCTCCGATATTTTTAGATCTTTTATGTATCTATGCTCTATTTGAGTTTTCAAACGATTTCCTCAACTTTCTTTCAAAAATTACTTGCAAAATCGCTTCTTTTTCGATTTAGGGTTTTCTGAAATGCTTAAAATGTTTCTCTGACTTTTCTTTTCCTTTGATTTGTGTGTATTTGTCTCTAATGTGCTCATATGTTTCCTTTTTACCACACATGTTCTTCTGTGCTTTTTGTCTTTCGTTTTCCTACTGTGTTTCTATACCATGCTCTCACATGTTTATCTCACTGTGTTTTTCTATATGTTCTTTTGCTATACTTTTTTGGTGTTCTTGTGTTCTTCTATTGTATTTCCCTACTAAGTTCTTAAGTCTCTTTGTTTTCCTTCTACTGAACCTTGTTTTAAGTTTCTTCTAAAAGACTCGCTTAAGCATGTTTTCCTCTACTGTTTCTTCTACTCTCATTATGCTTCGAATTTCTTCAGTCTGTTTGCTTTGAACTTTCTACTGAAGTTGCCTGTTTTTTTATGAGTTTCTGAAAGAAATATCTGAGCCTGTTTTGACTACTTGCTTCCCCATCTTTGTACTTGACTCGAGGTGGAAACCCTAGAATTTGGCGGTTCTGCCGAGGTTTGGTCATGTGATTGAACTAGGGTTCTATTTGAGAACCCTTGACTCTTTTAGACTAATCTCTGAGTCTATGAACTATGTTTGAACTTCTTTGTTTGCACACAATTCTGAGTTTTTTTTAAATTCTTCTACACTAGACTCTTCTACTGATTGGCATGATAAGTTTCTCTCATGTTTAATGTGTCTGTTTGCTTTTATATGTGATGAATCTTTCTTAAAAAGGGTTTTCCAACTTGTGATTGATTAATAATTCCTTTTAACAGGTCTAATTGATTGTTGCTGATTTTACTTAAGTAAAACCTTTCTTCACCTTTTCTGACTGGGTTCATTCCTATAAATCTTTGGACTTCTGATTTTTTGGCTGTTAACTGATTCCCTTGCCTTATTTGCACAAACCGTGTACTATCAAGACCTTGTCCTTAAATAGACCTTTATGTATATACCTCTATTATACTACTTTGCACAAAGTGTTTGATTAATTTTTTTCCTTAATGGGTTTATACCCGTTTGTAACCTAAATCCCTTAATTAAAGGGAAAACTTGTGTAATTGATTGACAATCGATTTTCAAACTATTCTCTTACCTTATTTCGGCTTGCCTTTTACACTATAAAAGGGCACGACCCCTTTCTCACCAGAGGACACACTTTCAACTCAACATTTTTACACTTCAGACTTCATATTTTCACAATCTCTTCTGAACTCACACTTTAGTATTCTGACTTCCTGTTTGCACTTTGGCTTTTACAAGACTACTGCTTTTTCTACTTGTTTTCTTTGGTACTGGTTTGTCCTAGTTTAAGTTTAACCGTCGCCCTCAATGTGTTTACTTACAACTTTCTATATCCATGCCTACTTTATGCTGCTGTAGAATTAAATATTTAACTAGCATGTTAATTTCTTTTGCCTGTTTCTGCTGTGAATCCCTGTTCCTATTTCCCTTTATGTGCTTTGAGTTATAGTTTAAAACATGGTAATATGCAAGTTATTGTTCATGGTTTGAACTTGATCCCTTAGGGTATCCTAACCTTTAAAACAATGTGTTCTAACTGGCTTATGGGGTGTGCCAGCATTTCCCGTTACTGGGTATGCCCACTAGCCTGTCCTTGCTTCTTTACCACTTCCCCTTTTCCCTTCTCAAAACTCTGCACTTGCACTCACTCTTAGCTTCTAAGTTCTGCCCCCCCTTCTGTGAGCCTTGCCTTGGGACCTTGAGTTCCCTCTAAACTTGGACACTTGAGGGCTGGCCCTTCCGCACTGCACTATGTCTTAATCCTGTAATGCATTTGGGTGTGAGCACTGCCCGGAGTCCACTTGAGGCTCTTAGGGAACTATGACACATCCAAATGAGAGAAAGGCTTTGGATATTGATCGTTGGAGTTGGTATTACTTCATTCTTCAGACATGAAGTCTGAATCAGGCTCTCCTTGGTTGTAATTTTCAATTTCTGATGTATTTCCTTTACTTTACTCTTGGACTGTAATAACTTTGTAATAAACTTTTGGGGTGATTAGTGAAAAGGGAGGGGTAACCATGCATGCAAGGGGTAGATATCCTGCTCATAGGGTTTTCTGCATTTCTGCATTCGTATAGATATCCTGCCTATAGCTTCTGCACTATTGCATTCATATAAATATCCTGCTCATAGGCTTTTTTGCATTTCTACATTCCTATAGATATCCTGCCAATAGGTTTCTGCACTATCTTATATAGATACCATGCTAGAAATCCAAATCTTGCATATGCATCTGTCACTAGGCAAACCTGTTTATAGGGATTAAATAACTAATAACATTTAGATACCATGCCTATAGGATTTCTGCACTCTTGCTACGTCTGTAAAAAAATGTTTAAAATCAACAACGCCTAGAAAGCATGCCTATAGGAACTATTAACCAAATCTGAATCGTTTCACTTTGTTATAAGTCTGAAATCAGTAACAATAATGCCTAACGTCTGCAGAACTTAAACTCGCCTTTCCTGATTAGCTGACAATTTCTTTCCTAAAATTAGCATAATTCTTTTTGAAACCAGTAGATATCATACCTATAGGTTTCGTCTAACACTTAGGCAATCCATAAGGTAAACTTGTGAACTGAATCAGATTTTGTTAATTATAACCAGTAGGCAGGCCTGATTCAGATTTTTTATCTAAAATATGTAATAAATCAGTTTGCCTCACCCTTTTAAGTTTAATCAGACCTTAATCAGTACATGCAAGACATGCTAAACTATATGCTTTCTTTGATTTAAGGAGGTCTGTTTGGGCCTTATTTGTTTATGTGTCTCCCTATACTTGTTATACGTGTTTTTATTTGTCGCCCTAGTATTTTTACCTTTAAAACAACAAATAAGCCAACTTTTTCTCCATTATAGGATTAGTAGTCCCAAGTACCTCCGGGGCTGATTGGATTGGGGCGGGTAATAGCATGCAATAAGTAAACGAGACTATTCTGCGCTTTAATACCTTAACGGGGTGGGAAAGGGTAGATATGGACATGATGACCACGCGATAATGTCATGTGTAACCCCTCATCGAGGAGCCATTACCGGACATTGTGTGGGGTAATCCATATTATTTATAAACCTAATACCCCCTTCCCTTTACTTGTTTATTTCGTTGTTTACCTTTCAGAATTTCAAACTGTTTTTCTCAAATTTCAGCTTGCCTTTCACTTCTTTTAATTTTATCTATTTGCAACCATTATGTGAAAACCCCCTCATATTTGAAACTCTTACTTGCTTACTTAAAGTCACAATTATAGTGTAGCCGAGAACCACACTAGTGGATCCTGAGGGGTGCCTAACACCTTCTCTTAGGGATAATTTCAAGCCCTTACCCAATCTCTGTTTTTCCAAATCAAACTCTTCTTAGTGTCCTAATGCAGTTTAATCATTAAGAGGTGACTCTTCTCTTTTAATAATCGTTAAAAGAGTTGTCAATGTCATGAACCTGATTTCGCGAGAAAAAGGGGGCACGATAGTACAAATATATGTTGATGGCATAATTTTTGGGGCAACCACTGGCAACCTGAGTAAGGATTTTGCCAAATTAATGGGGAGTGAGTTTGAAATAAGTATGATGGGTGAGCTTAACTTTTTCTTAGGCTTACAGATTGTCACGACCCCAATACCAGTCGTGATGATACCTATCACATTACTAGGCATGCCGACCCAAGCACTTAATCACAACCCTTTTTCCTTTCAATAAGCCATTTTCTAACACAGGTTTAAATACCAAATTTCCATAATAAGCGTGTAAAAACAACAAAATATAAGCGGAAGTCAAATAAACATGAAACTACACAGCCCCAAATATCTGATGTCACAAGTCTAGAGCCTCTACTACATAATTGACTATCTGATACAACATAAGTCTAGAAAATGCGGAAAAGAACAAGATAGGAAGGAGAAAACATGGCTACAGACGCCATGCGACTACCATGAAATCTCCGACAACCTCTGGATCAGCTGAGGACCCTCACTCTGCCACTCGGGCACCTGGATCTGCACACAAGGTGCAGGGAGTAACGTAAGTACGCTAACTCAGTAAGTAACTAGAGTAAATAAGGTCTGAAAGTAGTAACGAGCAGTTAAAATCATATAACTGAATAAACAACATGATAACAAATCCATTTCACAATTTAAAAACAGTTTTGTTGTAAAATTTTCAACTTCAATTTAAACACTTGAAATCATATACTTAGCAATTTTTCCAACAGAGACTTGTTTTTAAAAGAAGAGTAAAATCAGTAAAAATATCATAACTTGGCCCCTCAGGCAAGGAATCACTCAGAATATAGCCTCTAGGGTAGCCTCTCAGTCACTCGTGACTCACTCTCGTCACTTAGTACTCACTCTCAGCACTCAAGCTCATTAATATCTCATAATAATAGAAATCATAGTAACCGCTGCGGCGTGTAGCCCGATCCATAATTTATAGTTGACTACGCTTACTGGGAGTGTACAGACTCCGGAGGGGCTCCTACAGCCCAAACGTCATATCGCTGTGGTGCGCAGCCCGATCCAATATATATATATATATATATATATATATATATATATATATATATCGTTGCGGTGTGCAGCCTGATCCATAACTCACACATATATAAATATCTTCACCATTAGGTTCTCAACCTCTCTCAGTCATTAACCTCACAGCCTCTCGGGCACGATAGTAAAAGTTAGGGAACTCAGTCCGAACAGTCCTCACATTTAAAAGTGGAGTGATAAAATCAGTTTTAAACAGGTAAAACATGGCTGAGGATATGCTTTCAACAAGTAAAGTGAGGAAAAATAGCAAAAATGCCCCTAAGGGTCTCAACAGGTCGGCACAAGGCCCCAAACATGGTATACAACCCATAATACAGTATAAATGACTAAAGTCAGAATAATATAAGATTCCAAATCAAATACGCAGCTTAGTAGTCGCTACGGGATGGACCAAGTCACAATCCCTACCGGTGCATGCCCACATGCTCTTCACCTAGCATGTGCATCACCGCATCTTTTAAAACAAGTCAAATACCGGGGTTTGTACCCTCAGTTCCAGATTTACAATGATTACTTACCACAAAACAGTGAAAATACTACTCCACGATGCCTTTGCCCCTCGAATCGGCCTCCATTCGCGTCGAATCTATTCAAAATCAGAATCACGACGTCAAAATATGCTAAGGGAACGAAGCCCAAATGAAAATAATCAAATTATACAAAAAAACCCGAAATTGGCCAAACCCAGCCCCGGGCCCACGTCTCGAAACTCAATAAAAATCACATCAATGGAATCCTTATCCTCCCACGAGTCTATACATACCAAGAACACTGAAATCGGAGTCCAAATGACCCCTCAAATTCTCACTTTAAAGTCTCTTAATCTCAAGCCCTAATTCCTCAATTTTAGGCTTAGATTCTATGATTTATTAGGTAGATTTCATAATAGAATCGAGTTTTAAGTCCAAAATTCTTACCTCCAAGTGTTTACCCTTGAATCCCTCTGCAATCTCCTTTAAATAGCTCCAAAAACGACCAACAATGGAAGAAATAAATCCCACATTCACGGACAAGACGACCTTTAGACCTTCTGCCCAGGCCTGAAATCCTTCTTCGCGAACGCGGTTAAAGCCTCGCATTCGCGAAGCACAAATTAACTTTGACCAATTTTCCTCTTTAGCGACCGCGACCTCCCCATCGCGAACGTGATGCTTTGCTCAAACCAACCTTCGCGATCGCGTTCCGCCTCTCTCGAACGTGATGAACAAATTCCCCCTGAAGCTCAGCTGCCCATTTCTTCTATGCGAACGCGACAACACCCTCGCGAACGCGATGCACAGATGCCCAGCCCTTCGCGAACGCGGAGCCTCCCTCGTGAACACGAAGGATAAATTTCCAACTTCCTCAACTGACCCTTCGCGAACACGAGGATCCTCTCGCAAACGCGAAGGTCATTTTTCTGCAGTACTGACATGTAATTTTCTGCAGGTTCCAACTTCATGAAATGGCCCGATTGACCACCTGAAACTCACCCGAGGCCCCCGGGACCTCAAACAAAGGCACCAACATATCCCAAAACCTTATTCAAACTTGTACCAATCTTCTAAACACCTCAAACAATATCCAATCGACCAAAGCACATCAGATTTAAGCCTAAGTTTCTAAAAACTTCTAAATTCCGCTTTTGATAAAAAACCCGACCAAACCACGTCCGAATGACCTGAAATTTTTCACACACGTCCCAAATGACATAAAGGAACTATTGAAACTCTCAGAATTCCATTCCAACCCCTATATCAAAATCTCACCTACCAACCGGAAATCGCCAAAATAGCAACTTCGCCAATTCAAGCCTAAATCTACTCCGAACCTCCAAAACTCATTCCGATCACGCTCCTAAGTCCCAAATCACCTCCCGAAGCTATCCGAACCATCAAAACTAATATCCAAGCCCTCTAAAACATAAGTCAACATCCGGTTGACTCTTCCAACTCAAGCTTCTTCAAAAGAGACTAAGTGTCTCAAACCTTACCAAAATCATTCCGGATATGATCTGACCAACCCGATACCACATTACATGGATAAATAAAGCATAAAGAAGCAGAAATGGGGAAAACAGAGCGGTAACTTATGAGAAGACTAGCCGGGTCATCACACAGATCAAATAAAACCTAAATGGAACCATGATCCATCAACAGAAATATGTAAAAGAGTTGATTAATAAGTTTAAAATAGATGAATCAATGGAAATAGACACACCTATTGAAACAACTACTAAATTAGACATAGATGGACCTGGTTCATCTGTTGATCGGAAGTTGTATAGGGGTATGATTGGTTCACTTTTGTATCTTACTGCTAGAAGACCTGACATAGTTTTCATTGTAGGGCTTTGGGCTCGTTTTCAGGCAAATCCTAAGGAATCTCACTTGACTGTTGTCAAGAGGGTACTGAGATATTTGAAAGGCACTACTGATCTTTGTCTTTGGTAACCTAAAGGTAGTAACTTTAATCTAGTGAGATATGCTAATGCTGACTATGCAGGTTTCCTTGTGGATAGGAAGAACACCTCAGGTATGGCTCATTTTCTTGGTTCATGTCTTGTATCATGGGCTACTAAAAAGTAGAATTCAGTGGCCTTATCCACTGCTGAGGTTGAATATGTTGATGTTGCCTCTTGTTGTGCTCAATTGCTGTAGATCAAACAACAGCTGATAGATTTTGGCATTGAAATTGGTTGCATTCCTATCTTTTGTGATAACACTAGTTCTATAAGTGTGATAACACTAGTGCTATAAATGAAAAAGGATTGATTACCATAGAATTATATGCTACTGATAAATAAATTGCTGACATCTTTATTAAGCACTGAGTAGAGAAAGCTTTGAAAGGAACATATTAGAATTAGTGATGATTAAGATCATCTAATTGGACCAGCTCAGAATGCACAATGAAAAACAAATTAAAAAAAATTGGAAAAAAAATTTTTGGCTAGGAAATCTGGAACTTGTGTAAATATCTAGATTAATTTTTACTCAGCTTCATACTGTAAATAGTATACTCCTGTGACATGTGTTAATATGACTCACTAATCTGTAACAAAATTTTCTCTATTGTGGTAAATTGAGGCATGATTAAGAGAATTCCAAATGAAGAACCTGGTTCATCAGTATTGGTTCATCTAAATGATAATGTATATTTTCTATACTCTACACAATTTGAAATATAAATATTTAAATCATGAGCAGAGTCCTACCATTGTTCAACACATTAAAAAATCCTATCTGTTTGTTTTTAACCAGTTCCGTTCTTATAAGAATTCTCACCACAAAAAATGCCTAAAATCTAGGGAAGCCTAACCGTTCGTTCAACCTACAATTTCAGGTTGATTATACCTCTAATTGACTGCAAAGCTACCATTATCCATTAAATGACTCTTTCTCTTTAAATACCCATTATTACCTTCTACCACCCTCATTATTCTAAGCCGTCAAAAATCCTTTTTCACTCTAAATTGTTTTCTTCTCCAAAAGACTAATTCACAAACTCTCTCAAGCCATCAGCTACAATGTCTAACCCTCAAGATAACCCTGGGACTTCTCCACCACCATCCCCTTCTGGTTCCTCCACGCCTCCTCCACCCAGTACAAAACCCCAGCCTAAGAAAAGATGTGTTAAAATGCTAGCACGAAAAACTGTAGCCTCAGGTGCATTGTCAAAGAAATTAAATGCACAATTGAAAGATGCCTAAGCCCAAGATTTTGAGAACTCAAATGATTCGTTCAAATCTGCGAGTGAGGGGGAAGGACCTGGGTCGTCTGACTCTGAGAAGACTCAAAACCCCCCTTCTAAGGTAAGTTCTGCTTTGGCTGAAAATTTAGAAAATAGGTTTGTTTTGGTTAGACCTATTAGGGATTTGGAAATGCCTGAATTGGGAAGGAGTGGAGGTAAAAAGAAAATTGAAAAAGAAAAAGAGAGAGAGGGGGTATGTGGTGATGTGAGGGGAATAGGGAAAGGAGTGGCTGGTTCTTCACCCACTTCTGAATTGCCGTTACCAGCTATCTGTGGGTTTTCACATGCAACTGTGGAAGAAAGTGGCAAGAAGTCAAGGGGAAGTGGTTCAGGGGAGGCTGCTGAAGGGTTGGTTAATCTAAGTTCACAGGCAGATGAACCTGGTTCATCTATTGAGGAGACCCTAGCAGACCTTATAAAGAAAGTAGGTGCCAGTTATAATCCAAAGAAAAGGAGAACTCCAACACCAAAAGCCCCTAGTGCTGCTAAACCTTCCAAAAAACGAAAGGCTTCCTCCCCAACAACTACTGAAATTCCCTTTCCAAAGGGAAGAGCCACAAAAAGTAGGGTGAAACAGAGTGAGAGTGACCTACAAAAGGCTTTGGCTGAAAGTAAGAAGAAGAGGATGGATAAAGGAAAATGTAAGGTTGCAGAGTCCTCTGAAGCTGTTGATGTTGAGGAGGTGGAACAGGTCCATCAGGAGGACCATACAACAATGGAGGTATAGACCCCCAAGCCCAAAAAGACCAAGACTTCTTCCAAGAAGTCTTTATCTGTGTCTAAGGCTCCTGGACCTTCATTGGCCAAAAGGACAAGGTCTGCATTAAAAAAGCAAACAAGCTAGAGTTTCTGAAGATGAGGAGTGGAGTGGTGAAGAAGAAAGTGTGTCTGATGGTGAAAAAGACAAGCTGGCCAAGTATGGAAAACAAAAATTTTTGAAGGGAAGATTGCTGAAAGACTTAGTGGAAGCAGGAATGGTTCGTTTGGTTGATGCCCTAGCTATTCAGGGCTGGAAGAACATGGTCCTTCAAGTGGATGGAAGGCTAGCCAGGAATGAGATAATTGAATGTAGACATGCGATTTTTGACCCTCCCCAAGAATTTTTATATTTTAGCATGTAAATATTTAATTTAGGCCTAATATAGCTATTTCAACTATTTCTGACTTCTTTCCTTTATTTTCGTCATAAAAATGGAAAATTACAAAATATATTTTAGCTTGCGTATCTTTCATAAGTTTAAATAAAAAATATACAAAAATAGTACCTTATTTTTATCTTTACATAATCTTGAAAATACAAAAAATATATAATAGTTTCATGTTAGATTTTGCATTATGTAGTATTTTTATCTTATTTTAAAAGGAGTCGATTAAGGTGTTGGATCATAATTTTAAGAGTTCTAGAACCCAGTTCTTGGCCCAATTCGGATTAGTACATTAAGCCTAGGGACCCTTCTAGACTCTTTTTTGGAATTAAAACAAACAAAAAAGACCCTAAGGATCTAATACACAAAAGACCTAGGGACTAACGAGCAAAATACACAAAAATACACCTAAACCTAGACTCTACCTATAAAGTAATGCTTAAAAAAAGGCTGAAAGGGCGGGGGGGGGGGACACAAAAAAATACCGCTAGAAAAGCTAAAAAGCTGCGCCAAAAAGGGACGCCCCACAACCCCTCTCAAACAACAAACAGTCGCTACACACCATGAAACTTACAGCGAACTTCATCAAGATGCACAGATGCCTGCCCTCCTGATTTCGAACAGCCAGCAATAGCCATCCGTTGTCGTTTCTTCTTCTCCCTAATTCTAGCTGGAGCTCGCCGAAAATGCACGCATGTAGATAGGGACGAAAATACAAAAATATTATTGCTTCTTTTTTTCAGTTTCAAATTGAGTTTCAAATGATGGAATTTAAATGAGAGGACGGGGATTCAAGTTCATGGTTGTGCGTGAGTACCGATCGAAGGCGAGGTTCCGTCTGACTTGAGTTCCCATTGTAGCCACAGTTTTGTTTTGCTTTGTAATTGCTGCACACTTTGAGAAATTGAGATATCCATTTCAGGTGCATTCTTTCCCCTGTTATCCTTTACATTTTTTTTAATTTGTTTGGAAGTTTCAGTGATGATGTTTTCTCTTCCATGATGTGTATCTTGAAATGATTTTTTGGGTTATGGTTGATTTGTTGTTTATTCTTGTTCTTTTGCGTTTGATTCCATGCCAGTAACTCCATGTTGATGTGAGTAGACATAAGATTTAGCTTGTCTAATCTAATTCAACATCGTATGAGCCTTCAAAATGAAAGTAAGATTTGGATCTAATTTTTAAGCAATAAGTTGTGGTATATAATTAGCTTCAGGCCAAGTTGTTGGAATAGTTGTTGAGTAGTTGGCACCCATTTTCTTTCTGGATTGAAATTTTTGCTCTTGAAATTTTTTGTTTCTGAAAGGTCTTTTGGCTTTGATATTGGAGCTTAGAGTTTTGCAGGGACCATTTTTATAATGGTTTTTGATTTAATCTTTTCTCTTTTCAAATGTAAAACCATCTCAAAATAGGCCGTAGGGATTAGGAAATGCTTGATAAACTTCAAGAGTCGGTTGATGGATTCAGGATTCAATGTGAATGACAACTTAAATTTAAAATATTTCTTTACTTTATTATTGCTTCTTTTTTTATCATTGTAAGCTAACCTTTAGGCACGTTACTAAAGTATTACAACTACGGGTACGGTTCCCGTGACGTGGTTGTGATACTTATTTTTAAAATAGGGGCGTTTTCAATTTTCCTTAGAAGAAAAATACAAATCTTTCCTTTTAAAATTAATTTGAGGTGTGTCGTGCCAAACAAAATCTTAAATTGCATGGCCCTCGTTTTAATTAATCTTGTTTATCCTTAGAAATCGAGGTGTGCCGTTTAGCGAATTTCCATGGCCCTTGCCAATTTAAAAGGGTGCATTTATGTGACGTGGGTCGAGACATATTTTAAATGACGTCGCAATCTTCCTTTAAAAATGAATAGAAGCGGTTAAAAAGTTAAAATTGCACATGGGATTAAACATGTTTAAAATGAGATAATTAGGCCAATAATAACAATTGATCAATCGTGCTAGTACCACGGAACTCGGGAATGCCTAACACCTTCTCTTGGGTTAACAGAATTCCTTACCCGGATTTCTGGTTCGCGGACTGTAATACAGAGTCAACCTTTTCCTCGACTCGGGATTCGAACCGATGACTTGGGAAACCATAATTATCCAAAGTGGCGACTTTGAATTTAAATAAAATAATCCCGTTTCAATTGTCACTTTAAGTTGGAAACAAACTCCTTTATACTCCCCTTCCGGGGTTGTAGGTAAAAAGGAGGTGTGACAGCTCTGGCGACTCTGCTGGGGATCGAACCCAGAATCTCTGGTTCAGGGTTCAGAATTCGAGCTTAAATGAATTGTTGTATTTGGTTTTATCTATTATCTGATTTTATTACATGATTGGGCCTAATGTGCTAAATGTTGCTTTTACCGCTTTGATATTATCTGAACTGTATATAAACTACTACGAAACCCTTCTCTTCCCATCTTCGGGGATGTGCTCGCTGGTCGAGACTCTCTATTCTGTTAGTGTCATACCTGGAAATAAGAAAAAGGCTCGGACAAGTTACTAAGCCGGATGACCTTTTGGTTCCCGGTACGTAGCCCCCTCCTCGGCTCGAGTTGTCCGCTCGAGTACACAGTCTAGAACATATACCCAGGTTTTGAACCTAGAATAACTCAGTCTCATGTCGGATCCCTAGTAGGAATATTTTTTTGCATCATGTGCATTTGACTTTGGAGACTCAACACAGGGGTTGGGTCTGTCTAGGACAGGTGTACACGAAATTTAAAGACTATTATGATGCATCTTACTTGCTACTTGCACATTCATTTGCTTCAGATTTTCATGTTGACCGGCTAACAAGGAAAACTTAGATGGTTGAGAGGGATAAGTGCCTGTTTTGAAAAACCAATGTCCCAAAACATACCGAAATTTTGAAAAAAAAGAGGAATTTTGTGGTTTTCAAAGAAAAGATAAAAAGGGAAAATCTTTGTGTTTTAGAAAGGAAAATAGTTGGTTTTATTTTGTCAAAATTGCCAAAACTACGCTCGGTCTGATTCATGCGGGGTCATGATACGTAGGCAATCTCCATAGGATTCGACCGTAACCCTAAAAAAAAGGGAGAAAGAGAGAAAAATAAGAAAACCGAGAGAAAGAAACAATGAAAGGATAAACACAAAGAGAAAGTAAAGGCAAGAGTGAAAAGAAAAGAAGAAAAAGGAAAAAGGAAAAGCCAGGATGATGCAAGCAGTTGATCAAATGTATAATAGGAACAGTTAACTGCTTAGGTGCATTCATTCCCGAAGATGTGCGGTTACCAATCTGTTAAAGCCCTAATCGCTAACAAGGTTGTTGTTGGTATATTGGGTTCAGGCAGGTGGTTAGTTGATTGGCATTCTGACAACTCACTCCTACAACACCTGATCAAAAGACAAGTTGAACATGGCCAACCAAGAACCGGAGGCAAGTATTGTTGATCCATCAAAAGAGGTGGAAGAATTGGATGTTAATGCGATGAAGGAAGAGATGTATAAGTTAAAGCAGCAAATGGCTGAAATGTACCAGGCCTGGGTAAAGGGGCATCCACCACTGGTTTATCCCGCCAACCCTGCTTATATTCCACCATTGGCTCAACCTCAGGAACCTCCCACTGTGAACTCGTCTCCGGCCTTTCCCCTCTACCAACAGTGTTATGGCACCACTTCCCATACATCACAAGCTCCACCACCCAAACAAGTCCCGCGCCCTCCTCTTTCAGTCACTCCTGTTTTTGTGGCACCTCCGCCCGCTGCATTACACCGATCTTCCAGTGAACCTCTGTTCCAGACTTACGACAACCAATATTATCCCCCTGAGCCCACCTTCAAATTTCTGGAACCATATTTTTACACCCCTCATCTTGACCTCTTGGCAGAGACCGAAAAGCCACCCAAAGATCCCGAACATGAGGAGATGATCAGAAAGGTCAAAAACTTGGAACAATCGTTCAGAGATATGATGGGGTTGGGAGGTCAAGTAAGTGTGGCCTATGAGGATTTATGTCTGTTCCCAAAGGTTCAATTACTAGTAGGATTCAAGATGCCCAAGTTTGATTTGTACGACGGGCATGGTGACCCAGTAGCACACTTAAGAGGATTTTGTAGCAAGATAAGAGGAGCAGGCGGGAGAGATGAATTACTGATGGCCTATTTCAGCGAAAGTCTTAGTGGATCGGCATTGGAATGGTATACTATACAAGATCACAGCAGGTGGTACACATGGGATGATTTGGCCCAAGCCTTCGCCTGCCATTTTCAGTACAATCCTGAAATTATTCCAGACCACCTGTCTTTGACAAAACTTGAGAAAAAGCACAATGAATGTTTCAGGGAATATGGTTTTAGGTGGAGAGAGCAGGCAGCAAGGGTTGACCCTCCAATTAAAGAAAGTGAAATGGTGGATTATTTTCTGCAGGCCTTAGAACCTACTTATTACGGTCATCTGGTATCAGTGGTAGGCAAGTCTTTCAATGAAGTGGTAAAGATGGTCAGTATTGTAGAAGAAGGGCTTAAGACAAACAAAATCATGAGTTACTCGGCTATCAAGGCAACCACTCAGGCCATTCAAAGCGGAACTGTGAGAGTAATTAGAAAGAAGAAGAAAGATGATGTAGCAACGATTGATTCAGGAGCTTGGTTCGGACCCAGGGGTCCATCACATTACTATAGCCAACCACAACCCCACTACCAAACCTATCCTCATACCCCATATAGCCCACCACAACACTACTACCCACCACCAGTCCCCTATTATTTTGTCCACCATGCCCAAACATATAGCCAACCTCCGACCCACACACAATGGCATGTGCCAGTCCCACAAAATACATACCCAGCTCCACAAAATGCTTATCTACCCCCAAGAGCCTACCGAAATCCCTCTGGAACAGGTTTCCGGCCCAATCAGGCCACCAAGAATGAGATGTTGCAGAAGAAGAAGACTTTCACGCCATTGGGAGAATCCTATACCAGTTTATTCCGCAGGTTGAGACAATTGGGTATGCTGAGTCCGATTAAACCAAAATTGCCAAATCCTCCCCCGAGGAATATTGATCACTTCGTGAGTTGCGAATATTGTTCTGGTGCCTCGAGGCCGACACAAAGAAGTGCTGGCAATTGAAACAGCTATTCAAGAGCTCATTGATACTAATTGGATTGAGGTCCAAGCTCCGTAGGCACCTAATATCAACAAGAACCCATTTCCAACTCATTAAAAGACAAATATAATTGAGATAGTGTATAAGGAAGGGGGGCCTAAGAAGCCTTCGCAAACTGTTATGATGATTCGGTCCAGTGAAGCTAGGCCATTTGGAAAGTCAACAAGTGAGAAGTCTGCGATCAAATTGAATAGGACAAATAGTGAACCATCTGTGGTGGTCAAGAAAGGGTCCTCAAGTAACGTTGTAGGAAAATATGAAAGAGCGAAAGTGGTTGTGCCAGGAGTGGAGAACAATCCTGTTGTAATTGTGGAAGGCGCCCGCATAGATCCTGTCATTATCAAGCCGGTAACTCAATTACCAATAGTCAATAGCAGGGCGATCCCATGGAATTATGAACGAGTGACAGTGACTTACAAGGGAAAAGAAGTTAAAGAAGAAGTATGCGAGACCCATGGTTTGACTCGATCGGGGAGGTGCTTTGCCCCAAAGAGTTGAGAAAAGCTAAAGGCTCCAAAGACAACCCAGTATTGGCGAAGAAAGCTGTGACTAAGGAAGAAGCAGAGGAGTTCTTAAGGAAGATTAAAGTGCAGGATTATTCCATTGTGGAGCAGTTGAGGAAGACACCGGCTCAGATTTCATTATTGTCATTATTGATCCATTCAGACGAGCACCATCGGGCTTTGATGAAGAACCTGAATGAGGCCCACGTTCCTGACAAAATCTCAGTAAACCACTTGGAAAAGATAGCTAACAAGATATTTGAGGTGAACAGAGTCACTTTTTCTGATGATGAGTTATCCATGGAGGGTACCGAGCACAATAGAGCCCTCTATTTGACAGTGAAATGCGAAGATTCTGTGGTCACTTGGGTACTGGTTGACAATGGTTCCAGCGTGAACATTTTCCCTCTCTCCACTCTGAACAAGTTGAAGGTGGATGATGAAAGAATTCACAAGAATAGTATCTGCGTTCGGGGATTCGACGGTGGGGGGAAATATTCAGTCGGGGACATAGTGCTTGAGCTTACAATAGGGCCAGTTGAATTTACCATGGAGTTCCAGGTGCTCGATGTGTCTGTATCTTACAATCTGCTGTTAGGTCGACTCTAGATTCATGCTGCCAAAGCGGTCTTGTCTACTCTGCATCAAATGGTCAAGTTTGAATGGGATAGACAAGAAATCGTTGTGCACGGCGATGATAACTGGTGTGTTCCAAGCGATGCATTGTTCCGTTCATAGAGTTCGAGGACGACAAGGGGCCATGGGTTTATCAGGTTTTTGACACGGTATTGGTAGAGAAAATTCCAGAAGGGAAGTGCGTTCCAACCCCGAGGGTAGCTACCGCATCAGTCATGGTGCTACCGAAATGTTGAAAAATGGTTTTGTACCGGGCAAGGGTTTGGGTGCATCTCTGCAAGGTATCGTACAGCCGGTGTCTCTCCCCAAAAACTTGGATATGTTTGGTTTAGGGTTCAAGCCCACAGCTGCGGACGTAAAAAGAGCTAGAAAGTTGAAACAGAGGGCCTGGGTCCTCCCAAATCCCATCTCACGGCTCTTTAGATCATTTGTTAGGCCTGGCACCAAGAAACGCCCAGTGGCAACAATTCCCAGTTCAGTGGTTGATGTAGATAGAGATTTGATTGAAACGTTTGAGAGGTTATTCGCCGATGTGAACATGTTGGAAGCTGGAGAGGGTTCAAGTAAAATGGATGTGCAGTTTGTTGGACCCAGTGCAAAGATTAACAATTGGGAAGCTACTCCTCTCCCCACCAGGAAAGAGTTTTGGTAGTCTGCTTCGATTTTCTTTCAGTTTATCTGGATTATTCCAGGGTTGTAATTCAAACTCTAGGTTCCGTCCGTTTAGATGTATAAACCTTGTTATCTTTAATTTCAATGAAATGCAAATTCCCTTTTTCTTCCTTCCTGATCGTTTTATTTTTGTTTTTCTTTTCTTCCTTGTACAGTTCTTTTTATGCTGGCTTCAATGATATGACATGCATGAGGAATCTCCGGCCCAGTCTTAAAAGCCAATCTAATTCTGAAATAGTAATTCAAGAAATAGAGTGTGATGGTGAATCGGAATATGACGAGGATGAAGCCTTTGAAGAGATTAGTAAAGAACTAAGCCATTTTGAAGAAAAACCCAAGACTAACCTGAGTGATACAGAAATCAATTTAGGAGACCAAGATAATGTCCGAGAAACTAAAATAAGTGTCCATCTTGAACCACAACTCAAAGAGGAAATAATTAAAGCACTATTCGAGTATAAAGATGTTTTTGCATGGTCCTATGACGACATACCGGGTCTCAGCACTGACTTGGTGGTTCACAAATTGCCCACTAACCCGACATTTCCCCCTATCAAGCAGAAGCTAAGGAAATTTAAAACTGATATGAGTGTGAGGATTAAGGAAGAGGTCACCAAACAGTTCGAGGCTAAAGTCATCGGGTCACCCGGTATCCCACCTGGTTAGACAATGTTGTGCCTGTGCCGAAGAAAGATGGTAAAACCAGGGTGTGTGTTGATTATCGAGATCTCAACAAGGCAAGTCCCAAGGATAACTTCCCATTGCCGAACATCCATATATTGATCGGTAATTGTGCCAAACATGAACTTAGTTCTTTTGTGGATTGTTATACGGGCTACCACCAGATCTTAATGGATGAGGAGGACGCAGAAAAGACGGCTTTAATCATACCATGGGGAACATACTACTATCGAGTCATGCCATTTGGTTTGAAAAATGCTGGGGAAACCTACATGAGGGCGATGACGACCATATTCCACGACATGATACATAGGGAGATCGAGGTTTATATGGATGATGTGATTGTAAAGACTAGAAAGCAGTCTGACCATGTTAGAGATCTGAGAAAGTTCTTCCAAAGGCTTCGCAGGTATAATCTCAAGCTCAATCCTGCAAAATACGCGTTTGGTGTTCCGTCTGGAAAGTTATTGGGATTCATAGTCAGCCGCCGAGGTATTGAATTAGACCCGTCAAAGATCAAAGCTATCCAGGAATTGCCACCCCTAAAGAACAAGACTGAGGTAATGAGTCTGTTGGGGAGATTGAATTACATCAGTAGGTTTATTACTTAGCTCACGACGACTTGTGAGCCTATCTTCAAACTGTTTAAGAAAGATGTTGCGGTCAAGTGGACAGATGAATGTTAGGAAGCATTTGATAAGATAAGGGGGTACTTGTCAAACCCACCTGTGTTGGTCCCGCCAGAACCAGAGAGACCTTTGATTCTGTATTTGACGGTCTTGGACAATTCATTTGGATGTGTGTTGGGACAGCATGACATCACCGGCAGGAAGGAACATGCCATCTATTATCTCAGCAAGAAGTTCACATCTTACGAGGTTAAGTACACTCACCTTGAGAGGACATGTTGCGCCCTAACTTGGGTAGCACAGAAGTTGAAGCACTATTTGTCATCTTACACTACTTACCTCATCTCTCGTTTGGATCCGTTAAAGTATATCTTTCAGAAACCTATGCCTACAGGGAGGCTCGCAAAGTGGCAAATCTTGCTCACAGAATTTGACATCGTCTATGTGACTAGGACTACAATGAAAGCCCCGGCATTAGCCGATCATTTGGCTGAGAACCTAGTGGGTGAAAAATATGAACCTCTAAAGACTTACTTCCCTGTCGAAGAAGTCATACATATTGATGAATTGGAACAAATTGAAAAGCCAGGATGGAAACTTTTCTTTGATGGGGCTGCTAACATGAAAGGCATTGGGATAGGAGCGGTACTTGTTTCTGGAACAGGGCATCACTACCCTGTTACGGCTCAGCTTCGATTCTACTGTACTAACAACATGGCTGAGTACGAGGCATGTATTTTGGGTTTGAGGATGGCTGTGGATATGGGTGTCCAGGAAGTCTTGGTCTTGGGTGACTCGGACCTCCTAGTGCACCAGATTCAGGGAGAATGGGAAACACGAGATTTAAAACTCATATCGTACCAAGAGTGCTTGCAGGATCTTTGTCAACGGTTCCAATCAATAGAGTTCAGGCATATTCCAAGGATTCACGATGAGGTCGCCGATGCTTTGGCGACTCTGGCGTCAATGCTGCACCATCCCGATAAGGCTTATATGGATCTTTTGTAGATTTAGATCCACGATCAGCATGCTTACTGAAATGTGGTGGAAGAAGAGCTCGATGGGGAGCCTTGGTTTCATGATATCAAGGAATACATTAGGATGAGGGTGTATCCGGTACAAGCCATATGTGATCAAAAGAGAACAATTAGGCGGTTGGCAAGTGGTTTTTTCTTCAGTGGAGGGGTTCTGTACAAAAGGACTCCAGATCTTGGGCTGCTGAGATGCATAGATACTAGGCAGGCTATAACTATTATGACCGAAGCACATTCTGAAGTCTGTGGACCGCATATGAGTAGGTATGTTCTGGCAAAGAAGATTCTTTGAGCAAGTTATTATTGGCTCACCATGGAGCGGGATTGCATCAGTTTTGTGCGCAAATGTCATCAATGCCAAGTACATGGAGATTTGATTCATTCGCCGCCATCTGAATTGCATACAATGTCCGCACCATGGCCTTTTGTCGCTTGGGGCATGGATGTCATTGGGCCAATTGAGCCATCAGCATCAAACAAGCACAGGTTCATTCTGGTGGTCGTAGACTATTTCACCAAGTGGGTAGAGGCTAAAACATTCAAGTCTGTAACCAAGAAAGTAGCGGTTGATTTTGTGCATTCAAATATCATCTGTCGATTTGGGATCCCGAATGTAATCATCAAGGACAATGGTGCTAATATCAACAGTCATCTGATGACGTAGAAATGTCACTAGTTTAAGATTACACATCGCAATTCCACCCCATATCTCCCCAAGGCAAATGGAGCAGTCGAGGCAGCTAAAATAACATAAAGAAGATACTTCGGAAAATGGTGGAAGGTTCCAGGCAATGGCATGAGAAGTTACCTTTTGCACTATTGGGTTATCGCACTACTATTCGTACTTCAGTAGGGGCAACTCCTTATTTGTTGGTATTTGGCACAGAGGCAGTAATACCTGCAGAAATTGAGATCCCATCCCTTCGGATTGTCGCCGAGGCTAAAATTGATGATGATGAGTGGGTCAAAACCCGCCTGGAGTAATTAAGTTTGATAAATGAGAAGAGACTGGCAGCAGTGTGTCATGGCCAATTGTATCAACAAAGAATGGCAAGAGCCATATAATAAGAGGGTGCGTCCACGGAAGTTTGAAGTGGGTCAGTTAGTATTGAAACGTATCTTGCCTCGTCAGGATGAAGCAAAAGGAAAGTTCGTCCCAAATTGGCAGGGGCCGTTCGTTGTAACTAAAGTGTTGTCCAATGGTGCATTGTATTTGACAGATGTAGAAGGAAAATGTATAGAAATGGCTATCAATTCTGATGCAATCAAGAGATACTATGTATGATTTCTTTGTTGGATTGTACTTGTTTGTATTTGGCATGTTTTGAATATTGAAATGACGAAGGCATTTTGTTCCGCTATCTAAACACTTTATCCCTTGTCACACCCTTTGAGCCTTATTTATTTTCTTTCATACCCCTCTTTCGGAATCAATGGCACAATTCAGAAACACAGATGCGGAAGATAAAAAAAAAGAAAAAAAAGAGAAAAGAAGAGGAAAACAAAAAGAAGAAAAGAAGAAAAAAGAAAAGAAAAGAAAGATCGCAACAAAGCAATTTCTATGACATGAACTACGTTTGACCAGATTCCTTTTAAGGATATGTAGGCAGCCTCACGGTTCAGTCCCATCAAAATAAAAATCCAAAAGTCCCCAAGCAAAGAAACTGGGGCAGAAGTTGTGGTTGTTGTAGGAAATCTGATTCCGAAAGTTGTAATTTTGAACCCATTTGAATTGTTTTGAGCCATTGATACCCTTTCTTTCTAAACTTATCCAAAAGCCCACATTGCGGTCCAAAGAAAGACCTTCCGATTAATCTTTGTGTAGTGCCAATGCAAGCGGGTTAGAGGTATGATTCACATCAGGGGCAACACTCCATTCTACACAAGGAAAACAAAAATGAGAGAGTCTTATCGGTGAAAACCTCCACAGGCACCGTAAGGCGACGGGAGCTGAGAGAAAATCAAAAATGAGAGAGTCTTACTGGTAAAAACCCTCACGGGCACCGTAAGGTGAAAGTGAGTTGAGAGATGAACAAATAAGAGAGGCTTGTTGGTGAAAACCCTTCAAGGCACTGCAGGCCAAACAAGGTCAAGGTTTTGGTGAAGAAATCAGGTTATGGGAATTCCGGGAAAACAAAATATGGCAACTGAAAGTCGATTGGTTGGACAGACTGGGCCGATTAATCTGAAATGCATGTCATGATCATTGGTACCAGCTGTTCCACACAGATAAGTCTCTTTCCTCTTTCCTTTTTTAGCAAGTCATCCAAATTTGGGTTTTCTTCATCCTTAACTCTCAAGGTCATTGCATTTCATTTCTTTTGGGATTCATTTCTCTAAGATGTTTCAATGTCATTTTTGTTTAAGCAAATAGGAAGGGATTTCAAAATTCACTACCAGCTTCAAGAAATTGCAAATCATAGTGTGGCCAGAACATACCAAAGATAGCATGATGTAAAGTGGGATAAAGTACCAGCAAAAGTTCCATCGACGTAATGATTTAGGCATTTCATGGGAGATGCAGAGGTTAAGTTAAAGGGGTCAAAAGTGGGAAACAATGGTTCGGGTATAGAACAAGCGGGTCATCAGAAGTCATGGGGGTCTGAAAGTCAGCCGGAAGTCAGGCGGTTCTTAGCTAGTTCAGAGGAAACCAATCAAAACAAAGCACAGCAGTGGAGAAACCTTCAGCAAAGAATGCCATCAACTAACCACCACAATTTAAACTAACAAGATTTTTCTTTGACTGAAACAGGGGCAGAAAGTTTCGCTTGCTTCAGGGAAACCTCCGTAAAGAATGGCGAGCACCAAACAGGTTTGACGGTAAACTCTCAGGTCCCGCCTGGATAATGGGATTTGATTTGAAGTTCTCAGGACCCTCCTGAAAAATGGGACCTAGTTTAAAATTCAAAACAGTCACGAGTAGTAAAATCTAGCATAAATGTACCCCAAGAAATGTAAGATGGTTTCAAAATTTGCATGTTTGAGATAGGATTCAAGTAGGAGTTTTCAGGGCCCTCCTGAATAATGGGACCTAGCTTTAATATTTCTATTAGATAACAAGATGTACCATAAGTTCTGTTGTAGGGCAGCATAATTCGACAGAAAAGATTTGTCACTCATAAGATAAGATTTGACGTTTGATTTTCAGGACCCTCCTGGATAATGGGATTTAATTTTCTGTTGTCAGGACCCTCCTGGATAATGAGATTTAATTTTTCATTTTCAGGACCCTCCTGGATAATGGGATTTAGTTTTAAGTATTCAGGACCCTCCTGGATAATGGGATTTAATTTTTTGTTGTCAGGACCTTCCTGGATAATGGTATTTAATTTTTCATTTTCAGGACCCTCCTGGATAATGGGATTTAGTTTTTAAGTGTTCAGGACCCTCCTAGATAATGGGATTTAATTTTTGTTGTTAGGACTCTCCTGGATAATGTGATTTAATATTTTGTTGTCAGGACACTCCTGGATAATGGGATTTAATATTTCGTTGTCAGGACCCTCCTGGATAATGAGATTTAGTTTTAAGTGTTCAGGACCCTCCTGGATAATGGAATTTAGTTTTAAGTGTTCAGTACCCTCCTAGATAATGGGATTTAATTTTTTTATTTTCAGGACCCTCATGGATAATAAGATTTAATTTTTCATTGTCAGGACCCTCCTGGATAATGGGATTTAGTTTTAAGTGTTCAGGACCCGCCTGGATAATGAGATTTAGTTTTAAGTTTTCAGGACCGTCCTGGATAATGGGATTTAATTTTTTTGTTGTCAGGACCCTCCTGGATAATAGAATTTAATTTTTCGGTCGTCAGGACCCTCCTGAATAATGGGAATTAGTTTTAAGTGTTCAGGACCCTCCTGGATAATGGGATTTAGCTTTGAAATTCATAGAGATATTTGGTAACATGATTCAATACACCCAGCATCAAACCAGGGTAGACGTTTTCTTTGTTTGTTTATTTTGTGGAAATCAGGCGCCCACCTGAAGAACAAGGGAATACATTTTTCAAAGTTCATAAATCAGGCGCCCACCTGAAGAACAAGGGAATACATTTCAAAGTTCAGCAATCAGGCGCCCACCTGAAGAACAAGAGAATACATTTCAAGTTCAGCAATCAGGCGCCCACCTGGAGAACAAGGGAATACATTTCAAGTTCAGCAATCAGGCGCCCACCTGGAGAACAAGGGAATACATTTCAAAGTTCAGAAATCAAGCGCCCACCTGGAGAACAAGGGAATACATTTTTCAAGTTCAGCATCAGGCGCCCACCTGGAGAACAAGGGAATACATTTCAAGTTCAGCAATCAGGAGCCCACCTGGATAACAAGGGAACACAGAAAGTTTCAGTAATCAGGCGCCCACCTGGAGAACAAGGGAAGACAGTTAAAATTTCAAGGGAAAAGAGTTCCGAAGGAAGGCAGTTCAAGATTTGGCAATCAGGCACCCACTTGGAAAACAAGGGAATTCACTTCAGAATGTAATTCAAGTCAGCAACAAAAGAAGCTCGCGGCAGGAATGCGAGTCAACAATCCGAGATGATCAACAGAAGTTAGTCACAATCTAGAATAATAAAAAAAAGAAGAGAAAAGCAAGAAGTTAATCCAAATACAGAAGACGATGAAAGATATGAGCTTCTCAAGACAAGGTTGAGGTCACAAGCACTACATGTCCGGTCTTGATCCGAAAATCTGAAGCAGAACGAGCTAGCTCCTGCAACTAGCAAGCGTCAAGGTTCAAATCCAAAGTCTGCATGAAGAACTATTCAAGACTCAAGATCAAGCTTTAGAAGACTTATAGATAGGAATCGTGTAACTCATAGTTGACAGGCTTAGCTAGTCTTTTTCATCTTTTGATTTTTGATGTAATAACAAGACCACAGACCGGATCCTCGGCGGAACGGCACCTCGACCGGCTCTCCACCTCGGTACTCCATCACTATTCTCACTTCTGAACTACACGTGACATGATTCCTTTATAGCCAAGGATATGTAGACAACTTAGATACCAGGGCTCGGTCATATTCCCCTTTTCTCTTAGTTTTAGTCTCTCCAAATAAGGGTCGGGTCAAGAAACCTGTCTAATCGTTCTTTGTCTGAAAACGCTTTGCATTTCCAGTCAAAGAGGGGCAGCTGTAGACATGTGATTTTTGACCCTCCCCAATATTTTTTTATATTTTATCATGTAAATATTTAATTTAGGCCTAATATAGCTATTTCAACTATTTTTGACTTCTTTCCTTTATTTTCGTCATAAAAATGGAAAATTACAAAAAATATTTTGGCTTACGTATCTTTTATAATTTAAATAAAAAATATATAAAAATAGTACCTTATTTTTATCTTTACATAATCTTGAAAATACAAAAAAATATATAATAGTTTCATGTTAGCTTTTGCATTATGTAGTATTTTTATCTTATTTTAAAAGGAGTCGATTAAGGTGTTGGTTTATAATTTTAAGAGTTTTAGAACCCAGTTCTTGGCCCAATTTGGATTAGTCCATTAAGCCTAGGGACCCTTCTAGACTCTTCTTTGGAATAAAAACAAACAAAAAAGACCTAAGGATCTAATACACAAAAGACCTAGGGACTAATAGGCAAAATACACAAAAATACACCTAAACCTAGACTCTACCTATAAAGTAATGCTTAAAAAAAAGCTGAAGGGGGGGGGGGACACAAAAAAATACAGCTAGAAAAGCTAAAAAGCTGCGCCAAAAAGGGATGCCCCACCCTGAACTTCTGCTTCTCGATCTCTTTTCAAGCAACCGATCTAAGAATTAAGGAGGACCCTCTTGATTTTCTTCAACAAAAAACAACGGCCAGCAACCCCTCTCAAACACCAAACAGTCGCTACACGCCATGAAACTTACAGCGAACTTCATCCAGATGCACAAACGCCTGCCCTCCTGATTTCGAACAACCAGCAATAGCCATCCGTCGTCGTTTATTCTTCTCCCCAATTCTCGTCGGAGCTCGCCGAAAATGCACGCACGTAGACAGGGACGAAAATACAAAAATACATATTACTGCTTCTCTCTTTTGGTTTCAAATTGAGTTTCAAATGATGGAATTTAAATGAGAGGAGGGGGATTCAAGTTCATGGCTGTGCGTGAGTACCGGTCGAAGGCGAGGTTCCGTCAGAGCTTCCGACTAACTTGAGTTCCCATTGTAGCCACGATTTTGTTTTGCTCGTATAACTGCTGCACACTTTGAGAAATTGAGATATCCATTTCAAGTGCATTTTTTCCCCTGTTATCCTTTACAT
This sequence comes from Nicotiana sylvestris, assembly GCF_000393655.2. Classification (NCBI taxonomy): domain Eukaryota; kingdom Viridiplantae; phylum Streptophyta; class Magnoliopsida; order Solanales; family Solanaceae; genus Nicotiana; species Nicotiana sylvestris. The sequence goes on along the minus strand of NC_091059.1, from coordinate 200,713,003 downwards.
TTTTTTTAATTTGTTTGGAAGTTTCAGTGATGATGTTTTCACTTCCACGATGTGTATCTTGAAATGAATTTTTGGGTTAGGGTTGATTTGTTGTTTATTCTTGTTCTTTTGCATTTGATTCCCTTCCAGTAACTCCATGTTGACGTGAGTAGACATAAGATTTAGCTTGTCTAATCTAATTCAACATCGTATGAGCCTTCAAAATGAAAGTAAGATTTGGATCTAATTTTTAAGCAATAAGTTGTGGTATATAATTAGCTTCAGGCCAAGTTGTTGGAATAGTTGTTGAGTAGTTGGCACCCATTTTCTTTCTGGATTGAAATTTTTGCTCTTGAAATTTTTTGTTTCTGAAAGGTCTTTTGGCTTTGATATTGGAGCTTAGAGTTTTGCAGGGACCATTTTTATAATGGTTTTTGATTTAATCTTTTCTCTTTTCAAATGTAAAACCATCTCAAAATAGGCCGTAGGGATTAGGAAATGCTTGATAAACTTCAAGAATCGTTGGATGGATTCGGGATTCAATGTGAGTGACAACTTAAATTTAAAATATTTCTTTACTTTATTATTGCTTCTTTTTTTATCATTGTAAGTTACCTTTAGGCACGTTACTAAAGTATTACAACTACGGGTACGGTTCCCGTGATGTTGTTGTGATACATATTTTTAAAATAGGGGCGTTTTCAATTTGCCTTAGAAGAAAAATACAAATTTTTCCTTTTAAAATTAATTTGAGGTGTTCCATGCCAAACAAAATCTTAAATTGCATGACCCTCATTTTAGTTAATCTTTTTTTTCCTTAGAAATCGGGGTATGCCGTTTAGCGAATTTCCATGGCCGTCGCCAATTTGAAAATGCGTAGTTGCTTTAGGCGTGTCATAAAGTTAATTTCCTAAACTCGGGTGCACATTTATGTGATCCAAATCTCAACATTAGATAAAATGTGTTGCGGACTGCGGGTGTATTTATGTGACGTGGTTCGAGACATATTTTAAATGAAGTCGCAATCTTCCTTTAAAAATGAATAGAAACGGTTAAAAAGTTAAAATTGCACATGGGATTAAACATGTTTAAAATCAGATAATTAGGCAAATAATAACAATTGAGCGACCGTGCTAGAACCACGGAACTCGGGAATGCCTAACACCTTCTCCTGGGTTAACAGAATTCCTTATCCGGATTTCTGGTTCGAGGACTGTAATACAGAGTCAACTTTTTCCTCGATTCAGGATTTGAACCGGTGACTTGGGACACCATAATTATCTCAAGTGGTGACTCTGAATTTATATAAAATAATCCCGTTTCGATTGTCACTTTAAGTTGGAAACAAACTCCCTTATACTCCCCTTCCGGGGGTGTAGGTAAAAAGGAGGTGTGGCATTGAATTCATGGCAAATATTGAGGTCAAAGAAGGCAGAGTCACCAGCCATGTAAAAAAAGTTCAAGTGACATTTGATGCAGAGAAGCTGGGAGAGATTCTTGACATCCTTGCTGAAAGATATGATGACTAAACCAAACAAAGATGGCCAAGTCTGGATTCCCTTCCTCCTGCCCTTGAAATCACTAGGAGATTCTGTGATGTTGAGGAAGTGAATGAGGCCAAGTTTGTGCACAAGAGTGAAATGAAGCCACTGTGAGCACGTGATTTTTGTTTACACAACAATTACTCCAAAAGAAATCAAAAATAAAACAAATGGTTTTGTTGTACAATTTTCGGAGTTTACGTGGCACTTTTGGCAGTTATTTGTAGTTTGTCTGTGATTGTTTTAGTTTTGTCAAATAAAAATATAAAAATATGTGTCGCGTGTAAGTTTAGGATATCATTCTACTATTAGGAATTAATCAAACCATAATTAGGTTTTAAGGAAAAATCACAAAAATTGCATCTTTTATTCTATTTTTTGTTGTCATTGAGTGATTTTATTTTTAATGGGTGTGATAATTGTTGTTTAAGTAGTAATTAATATTTGTATAAGTTTTATTTTTGATTTTTACAATTTAAATAAAAATTGTTTTGTTTAGAAAAATTAAAAGAAGAAAAAAGAAGAGAGTTCAAATTGAAGAAAATCTGGAATTGGGCTCAAATTTGAGACCAAGAAATTAGGCCCAATAATGGTCTGACCCAGTCCGGTCCCTGATCCCTACAGCCTCACCAAACGATGTCGTTTAGTGCTAGTCAAATCTGGACCTTTGATTTAAACAAATCTAACGGTCCAATGCAACCCCTCATTAAACCAAACGACGCCGTGTAGGATATGCAATCAGAACCGTTCATCTCCCTTGATCCCACGGTTTTAAACGCCCCTCATGGCCCGACCCATTCCCATTTCAGACCGACCCAGTCCCACATTTTAAACCACACGACACCGTTTCCCATTGACGAAAGGATCCTGGCCATTTATCCCACTTGATTCAACGGCCAGGATCGAACAACCCACCCCGTATATAATCCCTCATCCCTTACCCCCACACCCCCTAAGCTAGACCCCCCTTCCTTTAAGTCGTCTCCCTCACCAGATCGAAACCTCACGAAACCCTAGAGCCACCCCCCCTTTCCCTTCACCGTAAACCCGGCGGAAACAACGCCGGTGACCCCCAGACTAACACCCCTAGGCCACCTCGACCCTCTGAACAAAAATCTACTAACCGTAGGTCTCGAATCTTCCCCCACCGTCTCAAATCTTCATTCGAAGATTCGAGCCGGACCCTAACCCATGCCAAACCCCCCCAAATCCATACCAGGTGTCCCCCTGACCTCCCTCGTGACCAAACCAGGCTTGGTTTGGTCCGAATCTAACCAGAGAAACCTGAATCCCAAATCTGCCCTAAGAACCATAGAAATCCAAAATCCGAGTTTTTTGTCAGTTTAAACAAGAAGGTTGAGGTCTAATAGACTTTAATCGAAGTATTCTCAGTAGAGAACACTTCGATTAAAGTACGTTCAACCCCAAAAGAGGTTCGATTCAAAATCCGGGACAGGGCAGTCTGATTTTTAACCCTTTAAGGTATTTCTCCTTCTTTTCTTTGTTGTTTCCATGTTTGTTTGGTTTTGTTATTTGTTCATATGTTGAGTAAGTTTGATATATTATTGTGTCAACTATTCCGTCCATCTCACCCAGATCTTTATTTGGTCGAATTGGTTTCTGTGTTTATTATGCATAATTACAGTTTGTGTAATCGAGTCGAATAAGTTCCGTCAATCAGTTATGTTTTCCACAAATCCCTGTGCCTGTCAACATGAAATCATAATCTGTGTTTGTTCAAGCTTGGTTAGCTGCTATTGATTTGTGCGTATTGTAATTCACAGTCGATTCGATATGTGTCATCAATCAGTTTCAGTTTGGAATGGTATTTATCTGACTCATATGTTTGATTTGCTTACTGAGGCTTCTGAGAATTGATTGCACTATGCTTAAACTGTTTATTTGAATCATAAATCACCTAAGGATTGGATAGCTGTTAGTGTTAGATTGCAGATTGTAGTTCAATTTAATGGCATGAATACTCACTTTTGACCTTGGGCAACATATGTTTTGTCAAAATTTAGGGAATTAGAGTAGAATGGACAGCATGTGCTGTCAGGACATACTCATGCTACCCATATTTGCTTAATTTAATAAAGATAGACCACTTTAACAATGAAAAAGGGCTGTCAGGGGAATCTCATGGGAGGGGCTTTTTATTTTAATCTGTTGAGTGGAAAAAACAGGAGGAGAACATGGGAGGGGGGTTCAGTTGTTTAACAGGCTGTTTGAATGGGATGAGAGAGGCTATAAAAAAACAGAAGGTTTCCATTAGTGCGGGTGGGGGGGGGAGAAAGAATTAAGGGAGATAGAGAAAGAAAATCTCTGCTTCTTGATTTAAGTCAAAAACTCTGTTTTTCCTCACCTTTTTCTGTTGAAAATTAGCATTAACCTGCTATTTGTTCTGTGAAAACTTAGGGTCCTTCCTTTGAGTGTTTGAGAATCAGAAACTGTTTTCCATTGTTGTTTCGGTTTCACCTATTTCGGCCTGTTGATTAACATTGGTATTTCCGAGTCCCAACCGAGTCTGCTGAGTGTGATTGTTTAGGTACTGGGTACTTGTTTCATTGGGCTATTTTTGGTTTGTCCATCTGGGGTTTGATTCTTCTTTACTATTGCTGCTGTCTTTTTTTGCTGCTGCTGCTGACTTCTTTACCTTCTGCTTCTTCTTTTCGCATTTCAACATCCAGGTACACACTAGAATTTCGCATTGATGTAACAATGAAAGCATGAAATAAGAGATGCTAAGGATTTTAGTCATCTGCTACAGTAATTACAGCTTTGTAGATGTTGTTAGATTGGTGTAACTTGTTAGGTTGTAACTCAATAGTATAATACAATAGGTAATTTTTGTACTTAACTGAAGCTTAGTCGGTTTAAGTATTGTGATTTACAGTTGTTTGGTTGTACGAATGATATAATCATGCAATTTGTGGAACGCACGAGTAGTTGACATAGTGATAACTAGATTTCCTTTCAACTTTATGTTGTATGTATAGGGTAGAATGCTTTAACCTTGTCAAATACAATGTAGTTTTAATCTTCTGAGTTATAATTTTATCAGATCCCGTTAGGCAGTTTGTAGGATAATATTCAAATCTCATTAGTAGCATCCTCTAGAGGTTAATTCCATTAACTTGGTTCAAATAAGTTAGTCTCAACTCAACTTGAAAAATGTTTAGCGTGAGTTTAGCATTTTATTAATCTTGTATACAATTTTTTATGTCAAATTAAAAGCATGTTCGCTCATGGAATAAGGCTTGAAACAATTCCCCGCCTCGTAAATAATTAGTCCGATAATTAATAAGAGGCTAGAATTGGCTAAGCATGTAATTTAATTAGCATGTATTTTCTTTCATTTATTTTTTGAAAAACAAAAATAGGAAATGTAGTCATGCTAAGATTATCCTTTAAAAAATAATGAGACGAGCCTCGCCAATTAAAAATACAAATTGCGGGGCCCTCAATAATTGATCTTAATAAATACTTAGAGTTTGGGATGGTTTGTTTAGTGAATTTCACTGCCTTCCCCGAAGATAATAACGCGTTAGACTCTTTAGGCGCGACTTAATTAAATTACATTCTTAAATTCGGGTCCGCATTTATGTGACCCAAATTCAAATCTCAACGGAGTCGAAATGTATTAACAACCACGGGTGCATTGATTGTGACGTGGTTCGAGATGCATTTTCACAACGTTGCAATTCTATTGAAAAAGTAATAATAAAAGCGGTTTAAACTTAATAAAAGCACACCAGTTATAACATGTATTAAAATCAGATATTTAGCCATTATAACAATTTAAGCGACCGTGCTAGAACCACGGGATTCGGGGGTGCCTAACACCTTCCCTTGGGTCAACAGAATTCCTTACTTAGAATTTCTGGTTCGCAGACTTCATTTGGAAAGTCGAATATTTTCCTCGAATTGGGATACAAGATAAACCGGTGACTTGGGACACCAAAAGTCAAACCTTTTCCAAGTGGCGACTCTGAATTGAATAAATAATCTCATTTCGAATATTGTCACTTAAATTGGAAAAACTCCCTCGCGCATTCACCCTTCGGGGGCAGGCCTGCAAAAAGGAGGTGTGACAGCTCTGGCGACTCTGCTGGGGATTTTACCCAGAACCTTTGGTTCAGGGTTCAAGAATTCGAGCTTAGAATAATTGTTATATTTGGCTTTATTATCTGATCTTTATTACATGTTTTGGCATAACGTGCTAAATGTTGTCTTTTACCGTTTTGATATTATCTGAACTGCATATAAACTGTGCCGAAACCCTTCTCTTCTTACCTCCGGGGAGAAGCTCGCTGGTCGAGACTCCCTATTCTGTTAGTGTCAATAACTGAAATAAGAAAGAGGCCGGACAAGTTACAAAGCCGGACGATCTCGCGGGTCCCTGGTACGTAGCCCCCTCCTCGACTCGAGTTGTCCGCTCGGGTACATGGTCTAGAACATATACCCAGGATGAACTTAGTATAACGAAACCTCATGCCGGATCCCTAGAAGGAACGCTTATTTGCATCATGTTGCATTTGACATAGGGGACTCAACACAGGGGTTGAGTCTGTCTAGGACAGGCAACCTGAAATAAAAAGACCATCCTGCTGCATCCCGTTTGTTTTGCGCATTTATTTGCTTCAGATCTGCATGCTGACCGGTTTCTAAAAATAAATTCAAAAAAGGAAAGAAAAATAGCGGCGTAGGGAGATAATTACTTATTTTGGAAAAATAAAATCAATGTCCAAGTTGTGTCAAAACCTCGCCGAAATTTTCTTAATAAAATGAAAACAAAATTTGTCTTTTAGTTTGATTTATTAAAAATCCAAAAAAGTATTTGTTTAAAAATAAAAAAAAAAAGAAAAATTCAAAATTCAAAAAATATTGTTTCTTTTGTAGTATCTCTTTTATAAATTCAGACTAATAGTCCAAATACTTCCTCAAAAGATTTTTCGAAATTCCAAAAAAAAAGGTAAAAAAAAGGAGTTCAAATAAAAATATTTCTTTAGTCTTCATATCTTTTCAAAAAAAAAAAAAAACAAAACAAAACAAAATATAAAAAATCCAGAAAAATATTTTTTTTTCTCCTTTTCTTTAAAAGATTGTATTCAGAAGGGGTCTAGTTTATTTACTCTATGCCTGATCGGCCCGAACTACGCCGGTTTGATTCTCACAGGGTGCGAGATACGTAGGCAACCCTCATCGGGTCCAACTTTCCCTTTTCAAAATAGCCAAATGTTAGAACTTTAATTTCGTCATGACTAAGTCGGGTAATGCCGTTTTGTCAAGGATAGCCGAACGTTCCCAAGAGGGACGCCAGAATAGGGCTGTTCATTCGGATCGGATATCCGAAATCCGAACCGATCTATGTTTATTAAAATTTCGGATTTCGGATCGGATTTCGGATTGGTATATTTTAATCCAATCCAATCCGAAATCCGAAATTATTAGGACATGTATAAATACTACACTTTAATTTACATCAACCTCCAAGTTATTACCTTTACAATTGCTAGATTTAGCTATATTGGCACCATAGTACTCTCATAATTGCATAAACATGAATTTTTCTTAATGTATTGCCTCTTTTACAAAGAAAATATACATATTAGTTTAACTTTGAGGCATAATAATACGATCCGATATCCGATCCGATCCAAACTTTAAAATCTGATCCAATCCGATATAATTCGGATTGCATTTTCTAGAATCCGAAATCCGAAATTCGAATCCGAAATATGCTAAATCCGATCTGATCCGATTCGTGCACAACCCTACGTCGGAAGGCTGACTTTGCAAAAATGGCCATTATTGGTCATTTTTATTTTTTCTGACCAAATTGCCCAACAGCCTTAGGATCCTCGTCCCCGAGGCTCTGTGAGGTCGTGTTCCCCATGTGGTTCATTACTAGAAAGAGAGTCATAAAAATCAAGTGATTGTTTTTGTCAAAAATAGCCAAATGTTCCCGAAAGGGACGGCGAAAGGTTGATTTTGCATAAACAGCCACTTTCGGTCATCTTTTAGAGTTTTGATCGGTTGACCCTCACAGCCTTAAAATCTTCATCCCCGAAGTGCTGAAAGGCCGTGTTCGAAAATCGGATCTTCTTTTAAAAAATATAGTCAAAATATTTTTGAGTCAAATCATTTTTGCTTAAAGTCACCTTAATAAATGTGCAGGATGAGCACAATGCAAAATGAACACTTTTCGATAATGACTAAAATCCCTGTCAAGTTACGGCTATGGTGGAATGATCTAGGTGCTGAAGGGCAAGATGAGGTCAAGAAATATCTGAAAGGTCTCACGGGTTTATTGGAAATTCAGCATCGGGGAGATATCATAAGAGCCTTGGTCACCTACTGGGACCCATCGCATAATGTTTTCCACTTCTCCGACTTTGAACTCACCCCGACTCTGGAGGAAATGGCTGGGTACATCGGAAATGCTGAACTTCCATTAAGGCAAAAAACCTGGTTGCCCCAAGAGCTGTCACGGTGCATCAATTTCTAGACTCACTAAAAATACCCAAGACGGTCCATAACCCAGATTTGGCCATCGGCTTTTGTAATCCATGCTTCATATACGACAGGTATGGTCATGTAGGAGGATTCAACAATCCGATTAACAAGCTATGTAGCAAAGGTAGTCGTCAGAAGTGGGATGAGCACAGACGGGTGGCTTTCATGATAACATTTTTGGGTATTTTGGTATTTTCGAGGAAAGACGGAAATATTGATCTGAAAATATCCGGGTTCGTCAGTACTTTGCTCACACAGAATGATAGTACTCTCGCGCCTATGGTGGTATCTGATATCTTTCGAGCTCTCACAGCCTGCAAAGCCGGGGGAATTTCTTCGAAGGGTGTAACTTGCTGTTACAAATATGGATGACTGAACATCTCTGCCATCGTTCCGAGATTTTGAGCCATGGTTCCTCGAAGAAAACTTGCATAGAAGAGTTTTACACAAGAACCAAAAAGATCAGTCTGCCCAAAGGAGTTATGGCATGGACTTCATTATTTCAGACTCTTACTGCCAGCCAAATACAATGGACACTGGGATGGTTGCCTGTTGATGAGGTCATGTATATGCCAGCATCTAGAACTCACTTTCTACTAATGGGACTTAAGAGCATTCAACCTTACGCACCCTGCCGAGTCTTGAGGCAACTCGGGAGATGCCAAATAGTACCACACGAGGAAGATCTTAGTGCTCAAACAGTTGAGATTAGTCCTGACGAACAATTTCCTGAAGCAAAAATCCGCCAGATCTGGAATGAATATCAACATTTGAAGGCGGATACTTGTGTGCAGGATCGGGCCAAAAGTGAAATGGCGCCAGGTTACCTTGCGTGGTACAGAAGAGAACTTGAACACGAAAGGCCGGCTAAAAGACCCCACATCCTGAATTTCGCCGAGTCGTTGCAAAAGTAGTGGGATTGGTTGGCAAAAGAAAGAGGCTATCATACCGAAATCAGCAAGTTGAAGCAACAAGTTGAAGGTCTGAAATATGAGCATAACGTGTAAGTTGCTACCGATCTAGGAGAAAAGAACAGGTTGACCCAGGAAAACGAGATGCCCAGGGCCCAGATCAAACAGATGAGGATAGATGCTGATAACCAGCAAAGGAGCCGGTCGGATGAACGATTGATAAAAGCTTTAAGGATAGAAATTGGGGAGTGCCGGAGTGAGTCAGAAAATACCATAGCAGGGCTCGAAGCACACTGGTCAAGAAGGACAGAAAAGCGTAACCGGAACCTGCGGCAGTTGGAAAAGGATCACGAGCGAACCATTGCAAATCTGAAAGAAAAGGTGGACAGAGCGTTTGAGCAAACCCGAACCCTGGGAGTTGAAAATAGACATTGCCGCAAGCTCTTAGCCCAGATGGAAGTAGAAGTTCAACAGTGGCAAAATCAATGCCTCCAGGATTCTCGGGTTATGACAGCCCGTAATGATCAAATAGAGCACTTACTCGAAGAAAAGAGGCAAACCAGGGATAAGATTAGGACCATTGCCCATGCTATCATCAGAAGATGTCTACGGTGTGAAAACATGACCAGCATTACCGTTCTCTCGGCAGTGATGGTTTAGGTCAAGCAAACCATGCATGAGCTGGAACAACTTGAAAGGGACCTCACACCTAAGACCGCGGCAAGGCCGAACGATGCCCCGCGGGCGCCAATTCTCGGAATCTTAATGTATTCATAGGTCGAGTCTGTCCGTCTTTTGCATCAAGGTGTATTAGTCTGTTGAGTCTGTACTTATTTCAAGGCTTGTTATTTTCCTTTTTTCAAAAATGTTAGTTTGTAATAGATTGTTTCAGTAATAAAATGTTTGCTCTTTTACACTCATCTGTTTTGAACTACGTAATGATCTGATTCACGAGGCATCGTGATACGTAGGCAATCCTCATCGGATCTGGTCACATTTTAACTGCAAATAATGAAAACAATAATAATAGAAAAAAACATGGAAAGAAAAAATGATAATAAATAAAGGAAAGCCTAAAGAGAAGCCGGAATGACGCATGCCTTCGTTGCAAACATGTAGAAATTCACTTAACTGTAAAGGTGCATCACGCCCCAACGTGCGATTACCTATCTGTTATTTATTTCAAACTAACCATTTGCTTGCTGTTGAGCGTTTTCTTCAGGTTTTTAGAAAAGGTGGTTTGGTTCGGTGGAGGTTTGGCCTCACATTCATACTTCACGAGGTCGAAAGGAAGTGTTCAGTTACCCGTTGTTAAGTCGAGAGGGAGTATTCACACTTACTTCACAAGATCAAAGGGAAGCATAGAGATGTCTTCAGAAATTCCTTTGCCGACAGTTCCTGTTTTTGAGGAGAGTTCAATCTCGGCCGTCCTGACACCCGAGTCAGCAACTGCTGAGGAAAACAGAATCTTGCGGCTCCGCATGTTGGAAATGTTGGATGACTGGAATAACGGAAAAGAGCCACCGAGTGTAATCCCTGGGTTCCCTGAGTTGTTCTCCAGGACAAGTGGGACTTCCAACGTCCCCATAAGCTATCCAGCTACCCCATTCGGGTACCCAGCCATTTCAGCCCTCTCTGCTGTATCGCCCTCTGATTCTTATCCCCGGATGTCAACAACGGACGTAGCTACGAACATATTCACTGCACCTCCCTGTCCAATCGTGGCACAACCTGCTACACACAAGCCAAATTTTGACTCATCCTCATTCACATTCCAAGCACCATCCTTCTCACTGGAACCAACTCTGTTCACCACCAACACTCATCCTCAACAACCTCAATACGAGTTTGCACCTGGGCAGGATCAAAACCCCAAAGCTGTTGAATAAGATGAGATGGCGAAAAGGATAAGGAGCCTCGAGCAGAGTTTGAAAAACATGCAAGGTTTAAGCGGACAGAAAAGTGTCTCCTATACCGATCTATGCATGTTCCCTCATGTGCACCTACCCGTGGGTTTCAAAACCCCAAAGTTTGAGAAGTATGACGGGCACGGTGATCCCATTGCTCATCTTAAGAAGTATTGCAACCAGTTGCGGGGAGCCGGCGGCAAAGAAGAATTTTTGATGGCACTTCGGAGAAAGTCTGATAGGAATGGCTTCAAAGTGGTATATGGACCAAGACATATCTCGATGGAATATATGGGACGATCTCGCCAGAGATTTTGTGAGACAATTCTAGTATAACATCGACATTGCACCAGACAGAAATTCTCTGTCAAACTTGAAGAAGAAACCTTCAGAAAGCTTCAGAGAATATGCTATCAAATGGCGCGAGCAGGCATCGAGGGTAAAACCTCCCATGGACGAGATAGAAATGTTCACTACTTTTCTCCAGGCTCAAGAATCAGACTATTTCCAGAATATGATGTCAGCCATGGGAAAGCCTTTCGCGGAAGCAATCAAGATCGGGGAGATGGTAGAGAATGGTTTGAAAACGGGTAGAATCTTAAGTCAAGCAGCCATAAGGGCAACCTCCCAAGCCGTCCAAAGCAGATCCGGAGGGATGGCAAGAGGCAAGAAAAAGGAAGAAACATCCATAGCAGCCTCAAAAGTGAGGGAATATCGTAATCCTAGGCCCCGTTTTCCAGAAAGAACCCCACAGCATTACTACCCCCACCAAAATGTGACTTATGCTCCTCAACCCTACATGGTCATGAATACCCAGCCCTATGTCCATCCACCGCAGCAAGCCAATCGAGGCCAAGCTCCACCTCCTAGAAATCAGCCTCCCTACCGGAACCACTATAATCCACAGCCCCCTCAAAATAACTTCCGCCCTCAGGAACCACCTAGAAGACGGACTTTCACACCCATCAGCGAACCATATTCTACTTTGTTCCCAAAGCTAGTCCAGATGGGTTTCCTGCAGCCAGTCCCTCAGACAAGGCACAATCCGGCATCACCTGCTTACAAAGCCGGTGTTAGGTGCGCCTATCATTCAGGAGCATAAGGGCATGATACAAATGATTGTTGGGCTTTGAGAAGGGTAGTTGAGAACTTAATAGAGTAGGGGAAGATAGTACTAAGGGACGAGGAGGTCCCAAATGTGACTAACAATCCGTTGCCCGCTCACAATAATGGGCCATTGATTGGAATGATTTGCGAGGACAAAGAATTTTATCCTGCTTTAAAAGCTATAATCGCCATCGTCGATGCAGGGAAAAAGCCTAAAACCACCCCGAAGCTAGAGAAAGGGGAAAAAAGGTCAGTACTGTCAAGGTTGAGCCCAAAGAGAAGGTCGAGGAAAAGACAGTGACGATGGTGCCTGTGAGGAATGATGTTCTTTACGTTCCACGAGGTCGAGCAGAGAAGCCGCAGAGATTCAAAGTCAACAAGGCAAAACCAATGTACGTACCAAAAGGGGGCTATGTGGTTCGGGGGACGATTCAACCATCTCGGCTGAATGAGCCAGTGGTTATCGGACGCGTACCGCAGAAGCCAATGACAGACCCGTCCACAGTACCGTGGAACTATCAAAGAACGTTGGTTAAGTACAAAGGCAGAGAAGTCATGGGAGAACTTCTGGAGAGTACTTTCGTTGGAAGGTATTCGAAAACTCAAGAGTTAAACAACGCCACACGGAAATGCTTCCCACCCAAGGAACCTGTAAGCGTTGAGGAAGTGGAAGCTTTCTTCCAAAAGATGAAAATGCCAGACTACGAAGTGGTGGATCAATTACGCAAGTTCCCCGAACAAGTGTCCATGCTATCTCTACTGATGAGGTCGGCCGAACACCAAAAGATCTTGCTCAAGACCCTGAATGAAGCGTACATACCAGTTGAAACCTCAGTCGAACAACTGGAGCGAATGACGGAGAGGTTCTTCGCCGTTAACTAGGTTTCTTTCAGCAAGAATGACTTACCTCCAGAGGGAGCAGCTCACAACAAAGCCTTACATCAAACAGTTAAATGCGAAGACTACTACGTCAAGCGGGTAATGTTGGATGGAGGTTCAGGTGTGGACATTTGTCCGCTCTCCACCCTGCAGAGAATGGAAATTGGGACCGGAAGTATCCGCCCCAATAATGTCTGCGTAAGGGCTTTTTATGGCATCAAGAGGGACACCCTTGGGGAAATAGACTTGGTGTTGACTATAGGACCAGTGGAGTTTGAAATAACTTTCCAGGTGCTTGACATGGATACGTCTTACAATTTTCTCCTCGGTAGACCTTGGATTCATCCGGCAGAGGCTGTACCTTCCACTCTTCTCCAAATGGTGAAATTTGAGTATGAAGATCGGGAAATTGTGGTCCACGGAGAGAACGAACAGTCTATTTATCGGGACCCATCCATCCCATATCTTGAAGCGAGGGAAGGGAGCGAACGCACGGTTTATCAAGCTTTCGAAGTTGTGCTAGCAGAGCAGTACGAAGAAGGAAGACCTTTCCCCCAACATTTCTTGTCCAACGCCTCAATCATGGTGACTAAAGAAATGATCCGACATGGATTCAAGCTAGGGAAAGGGCTCGGACGAATGTTACAAGGAATAACGGAACCCATCACCCTGCCTTCCACCAAGAAACTTTTTGGGATAGGTTTTCAACCCACTCCAAAAGATGAAGAGTGGGCAAGGAAGAGGAAAAATGAGGGTTAGAAACTGCCTCGGCCATTGCCAGATTTATACGAGACTTTCGTCGGACCGAAATACATCGAAGAAGAAGACGATGAGGTTTTCACGGCCGAAGAGATCGAGGAGATATGTGGGGCAATGAGAGGAATGCTCTACGAAGCTCACATGTTTCAACCAGGAGAAGGCACAAGCACCGCTGAGATGTTATATGTGGGGCCAAACTCCAAGCTTCGAAACTGGGAGGCCACGCCATTCCCAACTAGACAGGAGTCCGGGTAGACCTGTCCTGCCACCTTTCCTGCATCACGAGTTATCCCCAAGATGTAACTCAGATATTTTTCCTTCAGTTTCTTGTTTTTGAATTCCTAAAATATAAACCTTGTTATCTTCCAAATTCCAAGACATAAAAATCAGTGTTTTCTCATTTTTTTCTTTATTCTGGTTTCTGTTATTTTTCCTTTATCTTGTCTTTCAGTTATAATAATGCGGCTTTAAATAATATGACATGCTTGCGGACTTCACGCCTAGATCAAAACGAGCTATTTAATTATGAAATAATGAACCAAGAATCGGAATATGACGAAGAAGAGGCTTTTAGGGAAAAAAATCGAGAATTGGAACACTTTGAGAATAAACCTAAGCCGAATCTAAATGACACTGAACCAGTTAATTTGGGAACTCCTGAAGAAATCCGAGAGTCCAAGATAAGCATTCACACGGACGAGAAAATGCGAGACGCGATAATTCAACTCCTTTTTGAATTTAAAGATGTGTTTGCTTGGTCATACGATGACATACCAGGATTAGGTGTTGATCTAGTGGTACATAAATTGCCAATTCACCCTGATTGTCCTCCAGTTCAACAAAAGCAGAGAAAGTTCAAAACCGATGTCAGTGACAAGATTAAAGAAGAAATCACCAAGCAGTTGAAAACGGGAGTAATTCGGGTAGTCCAGTACACCACGTGGTTGGCGAATGTAGTTCCAGTGCCGAAAAAAGATGGGAAGACTCGGGTATGTGTGGATTATCGAGATTTCAATAGGGCGAGCCCCAAAGACAATTTGTCATTGCCCAACATCCACATTCTTGTTGATAATTGCGCCAAACATGAGATCCAGTCTTTCGTATATTGTTACGCTGGGTATCATCAGGTGTTGATGGATGAAGAAGACGCCAAGAAGACTGCCTTCACTACACCTTGGGGCACTTACTGTTACCGGGTTATGCCATTCGGTCTGAAGAATGCTGGGGCAACTTACATGAGAGCCATGACTGCCATTTTTCATGACATGATGCATCAAGAAATAGAGGTGTATGTGGACGACGTGATAGTCAAGTCCAAGACTCGGGACAATCATATCCAATACTTGAGGAAATTCTTCGAGAGACTGAGAAAGTACGACTTGAAGCTGAACCCGGCCAAATGCGCTTTCGGAGTCCCATCATGCAAGCTTTTGGGTTTCATAGTAAGCAGGAGAGGTATCGAATTAGATCCAACAAAGATAAAATCTATCCGAGATCTACCTCCCCCAAGAACGAAGAAAGACGTGATGAGTCTATTGGGCAGGTTAAACTATATCAGTCGATTCATTGCCCAGCTGACTAGCACATGTGAGCCCAAATTCAAGCTATTGAGGAAGGATGCAGCGATCAAATGGACAGCTGAGTGTCAAGAAGCTTTTGACAAGATCAAAGAATATCTTTCAAATCCCCCAGTTTTGGTCCCGCCAGAGCCAGAAAGACCCCTGTTCTTGTATCTGACAGTCTTGGAAAATTCTTTCGGTTGCGTTCTCGGGCAACATGACATAACCGGAAAGAAGGAGCAGGCGATCTATTACTTGAGCAAGAAATTCACCGGCTACGAGGCCAAGTACACTTTGCTGGAAAAAACGTGTTGTGCTTTGACGTGGGTTGCTCAAAAATTGAGACATTATCTCCAAGCTCACACTACTTACCTCATAAGCAGGTTGGATCCTTTGAAGTACATATTTTAGAAACCAATGCCTACTGGAAGACTGGCCAAGTGACAAATCTTGCTTACTGAATTTGACATAGTCTATGTCACCCGCTCGGCAATGAAAGCCCAGGCGTTAGCAGATCATTTGGCCGAAAACCCAGTTGATGAGGAATACCAATCATCGAGTACTTATTTTTCGGATGAAGAAATAAACACCATAGAAGTGGTCTCGGAAAACGCTCATGTTTGGAAGATGTTCTTTGATGGGGCCGTAAACGCCAAAGGTGTGGGAATTGGGGCAATTTTGATCTCGCCCTCTGGTCAGCACTATCCTGCTACAGCTAGACTGCACTTCTTTTGCACGAACAATACAGCTGAATATGAAGCCTGCATCATGGGCATGCATATGGAGATCGATCAGGATGTTGAAGATTTATTGATTATGGGGGATTCTGACCTGATTATCCGGCAAGCCCAAGGTGAATGGGAAACTCGGGATGTCAAGCTTATTCCTTACCGACAGCACGTGGAGGACCTCAACAAGCATTTCAAATCAATAGAGTTCAGGTATATCCTGCAGTGTCACAATGAACTAGCGGATGCACTTGCTACCTTAGCTTCAATGTTACCCTACCCAGGCAACGCCCACGTCGATCCCTTGGAAATCCAAATCAGGGAAAGACACGGTTACTGTAACATAATCGAGGCAGGATCGCGTACGCAGCCATGGTACCATGATATCAAGAGGTTCTTGAAGACACAAGAATACCCCGAACATGCTACCGGAGATCAAAAAAGGACTATCAGGCGGCATGCAGGAGGTTTCTTTTTGAGCGGCGAGGTACTGTATAAAAGGACCCCGGACCTCAATTTGTTAAGATGTGTTGATGCCGAGGAGGCGGGAAGAATCATGCATGAAGTAGACGCAGGAGTGTGCGGGCCCCACATGAACGAGTATGTTTTGGCAAAGAAAATCCTTTGAGCAGGTTATTACTGGATGACCATGGAAAAGGACTGTTTTAGCTTCGTTCGAAAGTGTCATCAGTGTCAGATACACGGTGATTTGATTCATGTACCTCCCACAGAACTGCATCCCATGTCTGCAGCTTGGCCATTAGTTGTTTGGGGCATAGACGTCATTGGTCCGATCGAGCCGAAAGCCTCAAATGGACACAGATTCATATTGGTTGCTATCGACTACTTCACGAAATGGGTAGAAGCTGTCACTCTCAAGTCAGTCACTAAGAAAGCTGTGGTGGATTTTGTACATTCAAACCTTATCTGTCGTTTTGGTATTCCTGCAACTATCATCACAGATAACGCAGCAAACCTGAATAGTCACTTGATGGGAGATGTATGCGAACAGTTCAAAATAACGCATAGGAACTCCACTCCTTATCGGCCCAAGGCCAATGGCGTTGTTGAAGTAGCAAACAAGAACATCAAGAAGATTTTGAGGAAGACGATCCAGAGTTCCCGACAATGGCATGAACAGTTACCCTTTGCATTTTTGGGATACAGCACTACAGTACGCATATCAATAGGGGCAACCCCTTACTTGTTGGTTTATAGGACCGAGGCTGTGATACCACCAGAGGTAGAAATTCCTTCGCTCCGAACCATTGTCGAAGCAGAAATTGAAGATAGCGAGTGGGTTAAGACTCGATTGGAGCAGTTGACTTTGATTGACGAGAAACGAATGGCTACGGTTTGTCACGGGCAGTTGTACCAACAAAGAATGGCCCGTGCTTACAACAAGAAAGTCTGACCCAGGAATTTTGAAGTGGGTCAACTGGTATTGAGGCGCATTCTGCCACATCACCAGGAAGCGAAAGGAAAATTCGCTCCTAATTGGAAAGGCCCATATATATCATCAGGAAGAAATTGCCGAGAGGAGCATTGTATCTGGGTGATATTGAAGGAAATGATCCTGAAACAGCAGTGAATCCGGATGCAGTCAAAAGGTACTATGTTTGAGTTTACTTCGGTGATATTTTGGCACATTTGAGATGATGAAGGATTTATCCCCACTGCCCAAACACTATCAACTTTCTCCACAAGCCCTTTGAGCCGGTTATATTTATTTGGCTACCTTTCAAAAAAAAATCAAAAAAAAAACAAAAATTTGATTGAGCCTGAACTATGTCTGACTTGATTCCGAAAGGATACGTAGGCAGCCTCTCTCTGGGGTTCAGTCACACCAAAATAAAATCCAATTTACCCTGAAGTTGAAACCGGGGCACACCAAATGGCTTAGAAGATAGTTCATCTACCATTCCAAGCACAAATTCTTCAGATCAATTGCCAAAGGCAGGGGAAGCCAAGAGATATCATGATTGGAGGCCGGTGCATTCAAATTGAGAGAAATAAAATGAGAGAGTCTTGACGGTGAAAACCTTCGGGCACCATGAGACGACGGGAGTAGAGAAATCGAAAATGAGAGAGATTGTTTAGTAAAAACTCGCAAAGAGTGCTATCAAGCGACAACAAGGAGAGAAATGAGAGAGGTCGACTAGCGAAAACCCGCAAAGGGCGCTGTCGGCCGAAAGGATGATTCCACCTCAGAAAGTCTTGGCAAAGTTCCACCGGTTTGGAAACATAGGCCCATTTGGTTCATGAGGAAATGCAAGTTCGTTGAAGGTCAGGCGTCCAGTCCAAAAGCATGTCATGTCAATTTAAAGTCAGCATGTCTTCCTCAAATAAGTCTCTCTTGTCCCGAAGGGGACACTTCTCTTTTAAATTTGTTTTCTCCGTTCTTTGTTTTACTTTTCTTTGAATCCCTCTCATTTTTAACCCCAAGTTCCAAATATACTGGAAAGAATAGGTGGCAGGACCGGTTTCACGGAGCTCCTTTTAGTAAGAAGTAAATACCCCGCTTCAGTGGTACGTCTATCCAGTCCCGATTGATCACGATGTTGGTTGCCTTCGAAGTAAAGCCACACACACCTAGTAAAAAAAAAACCGACAAATCCCCACAGGGTTTCCCTTTGTACAAATCCGAACAGGGCCTCCCTTTGTAAAAATCCCCACAGAGCCTCCCTTTGTAAAAATCCCCCAAAGAGTCTGCCCCAGCTAATCCCCAATGAGTATGCCTTGTACAAATCCCCAGAGTCTCCCCAATAAAAATCCCCACTGAGTCTGCCTCGGAAAAAATCCCCAAGCAGAATGGGATGGAAGAACCAAAGCCTTACACAGACAAATCATCACAAAATCCGGGAATGCGAGTTTGAGCAGTTTTAAAAAGGGTTTCGCCTGCTGAATCCAACCAATGGCAGAGATTCTCAACAGGAATAAAGACGTGACAAAGCAATTGGAACAATCAAGGTCACCGAACCAACCACCATTTTTCAAACTGACAATTGTTTTTTGTTTGGAAAATTGAAATAGGTGTGATCCAAAGAAACCGTGCAAAAAGCAGGTGTCGCCCAAAAGAAAGGAAATACGTGAATGCAAGAAACAGCTTTGCAATAAGGAATCTACCAAAAAGGGAAGTTTCCCCAAAATTCTCTCTTACATTTTACTAAACAAAATAATAATAATAAAAAAAAGTAGTAAGAAGAAAACTCAAAAAGAGGGTCAGTTAGAATCCCCGACATTTTCTATTTAGCCAGCATTAGGGCTCCAATCCCTGAACTGAGTGTTTTTCTGTTAGCCAGCATTAGGGCTCCAATCCCTGAACTGAGCATTTTTTCTGTTAGCCAGCATTAGGGCTCTAACCCATGAACTGAGCACTTTTCCAGTTAGCCAGCATTAGGGCTCCAACCCCTGAACTGAGCGTTTTTCTGTTAGCCAGCATTAGGGCTCCAATCCCTGAACTAAGCATTTTTTCTGTTAGCCAGCATTAGGGCTCCAACCCCTGAACTGAGCACTTTTCCATTTAGCCAGCATTAGGGCTCCAACCCCTGAATTGAGCATTTTTCTATTAGCCAGCATTAGGGCTCCAACCCCCGTGCTGAGCGTTTTTCTGTTAGCCAGTATTAGGGCCCCAATCCCTGAACTGAGCATTTTTTTGTTAGCCAGCATTAGGGCTCCAACCCGTGAACTGAGCGTTTTTCTGTTAGCCAGCATTAGGGCTCCAACCCCTGAACTGAGCGTTTTTCTGTTAGCCGACATTAGGGCTCCAATCCCTGAGCTGAGCATTTTTGTAGCCAGCATTAGGGCTCCAATCCCTGAGTTGAGCACTTTTCCATTTAGCCAGCATTAGGGCTCCAATCCCTGAACTGAGCGTTTTTCTGTTAGCCAGCATTAGGGCTCCAACCCCTGAACTGAGCATTTTTTCTGCTAGCCGACATTAGGGCTCCAATCCCTGATTTGAGCATTTTTGTAGCCAACATTAGGGCTCCATTCCCTAAGTTGAGCACTTTTCCATTTAGCCAGCATTAGGGCTCCAATCCCTGAACTGAGCGTTTTTCTGTTAGCCAGCATTAGGGCTCCAACCCCTGAACTGAGCATTTTTTCTGCTAGCCGACATTAGGGCTCCAATCCCTGAGTTGAGCGTTTTTTTCTTCTCTGTTAGCCAGCATTAGGGCTCCAATCCCTGAACTGAGCATTTTTTCTATTAGCCAGCATTAGGTCTCCAATCCCAGAACTGAGCGCTTTTCCATTTAGCCAGCATTAGGGTTCCAATCCCTAAACTGAGCGTTTTTCTGTTATCCAGCATTAGGGCTCCAATCCATGAGTTGCGCATTTTTACCTTTTGCGACATTAGGGCTCCAATCCCTGAGTTGCGCTTTTTAGACTAGAGTTGTCCCATCCCATCATCAATCCTATAGATTATTATGGCAATTAACTCACGAAATTTTCCTAGTGAAACTGGGGCAGAAAAATTTTGTTCGTTTGTTTTGTTGTCTCAACAGGTCTGACCTCGAGGCGCATGGATCAAGATGACCTACGGGATGAGTCTCACTCCAGAATAAAGAAAATAAGAAAAAGAACAAAAAGAGAAGATGTTCCCAAATATTGGAACAAACAAATGGCAGGTCGCTCCAAAATTTGATCAAATTCCCGAGCTCCGCCAATCCCGTCTCACTCAATACCGCAAAAATAAACAGGCGCCTACAACTTGCAAGCATCAAGATTCGGATCGAAATCTACAAGCAGAATCAGCTAAGACCCAAGATCAAGTTGCAAAAGAATTATAGATAGGAATCTTGTAACTAGCGGTTGACAGGCATAAATAGTTGTTTTAGTTTCAATTTCCTTTGGTTGTAATAAGAAAGTCGGTAAAGCAGTAGCGGCAACAGCAATAGCAGTAACAACAAGCATTGCAATCCCATGATAGTCCCAGCTACCAAGGTTTCCCGAACTACATTGACCTGATTCCTGTTTAGCCCAGGATATGTAGGAAATCCTTGAAGTAAAGATTCGGTCAAATCTTTCAAAAAATGTGCTTCACACGGAGTATTCCAACGGGCAATAATCGCTCATATCCGCTCACTTTATCTTTGCACGAAAACTCTTTGTATTTTCGGACAAAGAGGGGCAGCTGTGAGCACGTGATTTTTGTTTACACAACAATTACTCCGAAAGAAATCAAAAATAAAACAAATGGTTTTGTTGTACAATTTTCGGAGTTTACATGGCACTTTTGGCAGTTATTTGTATTTTGTCTGTGATTGTTTTAGTTTTGTCAAATAAAAATATAAAAATATGTGTCGCGTGTAAGTTTAGGATATCATTCTACTATTCGGAATTAATCAAACCATAATTTGGTTTTAAGGAAAAATCACAAAAATTGCATCTTTTATTCTATTTTTTGTTGTCATTGAGTGATTTCATTTTTTAATGGGTGTGATAATTGTTGTTTAAGTAGTAATTAATATTTGTATAAGTTTTATTTTTGATTTTTACAATTTAAATAATAATTGTTTTGTTTAGAAAAATTAAAAGAAGAAAAAAGAAGAGAGTTCAAATTGATGAAAATCTGGAATTGGACTCAAATTTGAGACCAAGAAATCAGGCCCAATAATGGCCTGACCCAGTCCGGTCCCTGATCCCTACAGCCTCATCAAACGGCGTCGTTTAGTGCCAGTCAAATCTGGACCTTTGATTTAAACAAATCTAACGGTCCAATGCAACCCCTCATTAAACCAAACGACGCCGTGTAGGATATGCAATCAGAACCGTTCATCTCCCTTGATCCCACGGTTTTAAACGCCCCTCATGGCCCGACCCATTCCCATTTCAGACTGACCCAGTCCCACGTTTTAAACCACATGACACCGTTTCCCATTAATGAAAGGATCCTGGCCATTTATCCCACTTGATTCAACGGCCAGGATCGAACAACCCACCCCGTATATAATCCCTCATCCGTTACCCCCACGCCCCCTAAGCCAGACCCCCCCTTCCTTTAGGTCGTCTCCCTCACCAGACCCTAACCCCACGAAACCCTAGCGCCGCCCCCCTTTCCCTTCACCGTAAACCCGGCGGCAACAATGCCGGTGACCCCCAGACTAACACCCCTAGGCCACCTCGACCCCCTGAACACAGATCTACTAACCGTAGGTCTCGAATCTTCCCCCACCATCTCAAATCTTAATTCGAAGATTCGAGCCGAACCCCAACCAATGCCAACCCCCCAAATCCATACCAGGTGTCCCCCTGACCTCCATCGTGACCAAACCAGGCTTGGTTTGGTCCGAATCTAACCAGAGAAACCTGAATCCCAAATCTGCCCTAAGAACCCTAGAAATCCAAAATCCGAGTTTTTTGTCAGTTTAAACAAGAAGGTTGAGGTCTAATAGACTTTAATCGAAGTATTCTCAGTTGAGAACACTTCGATTAAAGTCCGTTCAACCCCAAAAGAGGTTCGATTCCAAATCCGGGACAGGGCAGTCTGATTTTTAACCCTTTAAGGTATTTCTCCTTCTTTTCTTTGTTGTTTCCATGTTTGTTTGGTTTTGTTATTTGTTCGTATGTTGAGTGTAAGTTTGATCTGTTATTGTGTCAACTATTCCGTCCATCTCACCCAGATTTTTATTTGGTCGAATTGGTTTCTGTGTTTATTATGCATAATTACAGTTTGTGTAATCGAGTCGAATAAGTTCCGTCAATCAGTTATGTTTTCCACAAATCCCTGTGCCTGTCAACATGAAATCATAATCTGTGTTTGTTCAAGCTTGGTTAGCTGCTATTGATTTGTGTGTATTGTAATTCACACAGTCGATTCGATATGTGTCGTCAATCAGTTTCAGTTTGGAATGGTATTTATATGACTCATATGTTTGATTTGCTTACTGAGGCTTCTGAGAATTGATTGCACTATGCTTAGCCTGTTTATTTGAATCAGAAATCACCTAAGGATTGGATAGTTGTTAGTGTTAGCATAGATTGCAGATTGTAGTTCAATTTAATGGCATGAATGCTCACTTTTGACCTTGGGCAGCATGTGTTTTGTCAAAAGTTAGGGAATTAGAGTAGAATGGATAGCATGTGCTGTCAGGACATACTCATGCTACCCATATTTGCTTAATTTAATAAAGATAGACCACTTTAACAATGAAAAAGGGGCTGTCAGGGGAATCTCATGGGAGGGCCTTTTTATTTTAATCTGTTGAGTGGAAAAAATAGAAGGAGAACACGGGAGGGGGGTTCAGTTGTTTAACAGGCTGTTTGAATGGGCTGAGAGAGGCTATAAAAAAGCAGAAGGTTTCCATTAGTGCGGGGGGGGGGGGGGTAGAGAAAAAGAATTAAGGGAGATAGAGAAAGAAAATCTCTGCTGCTTGATTTAAGTCGAAAACTCTGTTTTTCCTCACCTTTTTCTGTTGAAAATTAGCATTAACCTGCTATTTGTTCTGTCAAAACTTAGGGTCCTACCTTTGAGTGTTTGAGAATCAGAAACTGTTTTCCATTGTTGTTTCGGTCTCACCTATTTCGGCCTGTTGATTAACATTGGTATTTCCGAGTCCCAACTGAGTCTGCTGAGTGTGATTGTTTGGGTACTGGGTACTTGTTTCATTGGGCTATTTCTGGTTTGTCCATCTGGGGTTTGATTCTGCTCTACTGTTGCTGCTGTCATTTTTTTGCTGCTGCCATTTCTCTTTGCTGCTGGTGCTGACTTCTTTACCTTCTGCTTCTTCTTTTCGCATTTCAACATCCAGGTACACACTAGAATTTCGCATTGATGTAATAGTGAAAGCATGAAATAAGAGACGCTAAGGATTTTAGTCATCTGCTGCAGTAATTACAACTTTGTAGATGTTATTAGATTGGTGTAACTTGTTAGGTTGTAACTCAATAGTATAATACAGTAGGTAATTTTTGTACTTAACTGAAGCTTAGTCTGTTTAAGTATTGTGATTTACAGTTGTTTGGTTGTACAAATGATATAATCATGCAATTTGTGGAACGCACGAGTAGTTGGCATAGTGATAACTAGATTTCCTTTCAATTTTATGTTGTATGTATAAGGTAGAATGCTTTAACATTGTCAAATACAATGTAGTTTTAATCTTCTGAGTTTTAATTTTATCGGATCCCGTTAGGCAGTTTGTAGGATAATATTTGAATCTCATTAGTAGCATCCTCTAGTAGTTAATTCCATTAACTTGGTTCAAATAAGTTAGTCTCAACTCAACTTGAAAAATGTTTAGCGTGAGTTTAGCATTTTATTAATCTTGTATACAATTTTTTATGTCAAATTAAAAGCATGTTCGCTCATGGAATAAGGCTTGAAACAATTCCCTGCCTCGTAAATAATTAATCTGATAATTAATAAGAGGCCAGAATTGGCTAAGCATGTAATTTAATTAGCATGTATTTTCTTTCATTTATTTTTAGAAAAACAAAAATAGGAAATGTAGCCATGCTAAGATTATCCTTTAAAAAATAATGAGACGAGCCTCGCCAAATAAAAATACAAATTGCGGGGCCCTCAATAATTGATCTTAATAAATACTTAGAATTTGGATGGTTTGTTTAGTGAATTTCACTGCCTTCCCCGAAGATAATAACGCGTTAGACTCTTTAGGCGCGACTTAATTAAATTACATTCTTAAATTCGGGTGCGCATTTATGTGACCCAAATTCAAATCTCAACGGAGTCGAAATGTATTAACAACCACGGGTGCATTGATTGTGACGTGGTTCGAGATGCATTTTCACAACGTTGCAATTCTATTGAAAAAATAATAATAAAAGCGGTTTAAACTTAATAAAAGCACACAAGTCATAACATGTATTAAAATCAGATATTTAGCCATTATAACAATTTAAGCGACCGTGCTAGAACCACGGGATTCGGGGGTGCCTAACACCTTCCCTCGGGTCAACAGAATTCCTTACTTAGAATTTCTGGTTCGCAGACTTCATTTGGAAAATCGAATATTTTCCTCGAATTGGGATTCAAGATAAACCGGTGACTTGGGATACCAAAAGCCAAACCTTTCCCAAGTGGCGACTCTGAATTGAATAAATAATCCCATTTCGAATATTGTCACTTAAATTGGAAAAACTCCCTCGCGCATTCACCCTTCGGGGGCGGGGGCGCAAAAAGGAGGTGTGACAGCCACAACATAAAGTCCTCTTTGAGTTTGTCAACAAGTGTCTACTGCTCAGGCAGGAAAGAAGGCATATTGCTAACTATATGGACTTAGTTCTGATGGAGTGCCTTGAAAGTGGAAGGCAAATCAACTGGTTTGCATTCATCATCAAGATACTGGACAGGGTTATCAATGGCTCCAAGGCTCATGCCACCCCATATGGTCTTATTCTGACTACTGTTCTGGATCGATGCAAGGTGCCTCTGAAGAAATGGGAAACGACAACAAGCAAGGACTCATTTGGGATTAATACTCTGATTGCTTGTGACTATCTAGTTAATGCAATTCCAAATGAACTTGGTTCATCCAAGAAGACCCCTATCAACAGTAAAGTCAGGGCTTTAGTTTAAGAAAGTGAGGCCAAGGATGCTGAGATAGCTAGGCTGAAGGCTCGCTTAGCAGAGGTTGAATATGAGAGTGATGCTCTCAGAATTGAGCTTACCAAGGAAAATGAGAAGAATGATGGGATTCGTCACAATATGCTGAATCTTCTCCATGCCCAAAACCAACCCTCTAGCTCCCCCAAGCATTAGGAATTCTAGCCTTTATCTCCTGAACATGTCTAGTACCATCAGTGACCCGGATTAGGGATTTTTCTTTCTTTTTGCTCATGTTTTGAATATTTTTTTTTTCTGATTGTGGATTGTGGTAGCAACATATCTTCTATCAATGATATCTACTATTTTTGCTCTTGTTAATTGTTAATATTTCCTTGATAGTTCAAATATGTTTCTTGATTATTGATGATTAATCCATGATTGCACTTGCAGTTGCCCCAGTGGCCATGAGTACTAATTAAAATCTTGGACTCACACTTTATTTATGCAACTTTTCAATGATGTCAAAAGGGTAAAGATATATTGTGCTTTACATATTCCAAATATGTGATATTTATAACCTAATTAACCCGGTCCTTGATGATAAGTGAATTTTTCTAAACTTTATATTGATGATTAAGCTGAGTTCTTACAGGGTCTAAGTGAGTAAAAAGCACATAGCTTGTCATCATAAAAAATGGGGAATTTGTTGGCCAAAGTAAATGTGAAGTTTTGAATACCGACAAAAGAATTTAGACATGGACCAGGTCCATCTTGTGAAGCATAGTCGTGATCAACCCAAATATGTGAGATGCACGTGAAGGAGATAAATCTAACTTAACAGAAGTAATATCTCCTGATCTGATAAAACAGGTTGCATATTGGATAAAGAGAGAAAGACTCCTTACACAAAGAGAACAAAGTTTAGGAAGAGGATAGGGTTAGAATATGACATCAACTAGAACTCTTCTACCATAGAAGAGTAGCATCTGTATCCCAGTCAATCTCTAATTACTAACCCCTTAAATATCAGTTTTGTTTTCTTTTACAGGCAATGCACGTAAGCAGAAGTTAAACGTGAATTGAGAGCAAAATAGCAAGGCAATTTTGCAAGCAATTTATGTGTGATTCAAGAGTGCAATGCTGAAGCTACTTGAACTAGATAGAAGAACCAGTTCCAAGTGTCTATCTTTTGTTCTAGCTCAATTGTAGTAGGTGATGTTACATTGTACCTTTCAGCTTTTATAGAAGTAATTGTATTAGGTACTTAGAGTTTTCAAGTTAGAGTTAACTTGAAGTTGTCGCAACAGTTGACGTTGTGTGTCACAACAGGATTAGAGTTAATCCTAGGTTTACAAAAGAGTTTTTGTAAATGCAGTTTTTGGCTCAGTGATTTTAGTAGAGAGTTTGGAAAAATCCTACTAGAAAGTAGGTCGTGGTTTTTTCACCTTTTGAGCCAGGTGTTTTCCATGTAAAATACTTGTGTTCTTTATTTTCTGTTCTTATTATTCAGCAACAATAGTAGTTGGAATACATAGAAGAACCAGGTCCTTCTATAATCAAGTTAAGCGAAAATTGGGTACCACACAACCCCCCCCCCTCTTGTGTGGTATTGAAGTCTAAAACATTACTTACTAACTCCATTAGAGTTATAATCAAAATATATTTTCTTTGCCTGTATTTAAATCAAATTATAGAATAAAAAAGAAAAATACGGTAAAATACATACCTTAAATCTAGAATTTAATCATGAAGGAAGTTCATGGAATAATTGACAATTATTATGCTCAATCCCAAAGCTTCTACTCAATTGGTTAGAGTCTCGTGCTGATAACGTGTTATAAAACAATAAAGAAGAATATTGCAAAGAAAGAGAGAGAGAATTCTTATTGATTTGGGATCAATTACAATATAATAGAACCCCTCTATTTATAGGGGAAAAATGACTTAGTCACCAAGTAACAAACCCTAGAATCTCTCCAGAATATAGACATTCACCTTAAGTACAATTCTATTTATAATAGTCTAACTTTAAAACAGATAATTGTACACCGTTTTAAGGATGAATATTAGATAAATGGTTTAAAGACAAAATGAATAGTCAAACTAATTGTAATGTTACGGCATGGCTCGAACTTAGGTTGAACAGTAGTTTTCCCCTCGATCGGACCTTTGGTTCAAAGCCAATTGTGAATGAGGAACAACAATAAAGTAAGCACTTTGTAATAGCTAGAAATCAAAAAAATAAATTTGTATTGCCTTGATTTGCGTGTAGAAGAAATGCCTAGCAGAATGTGTTTTTATTTCAGGGGTTAGACCCATTTCCTTCACTTTTCATATGGATTGGGCGATTTTTGGAGCTCTTCAAGGGGAGAGTTTCATCATCTATGGCAAGGTAAGTAATTCCTACATGTTGTGAGTTAAATACACGAGTTCTATATGGATTTGAATATAAAAGTTGGTAGAAATTATGGGATTTTTGAAGGAAACCTAGAATTTATATTTTTGGATTTTGACTAGGCAATTGGATATGAAATTGGAAATTTATATATTTGAGTTCGTGGTGCTATGGATAA
The DNA here is from genome assembly GCF_000393655.2 of Nicotiana sylvestris. Lineage (NCBI taxonomy): Eukaryota > Viridiplantae > Streptophyta > Magnoliopsida > Solanales > Solanaceae > Nicotiana > Nicotiana sylvestris. The sequence goes on along the minus strand of NC_091059.1, from coordinate 200,685,033 downwards.
TACTTATCTTTGAGAATTTTTGAAATTCGGGCATGTGGTCACGGGGTTGACTTTGTTGACCTTTCGAGCGGAGTTAGAATTGTTATGAATTGTTAAATTACAAGAATTGGAGTATATTTTAATTGGTTTGTACGTTGTTTGATTATTTTTGATTGTTTGGCATCGATTTGAGGTGTTAGAGAGGCGTGGGAGTCGATTATCGGATGTCAGAGTGAGATAAGTCTCCTGTCTAACCTTGTGAGGCGAAATTTACCCAATATGTGCTATATTTGTTATATGCTACATGTTGTGGAGCTATGCACGTATGAGGTGAAAAGTGTCCGTATGTATGCTAGAATTCCTGATTAGGTCTAGGTAGATTTAGACTCACACCATGCTTTAATTGTATTAGTTGAGTTATCTCTGCCTATTTGCATGCCTTAAGTATCATATTTGTCGTGAGACTAGACTTGCATAAAGTATCGTATTTCGATTTTAGATATTTGGAAAACCACTTGATTAGAAGTAAAGATTATACTTCTTTTTATGGATTTTTACCGTATTGTACAAATTTGTCTGAAAATTTATGGAATTTCATAACTCACATATATATTCATAAGTGGGGCTAGTGACCCGTCAAATCTTCACTATTCCTATGAGATTTGGTCAAACGTCTCAGCAGTATCATTATGGGATAGGGTCGTCACCTCAGCCGTATTATGAGATGCGTATATAGTTCATGTTGGTCGACCCTCGGCTGTATACATGATTATGGGATTGGACTGAATGACCTCGGCAGGGATCGGGCCTTACGCTACGGTAGGAAATTGTGGCTTTACTGTTATGGGATTGGGCCGCTCACCTCGGCAGAATCGTGCGTAATATCTGATATGAAGTTAGTGTACCCGTGAGTTTACCTGACCTGTTGTGGATCGTATTCTGAATCTATATCTGCTCACACTATTTTACTTGCCATGCTTTATCCATGCCTACTTTTAGTATACATGATTTATTGGACCACTAGTAAGTGTCGATACCGATCCCTCATCAGTACTTCTTCGGGGTTAGGCAAGATACTTATTGGGTATGCGTTGATTTATGTACTCATGCTACACTTTTGCACTGATCGTGCAGGTATTGAGACATGTACATTTGGTGGTCATCTTGGCGCATAAGTCCAGCTACTGAAGGGACTTTATGGTGAGCTGCATTCCATGTTACGATCCGCAACACACTGAGTCTTCATCATATTCATTTATTTTATCCTATCTGTTTTATATTCCAGACAAATGTTGTAGTAGTGTTGTATTGTTCCAGTAGATACCCGCGCACTCATGATACCTGATTTTTGAGGTCTCTAGTAAATGTTCATAGTTGTATTTCATGTTATTATTATTACCTCACTTTATGATTTATTTATACTCAGAAATTTGGGAAAGAAAAATAAATGCTTCTATGAGTGCTAGATTTTATTCTATTTATTGAATGAAATTCCTGATTTTCAAAAATTAAAATGGATAACTAAGTGATGGTTTGCACGTGGCTTGACTAGCAGGATCGTTGGGCACCATCACGGCCTATTATGGGATTTGGTCCGTGATAGCGAACACAACTCCGCTTCCCCGAACACGAGCACAACAGCCCCAACCCCAAATTCTTGTACTGTGAACACAGGACACTTCTCGCAAAAGTGATGAACAACCAGACACCAAAAATTAGCAATATCCAAATATGCTCCATGTGGTCCAAAACTCACCCGAGCCACCTGGGGCTCCGTCCAATCATACAAACAAGTCTATAAACAAACTACCCAAAGCCTTCAAGTACATACGAAAGCATCACATCTAAGAACCAAAGGATTAAACCACACATTGGACTCGCTTAAACTCCAGAACTTCTAAATTTCCAATCAAGCATTTGATTCATGCCTACACACCTCGGATCTCAATCAAACTTTGCATCCAAGTTTCATACAATGATACAAACCTATGCGAAGTCCTAACACAACATTCGGAGTCTGATAACCTTAAAGTCAACTATCCGTCTTCTATAAATCTCCAAATCTAAATTCGAACAAACGCGAAGTCCAAAATAATCATACAAATCTTTTAAACCCTCAAATATCGATTCCAATATCATTTACGCAAAAGTCAGACCTTGGTCAACTCGTACAACCTAAGCTTTCCAAAATAAAACTAAGTGGGCGTTTGGACATAAGAATTGTGAAATTCCAAAAAATGGTGAAAAAATATTTCAAGTGATAATGGTATTTGAAATTTAGAGTTGTGTTTGGACATGAATATAATTTTAAGTATCCAATGGAGAAGACCATGAATAGTGATTCGGTCACTATTCATCAGCCATAACTTTTTCATCCGGCGAGGGATCACTACAAAATTGGTCTTAAAAGAACACCATTCTCTTCACAAACAACCTACCCTTGTTTTTTCACTAATTTCTTTATCAAGAAGTTACAGATCTTAAGTCTAGTTTTGTTACTGTAGTAACACATCTCTCTTGGTGAATTATCTGGCAGATATTTGATCTTGATTTGGCTACTATTAAGGTAGCAGCAAGTCTCTTCAATGTTTTACAACTTTTGTGCGAAGTATCAAGATTTTGAAGAATCGTCCTTAGTGTTCTAGGTTGTTTTAGGGTAAACTGTCACAGAGTGCTGCCATGGCCAATGGCCAGCCACCCACTCACGTGGGGCCACCTCCACAACTACCCCCCAACATCACCAAGCTTTCTAATGGCACAAAAACTATGGACTATGCAAATGCTGTAAAAGCTACGAACAGCATTTCGACAATGCAAGAACATGCAGCAGTAGTTGAGCCAATTTCTCCAAGACAAGCGCATATATTTCAAGGACAACCAACTGTATGATTTTCTGAAGCAGAAGTTGAACGCATGAATTTAATGGAAGGTTTGCAACAGGTTATTTTTTGCAAATTTTCTTACGGATGGCCGGATATCAATGAAATACATTGCATTGTTCCTTTACAGTGTGGTATCAAAGCTGAATACAACATTGAATATCTACGTGATAGGCACATTTTGATTCATTTTTCATTATGGCAAGATTATGTAGACTTCTTATCAAAAGGTGTGTATTATATAATGGATAAGCTTGGAAATGAATATCAATTAAGAACCTTGATTTATGATGCTAAATTCAAAGTTGACGAAGAGACTCCTAAAGTAATGGTGTGGATCTCATTCCCTAATCTGCTGCCTACTTATTTCGTAAGAGAATGCTTGTTTGCACTAGCTTCTGCAGTCGGGATACCCCTCCAGTTGGACTTGGCTACTGTAAAGAAAACAAGACCTAATTGTGCTCGAGTGAAAGTTTTGGTGGACCTGCTAAAAGACATGCCTAAGAAGGTTCAATTAGACATTGTTAATGAGCCTACTGGAGATATTAGAACTGAGTGGGTGACTATCAAATATGACTATCTGCCCAAGTATTGTAAGGAATGTAAGCTTCAGGGCCATGATGTGTTCGAATGCTGGAAAATTCATCCTGAACTAATGGCCAGCAGAAATGATGAGAAGAAGGCTTCAACTGATGCTGTAGAGCAGCCCAACAAGGACAACAAAACAAACAATGCTCCAATAATAGTACTTAAAAGTGGGAGAGTTGTTGGAAATCAAGTTGCTCAATGGAAGGAGGTCAAAGATAGGAGAGTGCAAGCAAAAGAGAAATAGGCAATAGTTTTAGCAAATACTGGACAAGAAATCGTGCCTATAAACAATCAAAAAGGAACAACACAGCAAGTTCAGACAACAAATAGTTTTGCATGTTTAGAAGTGGAAAACAGTGAAGAACTTTGTACAAATCAATTCATTGACAGTGTTCTCCGAAAAAATCATACAGTTGCGGAGAAGGAGTCAGAAGAGATGCAATTTGATTTTTCCACTTGACAAATGGTGCAAAAGGTAAATTTACCTAGTTCATCTAGGAGACCAATAGCTATGTCAGAACCAAAGAAATTGAACCATGCAGCACCTACTTCCAATCCTACAACAATAAGAAATCATGCAGTAAAAAGGGAATCAACAGCAGATTGTGTACAACAAGATTTGGGGATTGAGCAGCATTTTGACAATTACTCAACTGCCCAATGGGTGCAAGAAGCATTCAAAAATAATGTAGTTCAGGACATTACCTCATGTCAAGACTTTCTTTCATAGGACACCAAATTTGAACAACATTTAGCAAACATTAAAGAGAATGAATTAATTGAAGATACAGATTTTGAGAAACTCAGGACCAATGAAAATAATAAATGGGCAGGAGGGAGATTATGGATCAACCAAATAGAGGAAATCTTAACAGATGGGCAGATTCCAGATACAATACATAGTGAAAAATAATTTGGAGGAAATGAAGTGGAAGATGAGAATCAAAGTTTTATTTGTAATGCCAATGCAATCAATATTCATACATTAAGTGAATGCACAAATGTAGTAGAAGAAAAGACAAAAGAGGGGAACATCAATATTATAGATCCAGGAGGGACTTCACATAATGATTTTCGTAATGTCTTGAAGGAAGCTGAAAATAAAGACAACAACCAACAGAAAAATTCAGACAAGAACCAAGAGAAGATAGTGCAAGTCTATGCGAGAAGTGTTATACAATTGAGCACAGGGAAGGATGTAGCAGGAAGTGTTGTTCCATCGAACAATACACAGCTGTTGACAAATGAACTTGAAGAAAAAGATGCTGAACTTATCAATCAGGCAAATGATGCTGAATTTACCAATCAGGCATACGATTTTGTGACATCAAAAGAAGCAATAGAAGCACATAACCAATTTGGTCACGCAGAACTTAAAGGTAGAGACATGGATGAGGAATCTACTTCACAAAATTTCATTAATGTTGCCAAGCAGGGTGATCTGTCGCCAAGGCTTATTGATAGAGTAAAATCTGCAACAAAGGGAAAAAAGAAACAGTCAAAACAGACATCCACTGTCCTAGCCGGTGGAGTACAAACAAGGAGAATACTGTCCAAACCAAAAATCATTTAATGGATGCAATTATATGGAATGTCAGGTCAGTCAATACAATGCAAGCATTTGAAAGGCTGATTACAATGCACAGAAAACATCACTTTGAGTTCATAGGAATCCTTGATCCTATGCAACAGTCTCACAAAATGGAGAGGTATAGAGCAAGAATTGGGTTGGCATAGGCTGTGGTGAATGTATCAAACAAGATTTGGGCTTTCATTGATGAAATATTTGAGGTTACTATTCTGTATAACATGACTCAACAGCTGACTTTGAGATTAATGCACACTGAAACACATGTTGAGCTCATCCTTACTCTAGTTTATGCCAAATGTGATCGCATTGAAAGAATTGAACTATGGGATTCTTTGTATGCAATGGCATCAGATATGACAGCACCATGGCTAGTTGGAGGCGACTTTAATGTGATATGGGATGAGGAAGAAAAATTTGGACGCTTGTCAGTTTCTCTCATTGAAGTAGATGACTTTAGACACTGCATCAATACCTGCAACTTGACAGACTTGGGATTTAAAAGAAGCATATTTACATGGTGGAATAGAAGATCAGAGGACGACTGTATTTTTAAAAGATTGGACAGATGTTTGGGAAATCATGAATTGCAACAGACTTTTCCTAGATTGGAGGTAACTCACCTGTCCAAAATTGGGTCTGATCATTACCCAATGATGCTGAAATGTGATATAGAAACTCCTCCAATTAAGAAGTCATTCAGATTTCTTAACTTCTGGACTAAGCATGAAACCTTTAAAGATTTAGTAAAGGAGAATTGGAATGCTGATTTTAGTGCTAACCCTTTCTGCATTTTTAACTTCAAGTTAAAGAAGCTTAAGAAAGCACTATCTACCTGGAGCATAGCTACATATGGGGATATATTCTAGAAGATTGCAAGCCTTGAGGAGGTAGTCCTGGTTCATTAAAGACATTTTCAAGTCAATCCTACACAGATGAATAGACAAAGATTACAATAGGTACAAGCTAAAATGATTAAATATTTTGCATTAGAGGAAGAATTTTGGAGACAAAAAGCTGGCATGTTATGGTTCAAAGATAGCGATAGAAATACTAAATTCTTCCATACTCAAGTTAATGGGAGAAGGAAGAGACTGAAATTATCAAGTATCCAAAATAGCCTTGGTAACTGGATTGAAGAAGATCACTTAATAGCAGAAGAAACAATAAGTTTCTACAAGGATCAATTTACTGAGAGTGCAGTCCCAAATGATTTCGATATTCTAAATCATGTACCTTCAATGGTAGATAATGATCAGCATGAAAGATTGATGGCATTGCCTTCCAATGAAGAATTGAAGAGAGCAGTTATGGGGTTGAATGGGGACTCTGCCGGTGGACCGGATGGTTTCACTGGAGCATTTTACCAAACATGCTGGGAAATTATTGAAAAAGATGTTGTCAAATGGTCAAGGATTTCTTTTGCGGTCAACGACTGCCAAAGAGTGTTACGCACACAAACCTGGTTTTATTACCAAAGAAAAAAGAAGTTATGACCTTTGCAGACATGAGACCAATCAGTCTTAGTAACTTTGTTAACAAGATTTTCTCTAGGGTTATTCATGAGAGGTTGGTTGAATTACTACCAAACATAATCTCAGAGGAACATGCAGGTTTTGTGAAGGGCAGGAGCATAGTTGAGAACGTACTGTTAACTCAAGAAATCATTATAGATATCATGTTGAGAACAAAAGCAGGTCCTAACGTTGTGATTAAGCTTGATATGGAAAAAGCTTACGACAGGCTATCATGGCTATTCCTGACCAAAATACTAAGGAAAATGGGATTTCCTGAAGCTTTTATTGGCTTGATCTTTGATTTGATTGGGAACAATTGGTACTCTGTGCTTATAAATGGTCAGCCTAATGGTTTTTTCAAATCATTGATGGGAGTTAAACAGGGTGACCCTTTGTCACCAACTCTATTTATTCTAGCAGCAGAAGCACTTTTTCGGGATTTGAATTCACTACACACTAACCTGTATTTCTGTGGATTTGGAATGCCAAAATGGAGCCCAAAAATAAATCATCTATCATACGCTGATGATATAATCATTTTTTGCTTATCTGATGAAACTTCGTTGAGACTTGTCATGGAGGTTCTGCAAGCTTATGAATCATCATCTAGTCAACAGGTGAACAAAATAAAGTCAGCCACATACATGCATTATTTAACGGATAATGAGGTGATTAACAAGGTGGAAAGGATTACAGGTATACGAAGACAGGGTTTCCCTATGACCTGTCTTGGTTGTCCTATTTTTTATACAAGAAGAAGGGGAGACTATTACCAGGGATTAATCACCAAGGTTATGGACAAACTTCAGTCATGGAAAGGAAAACTTCTGTCTGTAGGAGGCAGAGCTGTTTTAATCGCAAATGTCCTGCAGAGTATCCTAATTCATATGTTGTCAGCAGTCAATCCTCCAAATTATGTGATCAAGAAATTACATAGCATTTTTGCAAAGTTTTTCTGGAGCAGCAATATCGGAGGCAGCACTAGACACTGGGCATCTTGGACTAACCTGTGTATGCCTTTTGACGAGGGAGGCATAGGCTTCAGGTCCCTGCATGACGTATCGAAGGCACTTTTCTGCAAATTGTGGTGGAATTTCAGGACTAAGCCCACTTTATGGAGTGCATTTATTTGTCAAAAGTACTGCAAGAAACTAAATGTAGTAATTGTAACTTGGAAATGTGGATCACGAGTGTGGAGAAAAATGCTAGAATGTAGGGATTTGATTGAGCATCAAATCTACTGGAAATTGAGAATGGGATCAGCTCAATTCTGGTTCGATAATTGGACTGAGATAGGAGCCTTATATTTTCAAGTGCCTGCAGATTTTGGTATCGATGAAGATATTCATAATGTCAACGATCTAGTTGAAAATGGTATGTGGAATGTGGATAGAATTTTTGAGAGCCTACCTGAAGATTTGGCAAACCATATTGTGCAGAATATTAGACCACCAACTGATAGTTCCCAGTTAGATACTCCGTTCTGGATGCTTGAAACAAAGGGACATTTTACAGTAAAATCTGCATGGGATTACCTGAGAAGAAGAGTCAACCCAAAATTAGCTTACAAGATGATATGGGTAAAAGGTTTACCTTTCAAGATATCATTTTTCCTGTGGAAGGTGTGGAAAGCAAAACTATCACTTGATGATATTTTGCGTAAAATAGGATACTCCATTCCATCTAAATGTTGGTGCTGTGCTGACCCTAAGGAGGAGTCTTTAGTACATTTGTTTTTCACGTCAAATGCAGCTAGAAGTGTTTGGAGTTACTTCCTAAGGAGAGCAGGAATTGCATTAGATAGGTTGTCATTACATCAAGCAATTACAAAGTGTTGGACAGCACCAGTAGTACCTATATTGAAGCAAGTTTTACAAGTTTTACCTGCATGTATTGTATGGGAAATTTGGAAGAGAAGAAACAGTTTGAAATATGGAGATGCAGTGTTAGTGAGCAGAGTTATTTACCTGGTGTCATCTACTTTGCAAGCACTAGTCCAACTGAAAAAGCCAGGACTACATGTGCCTCACAAGTGGCTGGACTTACTGACAATGATGGAGCAATACACACCTCGACTGAAATATGATAAAGTGTTATGGGAATTTCCTTCAAGAGGATGGATCAAAGTGAATACGTATGGAGCATGTAGAGGGAATCCAGGGAGGAGTTCAATTGGTTTATGCATAAGGATGAGGCAGGTGATTTGATATATGCAGAAGGAAGAGAGATTTCTGAAGGAACCAACAATGAATCAGAAGCGGTAGCTATTGTGGAGGCTTTGAAGATGTGCAAAATTTTTAATTTTGGCAGAATATGGCTGCAGACAGGTTCTAAGCTATTAAAGAACATTATAGAGGAATCATGGAAGCCTCCATGGTATATTACTAAACATGTAGTGGAGATTTTAAGATTGAAGGAACAAAGTAACATCAAGGTCACACACATTTTCAGAGAAGGGAATACATTAGCAGACCATATTGCCAATTACGCCCTCGATGAAGGAAATACTGAGTGCCATGGTTTCTGGGATCTGGACTCAAAAGGAAGGAGGATTATTAATGAAGATAAGATGCAATGTCCTTACATAAGAGTGAAAGTTGCAAGGAATTAGGAGGAAAAAAGGATTTTTTTTGTTATCACACTCAAATCATTCTGGAGGAGAGTTTGGATAGCAATTTTTCGAATAACTTTGTTCACTTTTTTGCAGGGATTTCATCAAAGCTAAAGCCTAATCTTATAGTAGAATCTGAAATGATGGTAGGAATGCAGTGCTTTCAATCCACTGGGAGGACACTAAAGATGGGTTTACGCACTTTCACAACATATCTCACATCAAAGGGAAGTAATGCAATAGCATGAGAAATAAACTGAGCATGTATTTTTTTAAGAAGAGAACATTATCAGAAGCCAAATGAATTGGAGTGTACAACGGCATAAAAAGGATCTGAGCAAAGGACTGAAAGAAATATAAAACATGCGAGTTGGAAACACAAGATACATATGCTTTCAGACAAGAACACGTTTTCGAAAATGCAAAGGATCGAATTACATCTAACTGTGCATTGTGGCATTTTCTGATTCATAAAAATATTTTAATGTGCACACATGGTTTAATGTGGAAGGCATGGCAGACAACACATGCTGTTGAGCAAAGGGATCACATGGAAAAGGGTAATACACATGGAAAGTTATCTAGGATACATAAAAGCATGCAATACTCTAGGATGATGCTACTATGGGATATATTTCTTTATGGTGCAGCTGTAGGTGGAGCTCACGTTCTTTCCACCACAAAGCTGTCTTGACTCCTCGGCTTCATCGATGTCGTGCACAAATACAAAGCAGGTGTCGGATCCATCACGTGCAGATGTCGTGCACAAAGCAAATGTCGTGCACGCTTAATGTTGTGCACTATTATGCGACCAGCATGTGGGACAGAATTTTGACAAACGGATGATGGTAGCTGGGACGTGATCGAACATGGAGGCACGACAATTCCAAATAGATTTGCACGCCTAGACTATTTGCTAAAAGTAACTCGAGGAGAGCATGTGAGTCTACTATGGAGGATTGAGGGAACTCGATACGGAAACAAAGTACAACATGCGTTTTTGAAACAAAAGAGAAAACAAGTGTCGAAAAAGATATGGAATTGCTACAAACAACCGAGTTTTTTTAATAGAAGGAACATTGCATTGTGCGTTGTAAAAGCCTTTCACATGCACATTATTGGATGCATAAGTGTATTACAAAGTTTAATAGCATTAATGTGATATCAATGTTGAGTGCAACACTCAATTTTGATAATAGGATACTTGTTAAGTTCAAACTTTATTCCTTTCAGTTCGTAGGATATCATGACATTGTATTTCGTATTTTATATGGTTATAAATAAAACTAGCCCTAGGCGTTTGCCTAGAGGACTGACTAAAAAAAATAATAATTTTAGGTTGTTTTTGAAGTTTTGTGAGTGATTTGAGTAAAAATTTGAAAAACGGCTTTTTGGAGTTTTTTAAATTTTCGAAAATTTCCAAAATGCATCTTCAAGTGAAAATTGAAAATTTTATGAACAAAGGCTGGTTTCAGAAAAAAATGATTTTTATTGGAAAAAAGGAAAAAATTTCTTATGCCCAAACGGGCTCTAAGTGTTCCTAATCATTTTCGAACCCCATGAAAATCAAACTACCTATCCCACAAGTCGTAAAATATTAAATAAACATACGGGAAGCATTAAATAGGGGAACCTTGTGTTGGAAAAAATTTGATGAATATGGAGAATATGAATTTAGCTTGAGGCGTGTCAAGGACACTGTCCGCTCAGACCGTTATAAATATTATTAGGCGTATCCCCCAGGATTCAACAAGCTCTTCTAGTATAACTAGGAGAAGAAACAACAAAGATTGTATAAAAGAAAACCCAGCACAAAAGAAAAAGAGAAGTTTTCCACAAACACTCAAATAAACTCAAAAAGATATATTTATATATATTCCAAAAGTAATATAGATCTGAAAAAAGTTAAAGCCATTAAGGCTTAAGGCCAAAATGTGAAAGCCATAAATGTATAGATTTCAAAACGTAAAGTCATTGAAAGCTATCAAATGCCAAAACGTTAAAATCGTACTCGTAATTAACTTCAATCATCAGTTTTAATGTTTTCAAATTTTAATTGAAAAATATTCCATCAGTTACATTTGTATTAAGACCCATTAATATTATATTAAGATAATGAACCTAGACATAATTTCAAATATTCTTTTTGAGATATTAAAATATTTTTCTTGACAATCCCCCACATAACTCAAAAAGAATATTAAGAAATAGAATAAATAAAGAGTTTTGCTGGGTTTTCACAAATGAGAACAATGCGTCGAATCTTGTGTCTCTTGGACTATGAACCAGGCCTAGATAAAATAAGATTAAACTTACAGAACAATTGGTGATGTTTAGAACTTCTATGTATCAAGAATTCTTTTGTAAGTTTAGTGTCTAATCTATCATATTATACCCGCACACACTTTGTTATTTGTCGCGGTTTTGCACTAATAGGCCATGCGCGCACCTGGTTTTCATGAGTGCTCTAGAAAGTTTTTGCCATAAATTTCATAGGAGCCACCCCACTCCACACTCATATAGGTTCATCCATCAAGTGTATTCTGCAACACAACACACCACCTATAAAAAGCTATGGATTACTGGATTAAGAGTTTACTAATTCAGCCTCTCATTCCTTACAATCTTGCACTATATACATGCACCATAGGAAGGGACATAATTTAATAGTGCATATTTGATCAACTAATGACTTGTTATTACCCATATAAACCTACTTCATGGGATCTCCAATCACATAGGTTGGGTTACCATCATTATTGATATAACTCAAATTGGCAATAGTCTCATACCCCTCGATCTTTCAGAAATTAGTTTTCTTCCCAAAGGTTTAGTCAGAGGATCGGCCAAATTCACTTCTGACTTCACATAATCTATGGAAATAATTACATATCTCAGCAGCTGCTTTATCACATTATGTCTCAATCGAATATGTCTACTCTTCCCATTAAAGAATTTATTTTTAGTGATGGCTATTGTAGCTTGCAATCACAATGCATCAACACAGAAGGTGTTTGTTGGCTCAAGAACAGGTGAAGCTTTAAAGAATGACAAATCAACTCAGTCATGGACCAGGTCCATCTTGTGAAGCACTGTCATGATCAACCTACACATGTGAGATGCACGTGAATGAGATAAGTCCTACTGATCAAGCAACAATATCTCCTGATCTGATCGAAAAGGTTGCATATTGGATAAGGGGAGAAAGTCTCCTTATATGAAGAGAACACAATCCGGATAAAGAGAGTGTTGGAGTTTGATATCTTCAAGGACTCAACTACGATAGAAGATAAGAAATTGAGTCCCAATCAAACTCTGACTTCCAACCTATTAAATGATAGTGATTGTTCACTTTTACATGTATTGCACAAACACAGAAGTTAAACAAAATTGAAAGCAAAAGAGCAAGGTGATTTTGCAAGCAATTTGTTTGAGATTTGAGTGTGCACTCCTGAAGCTACTTCAACGAGATAAAAGAACCAGTTCCATTGTGTTTTTTCTTATTCTAGTTCAATTGTAGTAGGTGGTTTAAAGTTGTACCTTTCAGCTTTCATAGAAGCAATTGTATTAGGTACTTTAAGTGTTCAAGTTATAAGCTAACTTGAAGTTGTCGCAACAGTTGAGGCTGTATGCTACAACGGGATTAGAGGTAATCCTTAGGTTTACAAAGAGTTTTGTAAATGCTGTTTTGGCTCAGTGATTTTAGTGGAAGTTTGGAAAAATCCTACTGAGTAGTAGGTCGTGGTTTTTTCACCTTTCGAGCCAGGTGTTTTCCACATAAAAATCTCTGTGTTCTTTACTTTATGTACTTTTTATTCCGCAAACAATAATTGCTAGAACACCTAGAAGAACAAGGTTCTTCTAGAGCGAAAATTGGGTACCACACAAATCACCCCCCTCTTGTGTGGTATTGACGTTTAGAACATCAATTGGTATCAGATCGGGTTATCCTTGAAGAGGCTAACACCTTAGGAAAAGAGCAACATGAGTGCACCACCTGAGAATTGGGAAGGGAAATCCACTGCTAGGCCTCTACTCTTCAATGGTTAGTGCTATTCATGGTGGAAGAACAGGATGAGGGATCACATCATAAGAGAAGACTATGAACTCTAGGACATAATAACTGATGGTCCTCTAGCAATTACTAAGAAGAATGTTGAAGGAGTGGATGTGCCAAAGACAAGAGCTGCCTACACTGCTAAAGACCTGAAGAAGTGGGAGAAGACTGCCAAGGCCAAGAAATAGCTTATGTGTGGACTAGGTCTAGATGAGTACAGTAAAATTCAAAGTTGTACCACTGCTAAGAAAATCTGGGACACTTTGCAAGTGGCACATGAAGTAACACCTCAGGTGAAGAGGTCCAGAGGAACACTGCTGCATTCTCAGTATGAGAATTTCACCATGAAGGGAGGAAAAACCGTCAAGAGATGTATACAAGGTTCACCACACTAACAAATGAACTTAAGTCTCTTGGAAGGATCATTCTTGAAGAAGACAAAGTTGAGAAGATTTTGACAAGGGTTCTGCCAGTCTCTTGGGAAAGTAAAATCATTGCTATTCAGGAATCAAAGAACATTGCTACCCTCAAGCTGGATGAACTAATTGGAAACCTTACTGCCTATGAACTGAGAAGGAAAACCATGAAAATGGATGCACCAAAGAAGGAAAGAAGTCTGGCTCTCAGAATTGCTGAAGGTTCAGATCTAGAGGATGATGAAATGGCTACGATCACAAGAGATTTCAAAAAGTACCTGATGAGAGGAAAGGGTTCTTCAAGAGGTACAACCTTCAACAAACCAAGGGCTCCTGAGAAACAGACCAATGAGGGTTGCTACAAGTGTGGTAAGACTGATCACATGATCAAGAATTGTCCTCAATGGGAAATTGAGTGGAATAAGGAAAGGGCTGAACGAAGGAATAGGAAGAAGGAACAGGTTCAACTATAAAGGAACAAAGGATCAACAAAGGCTATGGTTGCTACCTGGGGAGAAACATCAAATGAGGACTCAAAAGATGAAGCTGGAGATGAAAAAGCACTTATGGCCATAGGAGAATCAGAAGATGAACAAGAGGTAAGTATTCTTCATCTCAAAGACAAGATTAAATTCCTGTCTAAAGAAAGGTTGTTTGAGCTACTTCTAGACTTCATTGATGAGTCTGAGATAATTAACAATGAGAAGGAAGAGTTTTCTAGGGAATGTATGATCCTAAAAGCCAAGTTCAAAAATCTAGAGTCTAGGGCTAATGAGAGTGAAAGTGAAAATACTGAGTTGAAGAACCAGATTCTTGTACTTGACACTAGTGTCCTAGAACTTAGGTCTGAGAACTTAAAAACTTAAAATAGGAACAGAAAAGAAGAAAGTTGATCACACATATCTCACCCTAGAAGAAAACTTAGGAAAAATGAAGGATGAGCTGTACAGGAAAGATAAGCAGATAAGAGTATTAAAAGAAGATCTAGGGAAGGTAAAACATGAACTAGACAGAACTTGCAAATGGAACAAGGCTTTTGATGCACTCTCTTGGCTACAAGAACATCACAGTAGTAACAAAAAAGGACTTGGTTATGGGACTCAAGCACCTAAGCGGGATTCTAAAAGCAAGTACCTCACACTTCCTGAGAACAAAATTTGCACACACAGTGGCAAGACTGGCCATTACAAAAATGAATGTAATACAAAAGAAAAGGCCAATCAAAAGAACAAAACTTTTGTTCAAGAAAACAATATGCTACCTCGGTGGGCTAGAAGGAATCTGATTTATCCCTTTGCCCATAGAAACGGACCCAAACTAGTTTGGGTTCCTAAGACTAACCCCTGATTTCTTTTTACAGGTCAAAGTGAAGGGAAGAAGCCAAATATGGTACATGGATAGTGGCTGCTCAAAACATATGACTGGAAGTAAGAACCAGTTCCTTTCACTTGAGGACTTCAGATGAGGCAATGTCTCCTTTGGAAATGGGAAGAAGGTGAGATCATTGGGGTTGGAAAGGTAGGTAAGATAGACTCTCACTCCATTGAGAATGTCTACTTGATATATGGCTTGAAATACAGCCTGATCAGTGTGTCACAACTATGTGACAGAGGTAACCTTATAGCATTCACCTCTACTAAATGCTTTGCGATTAACCTTACCACTGACAAAATTGTTTTGCAGGGAAAAAGAGTTAACAATATTTACATTATAGATTTGTCTACTCTCTCAGAAAATGAACTAACCTACCTAAGTGTGCTGGATAATGATCCCCTCATGTGGCACAAAAGACTTGGTCATGCCAGTCTGAATCAGCTAAACAAACTGGTTTCTAAGGACTTGGTGATAGGGTTACCCAACATCAAGTTCAAAGAAGATAAGGTTTGTGAGGCCTGTGCAAGGGGGAAGCAGGTAAGATCATCTTTCAAAAGCAAGAAAATGGTAAGCACAACCAAGTCATTGGAACTGGTCCATATGGATCTCTGTGGTCTAATGAGAACCATGAGTAGATGAGGAAAGAAATATGTATTGGTACTTGTTGATGATTATTCTAGATTTACCTGGGTACTATTTCTAACATATAAAGATGAAGCATTTGACATGTTCACTGTCTTTGTTAGAAAAACTCAGAAACAATTAGGAAATCAACTTACATCAATCAGGTCTGATCATGGAACTGAATTTGAAAATGCTAAGTTTGTTGAATTTTGTGATGAAAATGGTATAGTTCCTAACTTCTGCCCCTAGGACCCCTCAACAAAATGGATTAGTTGAATGAAAGAACAAAACTCTTGAAGACATGGCTAGGACTATGCTTCTTTCTAGTAAACTGCTCCATAGCTTCTGGGCAGAGGCTGTAAACACTGAATGTTACATTATCAATAGATGCTAGACCTCTTGTAGAGAAGACTCCCTATGAAATACTTAAAGGGAGAAAACCAAATATATCTCATCTTAGGGCATTTGGATGCAAGTGCTTTATGCACAATAATGGAAAAGACTCCCTTGGTAAGTTTGATCCCAGAAGTGATGAGGGAGTATTCTTGGGATATTCTTCACATAGCAAAACATATAAAGTGTTCAATAAAAGAACTTTGTGTGTAGAAGAAAGTGTACATGTAGTATTTGATGAAACTAACATTCTTTCTGAGAGACAAGAACATGAAGATAAAGCTATTGGATTGGTAAAGGATTTGACTGAAGCCTCAGCACAAGTCAAAGTGGCACCAAAAGAAGGAACAGGTGACGAAACAGGTTCTTCAATTCAGGGCAACCTGACAGGGGGAACTGATCAAAGAGGAATTGAAATAAATCCCCTAAAAGAACCTGTTCATGACTTTGTTCCTCAGCAACTGAACATGGGAGAAACATCTAGCAGAAACTAGTTGGTTGTGAAACCTCGCAAGTATCAAAGTTCTCATCCTATTGAGAACATTATCATTGATCCAACTTCTGGAGTCAAAACTAGATCATAATTAAAGAATCTGTGTGCTTTTGATGCCTTTTTATCTCTTATTGAACCTAAAAATGTTGTTGAGGCTTTGCAGGATGCAGATTGGGTGAATGCAATGCAAGATGAACTCAATCAGTTCGAGAGAAGTCAAGTTTGGCATCTAGTTCTAAGACCCAATGACAGATCAGATATTGGTACAAAATGGGTCTTCAAAAACAAACTTGATGAAGATGGAATAGTTACAAGAAACAAGGCAAGACTGGTGGTCCAAGGTTACAGCCAAGAGGAGGGCATTGATTATGATGAGACTTTTGCTCCAATTGCAAGACTAGAGGCAATCAGACTCCTCATAGCCTTTGCAGTACACATGGAATTCACTCTTTATCAGATGGATGTCAAAAGTGCCTTCCTGAATAGCTACCTGAAAGAAGAAGTGTTTGTAAAACAACCTTCAAGGTTTGAGAGCAAAGAATGTCCTGAGCATGTGTACAAGTTAGACAAGGCTATCTATGGACTCGAGCAGGCCCCAAGAGCATGGTATGAACGGCTGTCCAAATTCCTATTGGAGCATGGTTACAAAAGAGGTAAAATTAACAGTACCTTATTCTTAAAGGAAAAAAGGTAAGGATCTCCTTGTGGTACAAATATATGTTAATGACATAATCTTTGGGGCCACCACTGATAACCTAAGTAAGGACTTTGAAAAATTAATGGGGAGTGAGTTTGAAATGAGTATGATGGGTGAGCTTAACTTCTTCTTAGGCTTGCATATCAAACAAAGTCCTTATGGAACCATGATCCATCAGCAGAAGTTTGCAAAAGAGCTTATCAAAAAGTTTAAAACAGAAGAATCAAAAGAAATAGACACACCTATTGCAACTGCCACTAAATTAGATATTGATGAACCTGGTTCATCAGTTGATCAAAAGTTGTATAGGGGTATGATTGGTTCACTCTTGTATCTTACAACCAGCAGACCTGACATTGTTTCCAGTGTAGGGCTTTGTGCTCATTTTCAGGCAAATCCAAAAGAGTCTCACTTGAATGCTATCAAGAGGATACTAAGATATCTGAAAGGCACCACTGATATGTGTCTTTGGTACCCCAAAGGTAGTAATTTCAATCTAGTAGGATATGTTGATGCTGATTATGCAGGTTTCCTAGTGGATAATAAGAGCACCTTAGGTATGGCTCACTTTCTTGGTTCATGTCTTGTATCCTGGGCCACTAAAAAGTAAAATTCAGTGGCCTTATCCACTGTTGAGGCTGAATATGTTGTTGTTGCATCTTGTTGTGCTCAATTGTTATGGATCAAACAACAGCTGGCAGATTTTGGGATTGAAGTTGGTTGCATTCCCATATTCTGTGATAACACTAGTGCTATAAGTATGACAAAGAACCATGTTTATCATAGGAGGACTAAGCACATAGATGTTAGACACCACTTCTTAAGAGATAACTATGAGAAAGGATTGATCTCCATAGAATTCTGTGCTACTGATAAGCAAATTGCTGACATCTTCACTAAAGCACTGTGTAGAGAAAACTTTGAAAGGAACAGGTTGGAACTAGAGATGATTAAGATCACCTAATAGGTCCAGCTCAGAATGCACAATGAAAAAAAATATTTTTTGGCTAGGAATTCTGAACCTGTGTAAATATCTAGATTAATTCTTACTTAGCTTCATACTTTAATTAGTATACTCCTGTGATATAACTCACTGAACTCTTACAACATTTTCTCTATTATGGCATTTGAAGCATGTTCAAGAGTGTTCTATATGAAGAACCTAGTTCATTAGTATGAGTTCATATGAAAGCTCAGATATGTTTTCTATACTCTGCACAATTAGAAAGATTAATAATTCAATCATGAGCAGAAGTCCTATACTTATCAAATTCCTAGAAAATTCTATCCGTTGAGCATTAAACCAGTTCCGTCCATCTAGAACTCTAAACCGTGATTTTTGCCTAATATTTAGGGAAGCCAAATCTATCATTAAAATTCTGGAATTTCAGTTTAAATAGACTTCTATTTGACATCTGAAAAAGCTGTCGTTACTTACTTAATGTGTAATTCACTTTAAATACACACCACATCTCCAGTCTTCTTCATAATTCTAAAACCGTCAAAAATTCCTCCTCAATTCTAATTGCCCTCTTCTCCAAAATTCCTAAATTCTCTCAAGAAACCAAAAATCATGTCTAACCCACAAGATCATCCTGGCATTCCTCCACCACCATCTCCCTCAAATTCATCCTCATCTACTCCACCAAGTGCATCTCCAAAACCAAGGTTTCGAAGGTAGAAAATGCTTGCTCGAAAAACTGTACCATCTGGGGCTTTGAGGAAGGTTTTAAATGAAAGGTTAAAAGCTATCCAAGTGAAAGAAAGCCCAGCTCCAAGGTCTTATTCTAGCTTTGAGTCTGAATCCTTTCAATCCACGATTGATGGAGATGGACATGGGTCTTCTGGATCTGAAAAGACTCAAAAATCTCCTTCTGAGGTAAGTTCTTCTGTGGTTGAAAACTTAGAAACTAGCTTTATTCTGGTTGGACCCATTAGGTATGTTGAGTTGCCTGAGATGAGTAGGAGTGGAGGTAAAAAGAAGTCTGAAAAAGAAAAAGAGAGAAAGGGTGCATGTGGTGAAGCGAGGGGAAAATGGAAGGGAGCAGTTCTTGCTATATGCGGGGTTGTGCAAGACAGGTTAGATGAGAGTGGCATGAAATCAGGGGGAAGTGGTTCTAGGAAAGCAGCTGAGGGGTTGGTTCATCTAAGCAAACAAAGAGATGAACCTATTTCATCTACTGAAGAAACCTTGGCTGACCTACTGAAAAAGGTTGGGGCGAGTTATGACCCAAAGAAATGCAAATCTACTACAACAAAAGCCCCAAATGTTCCCAAGCCATCCAAGAAAAGAAAAGCCACATACCCAACACATACTACCTCTTTAGTGCCTAGGGGTAGAGCCACAAGAAGCAAGGTAAAACAGAGTGAAGCTGATCTACAAAAGGCTTTAGAAGAAAGCAAGAAAAAGAAAAAGGATAAGGAAAAGTGAAAGGTTGCAGAATCCTTAGAGGCTGTTGAGGAAGAAGAGATGGAACTAGTCCATCAAGAGAGGGGTACAACAGTGGAGGTTACTACACCTAAGCCTAAGAAACCCAAGATTTCCTCTAAGAAGTCCTCCTTTGTGCCAGTAGCTGCTGAACCTACACTAGCCAAGAGGACAAGATCTGCAATGAAAGCTAAACAAACCAAAGTTTCTGATGATGATGATTGGAGTGGAGAAGAAGAAGAAGAAGAATAATCTGAGAAGGAACTGGATAAGCTTGCCATTTTTAGCAGAAGAAAAATCTTAAAAGGTAGATTGTTGAAGGACCTGGTGGAACCAGTGATGATGAGATTGGTAGACTCCTTGGCTGCTCAATGATGGAAGGACATGGTCCTTCAGATGGAAGGTAGGCTAGCTAGAAATGAGTTGATTGAATTTATGGCAAATGTTGCTGTTAAGGATGGAGTTGACAGTAGCCAAGTGAAGGGAGTTCAAGTGCAGTTTGATGCTGTGAAACTGGGAGAGATTCTGGACATACCCTCTGAAGGGTTTGATGACTATACTAGGCAAAGGTGGCCATGCCTGTACTCCCTCCCCACTGCCCTTGAAATCACTAAAAGGTTCTGTGATTCAGAGAATGTGAATGAAGCCAGAGCTGTGCAGGAAAGTGAGATGAGGCCTCAGCGCAAGGTGATATTTGAGTTTGTCAACAAGTGATTATTGCCAAGACAAGAGAGAAGGCACATTGCCAACTACATGGATCTGATTCTTATGCAATGCCTGGAGAGAGGAAAGCAAATCAATTGGCCTGCCCTTAAAGTCAAACTGCTAGACAGGGTCATAAATGGTTCCAAGGCTCAAACTACCCCATATGGCTTCATACTAACCACAGTTCTGTACAGGCTCAATGTGCCTCTGAAGAAATGGGAAATGGCCTCGAGCAAAGAACATTTTGGCATCAAAACTCTTCTTACTTGTGACTATTCAGTCAATGCCATCCCAGTTCAACCTGGTTCATCCTTGAGGACTATAAGCACGTGATTTTTGCCCTATATGAGAAATACTCCCAGAAATGCAAAATAAAATAATTTTCCTTGGTGTGCAATTTTGAGTATTTTTGTGATATTTTGGGATAATTATTTGTATTTGTCTGTGTTTGCTTATTTGTTAAATTAATAAAAAATATAAAAATATGTCGCATTTTGCATGTAGGATTTCATTCTACAATTGTTAGTAATTAAATTAGTTTTACAAAAATTAAAATTACAAAAAATAGGCATCTTTTGCATTTTTAGCATTTAATGTCCAAATGAACAATTTTATGCTTAATTATTACTTAATTGTGCGTTAATTGTTATTGGGAGTTAATTTGCGATTTTATAACTTAATTTAGTTCTTAATAATAATTTAAGTATTTTTATAATTTAGTTTTAGAAAATAAAAGAAGAAAAGATAACAAAAATACAAATAAAAATCGGATTGGGCCATTTCTTCGATTTTCAACCCCAGGCCCAAACAATTGTCCATGACCCAGTCCACTTCACATGGGTCGACCCGGTCCGCCCCATTAACCCAATACCCAACCCCTTTCTTCATTTTTTGGTCTAAACACAAAAACAAAACAAAAAATAACAAAACAAAAACCCTAAAACACTAACTCATCCGCCTCCTTTCTTCATCCTCTCAAAACTCCAAGCACACAACCATGGCTGTCCTTCACCCTCACCATGGACGAACTAGCTGCGTCTTCAGCTTCACCAATGTTCATGGCTCCTCCTCCTCCTTCGTTCTTCGCTCAAACAACTAAGCGACACAACCACCCAATGATAGCCATGAACGAACAACCCCGTCGATGACCCACCCCGCTGCCTTCGGCTTCACCATCACCAAGGTCGCAGCTGCTTAGTCTTCGACCATGAGCAGCCCAGGAGACCACGCAACTATTTCTGTTTCATCCTCGTCGTCCGGCGTCAAGCTCGAGCTTGAGCTCGACGTCCATGGCTGCCTTCCTCCTCCCCGCGTAGCTGCTCCATTCTCATCTTCATCCGTGTCTGCTTATGCCTTCTGTTTCGTCTTCCCCATCAGAACGACCAGCTTTACTGCTTCGTCTTCGACTGCGAACAGTCCGAACAATGCTATCTTCTTCATGTTTCGGCTGTTCCAGCTCGTTGTCCATGGCTGAGTTGAATCTTTTCCAGCTCCAGCTCGTTGCATCTTTTCCAGCTCGTTGTTCATGTCTTCTTCGATGCGTTGTTGTTTCTGCTCTAGCTGCTGCTGCCGCGTCGATTGTTGTCTTGCTTTAGTTACTTCTTAATCGTGTTCGTCACCGTTGGTTCGAGCTTTGGTCGAGGCTCGTCAAGTTCGTTGTTTGTTTAGTCGTCCGTCGTTTCAATCCGGTTAGTAGATTTTTGAGTTTTATTTTGTCCATATTTGGTTTTGATATTTCTCGAACCTAAAATCAACAAATGTTTGTTTTGTTTATCGTTTGAATTAATTTTTTAGTTTGTTCATGTTGTTTGTTAAATTAATTTTTCAGATTTCAAATGAAAGATTAATTAATTGTTTTCATGTTATTTCATGTTTGTATTATTGTTTACATAAATATTTGTTAGTTTAATGTTTGTTAGATTCAAATTGAAATTTAATTAATTATTTCTTCAATTTGTTTCATGTTGTTATGTATTTTCCAGAAATTATTTATGTTGTTTGAGTCATGTGAATCCGTCATGTTTGTTGCTAAAAATAGATTTAATTCATGTTCATCTTTGTTTGAAGTTCATGATTAAATCCAGTGATTTAATGTGAGTTTATGTTTGTCTTTGATTTGTTAATTCAGTATTTTGTTGTTTGTATTGTTGTGTTCTTGCTCATACATTCATGGTCTAAATTAACCAGGATTGGTTCCCGATATGGTTAATTCATTCCATTAATTTGGAGTTTGTGTTGTTCATCATGTTCATGTAAATTGTTGTTGAAGATTGTTGAGAAATTGGTCATCTTGACTATATTTTGGTTGAGTTATGATTAATTGATTGTTTAGAGCAGAGGGGTAATTTGGTAAATTGCATTGCATTCGGGGGTAGATTTGTAATTGCAATAAGGTCGGAGGGGTAGTTTGGTAATTGAACATTATTTTGATTCTTTATGTTAAGCATGGGGGACAAATATAATGGGGTGGGGTTTTTGATGTACTTGTTTAATATAATGGGGGACAAGACAAAACATAATGGGGAGGAATCTTGTACTTGTTTAATGTAGGCATGGGGGACATATTGTAATGGGTTGGTAATGTGGCATTTATTTAATGTAGGCATGGGGGACAAAGTTTTAAAATAAAGAAGACATTTGATAGTGGGACAAAGCATGCCATTGGGGGAATAATTTTGGGGTTGGGGAGTTGAAGACTTGTCTTGCTATATATAGAGTCATTCTTGACATTAAAAGAAGAGGATTTTTTTGGGGGAAGAGAAAAAGAGTTGAATATTATTGGGAGGATTTTAAGAGAGAGTGGACAGATTCTTTTTACATTTGAGAGTTGACATACTTTTATACTTGAGA
Source organism: Nicotiana sylvestris (assembly GCF_000393655.2). Lineage (NCBI taxonomy): Eukaryota > Viridiplantae > Streptophyta > Magnoliopsida > Solanales > Solanaceae > Nicotiana > Nicotiana sylvestris. The sequence continues at coordinate 200,661,834 of NC_091059.1, read as the reverse complement.
GAGTTTGTGATAGTAAAAGAGAAAGACAATTTGAACTTTCACTCGAACAATTCTGTTTGCTTTTCTTCGAGTGTTATTCAAAAGTCAGAAACTACTGCATCTCGTATCTTTTCTCTCTTCTGCTTTGACTGCGATTGTACTTTTGCACTGCTGAGTTTTCAATCTGTTACTGGGTTATTCTACTGGTTGTTACTGGTTTTGCGGTGTTGCTGAACCTGCTGTTGCCGCGTTATTACTGTTGCTGACTCCTACTTCTTTTGTTCTTGTACTGCTGTTTCCAGGTACACATTTGTACACTCTTGGCTTGAAGCGAAAAAATGAAATATTAATCAGGCTCCTGTTCCTGTTGAATTCTTTTGTTTGGATCTGTGTTTGAATATTAATTTTCCTCTCTTTGTATAAAAATGTAGTCGATTAATTAATGAGTAATGAGGCTGCATATGTATGATTTCTTCATCTAATAATGCTAGTTTAAATTACTTGAAGAATAGTTAATCGGCTTTGATATTATTGTGTATCCCTCTCATGTTCCAGCATTAGTAAATAATAGAATATAAAAATGAAAGCAGTTTTTCTTTGTACAAACTCGATCGCAATTTTCCAATCGCATTAGCCGTAAACTACGGGTGCATTGATTGTGACGTGGTTCGAGATGCATTTTCACGACGTTGCAATTCTATAAAAATAAATGATAATAATAAAAGCGGTTTAAACTTAATAAAAGCACATAAGTCACAACATGTATTTAAATCAGATATTTAGCCATTATAACAATTTAAGCGACCGTGCTAGAACCACGGGATTCGAGGGTGCCTAACACCTTCCCTCGGGTCAACAGAATTCCTTACTTAGAATTTCTGGTTCGTAGACTTCATTTGGAAAAGTCGAAAATTTCCTCGATTTGGGATTCAAGATAAACCGGTGACTTGGGACACCAAAAGCCAAACCTTTCCCAAGTGGCGACTCTGAATTAAATAAATAATCCCATTTCGAATATTGTCACTTAAATTGGAAAAACTCCCTCCGCATTTAACCCTTCGGGGCGGGCGCGCAAAAAGGAGGTGTGACAGCTCTGGCGACTCTGCTGGGGAATAGACCCAGAACCACTGGTTCAGGTTTAGAATTCGAGCTTAGATAAATCGTTATATTTGGTTTTATCTGATTTTTACATGTTTGAGCCTAATGTGCTAAATGCTGCTTTTACCGCTTTGATATTATTTGGACTGTACATATAAACTGTGCCGAAACCTTTCTCTTCTTACCTCCGGGGAGAAGCTCGCTGGACGAGACTCCCTATTCTGTTAGTGTCAAAACCTGAAATAAGAAAGAGGTCGGACAAGTTACAAAGCCGGACGATCTCGCGGGTCCCCGGTACGTAGCCCCCTCCTCGGCTCGAGTTGTCCGCTCGGGTACATAGTCTAGAACGTATACACAGGTTATAAACCCAGTATAACAAAACCGCTACTGGAAATTAAACCCAGAACCGCTGGTTCAGGGTTCAAGAATTCAAGCTTAGAATAATTGTTATATTTGGCTTTATTATCTGATATTTATTACATGTTTTAACGTGCTAAATGTTGTCTTTTACCGCTTTGATATTATCTGAACTGTATATAAACTGTGCCGAAACGCTTCACTCTTCACCTCCGGGGATGTGCTTACTGGTTGACACTCCCTATTCTGTTAGTGTCAATACCTGAAATAAGAAAGAGGACAGACAAGTTACGAAGCCGGATGGTCTTTTGATTCCCGGTAAGTTGCCCCCTCCTCGACTCGAGTCGTCCGCTCGGGTACACAGTCTAGAACATATACCTAGGTTATAAACCTAGTATAACGAAACCTCATGCTGGATCCCTAGTAGGAACGCTTATCTGCATCATGTTGCATTTGACATAGGGGACTCAACACAGGGGTTGGGTCCGTCTAGGACAGACAACCTGAAATGAAAAGACCATCCTGCTGCATCCCGTTTGTTTTGCGCATCTATTTGCTTCGGATCTGCATGCTGACCGGTTTCCTAAGAAGTTTCAAAAAAGAATAGTAGCGTAGGGAGATAATTACTTATTTTTGGAAAAATAAAACCGATGTCCAAGTAATGTTGAAACCTCGCCGGAATTTTCTTAGAAAACAAAAAAGAAAAATGAAAATAAAGTTTGTCTTTTAGTTTTGATTTATTCCTTTTAATCACTTTCAAAATCCAAAATATATATATATAAATAAAAAAAAGGAAAAATTCAAAAAAAAAAATATGGTTTCATTTGTAGTATCTCTTTAAAAGATTTTTGAAATTTCAAAAAAATGAAAAAAAAAGAAGTTTAAATGTATAAATATCTCCTTAGTCTCTTTTCAAAAAGAAAATATAAAATAAAATAAAGATATATATAAAAATAGTTATTCCTATTTTCTTTAAAAGATTTTATTTGTTTCCCCTATTTTCGACCGAACTACGCGGGTCTGATTCTCACCGGATGTGAGATACGTAGGCAAACCTCATCGGTTTCGACCCCAATTTTCAAAAATCCAAAAAAAAATATATTTTCCTTTAGTTCTTTCTTTATAAATTTTTCTTTAGAAAATACAAAAAAAAAAAAAGAAATAAAAAATAATATAGAAGTTTTTTTAAAAAACTCAAATAAAAAAAAAGTTTCCTTCGTTCTGAAGTCTTTATACGAAAAAAAAATGAAATGAGAATTAAAAATCAGCAACAAAAATCCAAAAATACTCTTTGCTTTTTAGTCTCTCTTTTGTAAATGTCCATAAAAAGAATATTTGAAAAATTGAATTCCAAAATATTAGGACTTTTCTTTAGAAATGCTTTTGTAAATAAATAAAACTCAGAATTCCAAATCATTTTCTTAAAAGTCCCTCTTTCAAAATTTAAGAGGCAACATCATAAATAAAAATATATACATTCTTTCTTCCGTAGAAAAGGTAAAACAAACAAAACAAAATCAACCAAACACATTTTTTTTTGTTTAAAAAAATAATAAAAAAAATATTTCCAAAGTTCAAGTCAAAAGCAAATAAATTTTTTAGAAGTCTTTCTTTAAAAAAATAAAACAAAAATCAAAATAAACAAAAATTTCTTTCTTCTTTTAAAGCATTTCTTTCAAAAATTCCAAAAAAAGGGTTAGTCTAGTTACTCCATTTTCGATGCCCGAACTACGCGGGTTTGATTCTCACCGGATGTGAGATACGTAGGCAACCCTCATCGGATCCAACCCCACCTTTTGCTAAAATAGCCAAAAATCAATCAATAAATAAAAACGTGTCAAATTTTAAATTTTGCCATAAATAAGTTGGGTGGTGTCCAACCTTCCCTTTTGCTAAAAATAGCCAAAAATATATGTCAAATTTTAAATCTGTCATAAATAAGTCGGGTGATGTTGTTTTGTCATAAATAGCCGGATGTTTCCCGAAAGGGACGCCGGAAGGCTGACTTTGCATACACAGCCACCTTTAGGTCATTTTTTAAGGTTTGGTCCAGTTGACCCACACAGCCTTAAAATCCTCGTCACCGAGGTGTTGAAAGGTCGTGTTGGAAATATTGAGTTTTCTAATTTGGAAAACGATAAAAGAGTCATAAATAAGTCAGGTGATGTTGTTTTGTCATAAATAGCCGAATGTTCCCGAAAGGGACGCCGGAAGGCTGACTTTGCATAAATAGCCACCTTTGGGTCATTTTTTAAGGTTTGGTTGACCCACACAGCCTTAAAATCTTCGTCACCGAGGCGTTGAAAGGCCGTGTTGGCAATATTGAGTTTTCTAAGTTGAAAAAAAACGATAAAAAGAGTCATAAATAAGTTAGGTAATGCTGTTTTGTCATAAATAGCCGAATGTTCCCGAAAGGGACGCCGGAAGGCTGACTTTGCATAAACAGCCACCTTTGGGTCTTGTTTAGTACTTTTTTTGTCCAGTTGACCCACACAGCCTTAAAAACCTTCGCCCCGAGGCGCTGAAGGGCCGTGTTTGCAACACCAAGTTTTTATTATAATTTGAAAAAAAAAACAACAAACAAAAAAAAACAAAGAGTCGGCGGTCGAGTGAATACCGTTTGAATTTTGTCATAATAAGCCGAGCCAACTTCGGTCGCGTCTTAAACCATTCTTGTCGAAGTAGCCTTAGAGTATCTTTCAGTTGTCGAAAGGTTATTTTCGTAAAAGAACGGACAAGTTTGTAAACTGATCCTCCCCGGCCTCAAAATTCATGTGAAATTTGGAAGGGGCCACGTTTGCAAAAATAACCGTTCGGTTGCATTTTGTGAGTGTTGAAACCCAATTTTTTATTATGAAAAAAAAATGTTTCATTGCTTTTACCTTTCATTCGGCCCGAACTACGCAAGATCTGATTCATGTGAGGTCATGATACGTAGGCAATCTCCATCGGATTCGATCATAGCTATAAAATAAATTGAGAAAAAAAAACAAACTGAAAGAAAAGGAAAAAGAAAATCGAGTGAAAAAGAAAATAGAAAAAAGAAAAAGAAAAAAAAAAGATTGCAAAAAAATAAAAGAGCGGCAAAAACAAGATCAAGAGTGACTAAAGAGAGGCAAGAATAAAAGAAAAGAGGTACATAGTGAAGAGGGTTAGTTTAGGATCGGGATGAAACATGCAACCCGTTCGAACACATGGTAAAAATGTTTAACTGTTTAGGTGCATTGCATCCCATCGTGCGATTTCCTATATGCTTCAAAACTAACAAGGTTGTGTGTGTGAGTAAATTAGCCAGGTTCTGTTCAGGTGATTGGTTTTGTTGGTATGCAGTGATGAGCAGCCTTGCACGCGGCCACAACATTATACACAAAACTGAGCTCCACCTCCCAGAAACGCCCATCCTTACCAAGCTCCATATAGTCCCCCAATCAAATGTTCATCAGTACAATCCTCACCCAAGAGAGTCTTTCAAAAGGAATCAGTTCACCTCTATTGGTGAATCATACTCAGGCTTGTTCCAAAAGCTAGTCAGGCGAAGTCTGCTGCAGCCAGTGGCCCCAAATCGGCCAAACATCGAGCCCCCCCTCCCCGTATCGAGCTGATACTAGATGTGAATGCCACTATGGAGCAGTGGGGCACGGTACAAAGGACTGTTGGTCATTGGACCCTCAAAATGGCAATTGAAGACTTGATTGCAGCTGAAAGAATCGTTCTCCGGGATGAAAAGGTTCCTAATATGATGAACATTCCCCTACCTACTCTCACAAGCGGGCCAATAGACGGAATGATCTGTGAAGCTGAGGAATTTGATCCGGCACTGAAGGCTATTGCAGCCATTGCCGAGACAGAAGAAAAGCCAAAAAACGAATGTCAAGCTTGAAAGTTCCCCATCAGACGGGAGTCTCGGTAGCCAGTGTTGCTATTCTTTCTGCATCTGGATTATCTCAGGGTGTGATCCAGATGTTTTACTTTATTGTCTTACTTTCCAATGTAAACCCTTCTATCTTCAAAAAAAAATTAAAAAAAAAAAAAAAAAAAAAAAGAAATAAAAAAAAATCAAATGAAATTGATATTTCATTTTCCCGGAATGTCTCTTTTCTTAAAATCTTGTCAATCTTCTCATTCTCTTTTAGTTCTGTTAAACGCAGATTTCAATAATATGACATGCTTGCGGACTTCATGCCTGGATCTTAAAACTCTGTCAGACCTCGAAATAATGAATCAAGAATTGGGTCGCCATGAAGAATAGCTTAAGGAAACAAGACAAAGAGTTGGAACAACTGAAGGAAAATTGATTCCCGAAATTGGAAAGGTCCATACATTACAACAAGAGTACTGCCAGAAAGAGTGCGTTGTACTTGGGACACATCGAAGGAAATGTCCTTGAAATAACTGTCAATGCAAATGCAGTCAAAAGGTACTATATTGGATCCTTTATATAATAAAATCTTGTCCGGTTGAGATGACGAAGGCTTTCATTCTCGCTACCCAAACACTATCAACCCTTTGCAAAACCCATTTGAGCTGGTTACTCTTCTTTGATTACCCTCTTTGGAACTTGAAAATATTATTGAAAATAAAATGAAAAAAGAAAAATGAAAAAAGAAGAAGAAAGAATTGGAAAAATAAGAAAATATATATACAAAAAAAATCCAAATACAAAAGTGGTCTGAACTATGTCTGACTTGATTCCGAAAGGATACGTAGGCAACCTCTCCTTGGGGTTCAGTCACACCAAAATAAAATCCAAGAAGTCCCCCAAAAGTGAAACTGGGGCAGAAGTTATAATGGTTCGGCAATGATCCCGCCCAAAAGGTTCCAAAGTTGTAGTTCAACCCAAATTCCTTTTACCCCAAACCTTGTTCAAGTCCTTCTGATCAATCGGCAAAGCGGTTCAAAATGGGAGGATGGAGTTATTTGGACCTGATACAACAAAATGAGAAGAATAAAATGAGAAAGTCTTATTGGTGAAAACCCACACGGGCACCGTAAGGCGACGGTAAGCAGAGAAAATCAAATAAGAAGTCTTGTTAGTGAACACCCACACGGGCACTATAAGGAGATGGTAAGAAATGAAATGAAAATTCCAGCTCGTGAAAACCCGCAAAGGGCGCCCATGATCGAAAATGAGATCCTCACAACCACTATCATCAACAGAGTCCTAGCAAGGTTCCTCGGTATTCAAAGCAAAGTTGTGATAAATTTTTGGGAGTCAGACGGTTTACACAGATCAGGCATCCAGTCTAAAAGGCATGTCATGTTCATTGAAGTCCGCATGTACTCCGGATAAGTCCTTCTCTCCTTTCCCCGAAAGGGACACTTCTAGTTTTAAACTCTCTCCATTCAATTATTTGTTTCTCTTTGAATCCCTTTTGGTCTAACACTGTTCCAAAACCAAGACAAAGAAAGATTGGCAAGACTGATTTACAGGGCTTTCGTTTGATACACGCTAATGTGCAAAAGGCACCCAGCCTCAGCAGGTGCATCAAGTCGACCTCGACTGGCCATGGCGGCCGATGCTCAGGAATCAAAACTCTTGGAAGGAGAAAATCAAATTAAAGCGTCTATAAAGGCAATTGAAGTCGAAAGGGTTGAGTTTCACATGGCTAATCGCCTCAGCAAAGTCGAAGAAACCAAGGTACCCCCAAATGCTCTAAAATTGAAGTTGGAAGAAAGAAGACAGAAAAGAAAGGCCTACAAAGGCAAAATAAACTTGGAAAGGTTAAGTCCCACGCGACTAGCCATTGCAGTTAGGTTTGAGGATCAAAAAATCCCTGATGCTCCGGAAAAAAAAATACCAACAATTGATTGAGCCTTAACTACGTTTGACTTGATTCCGAAAGGATACGTAGGCAGCCTCTCCCTGAGGTTCAGTCACACCAACAATAAAATCCCGTTTACCCTGAAATTGAAACCGGGGCACGTCAAGCGGTTTAGAAGTCGTAGTATCATCTACTTTTCTTTGCCAAGCACAAGCCTTTCAGATCAATTACCAAAGGTAACGGGAAGCCAAAAAGCGTCACGAATGTAGACCGGTACACTGTAAATTGAGAGAAGTAAAATGAGAGAGTCTCGTCGGTGAAAACCTCCGGGCACCGCGAGGCGACGGGAGTAGATAAACCAAAATGAGAGAGCTTGTGTAGTAAAAACTCGTAAAGAGTGCTATCAAGCGACAACAAGGAGGGAAATGAGAGAGGTCAACTAGCGAAAACCCGCAAAGGGCGCTGTTGGCCGAAAAGATGACTCCGCCCCAGGAAGTCTCGGCAAAATTCCATCGGTTTGAAACACAGACCCATTTTGGTTCGGGAGGAAATGCAAGTTCATTGAAGGTCAGGCGTCCAGTCCAAAGAGCATGTCATGTCCATTTAAAGTCAGCATTGTCTTCCTCAGATAAGTTTTTTTCGTCCCGAAAGGGACACTTCTTTTCTGAAGTTTGCTTTCTCCTTTCTTTGTTTTTTTTCTTCGATTCCCTCTCATTTTTTAACCCTGAGTTCTAGATATACCAGAAAGGATAGGTGGCAGGTTTGGTTTCACGAAATTCCGTTTCATGAAGGAAAACGCCTCGTTTCGTTGGTACGTTTGTCCAAACCTGATGGATCATGATGTTTGACTGCATTTAAAAAAAAAAAAAGGGAAATTTCCCTAGCAAGTCCGCCTTGTACAAATCCCAACAGTACTTCCCTTTGTACAAATTCCCACAGAACTTCCCTTGTACAAATCCCCCACAGCGCCATCCCTTTGTAAAATTCCCCAGCGAGCTTTCCCTACAAATCCCGGCAAGTCCGCTTTGCAACAACTCCCCGGCAAGATCGCCTTGTACAAATCCCCACAGAGTCCCCAATAAAATCCCCGTTGAGAATCCTCAAGCAAAACGGGACACAAAAAAGGGAGCCTTACAAGGCAAATCATCACAGAATTTGGAAATACAAGCCTGAGCAGTCCAAAGGGGTTTCACCATTTGAATCCAATCAATGGCAGGATTTCTCAACGGAAATAAGGACGCCACAAAGCAATGGAAACAATCAAGGTCACCGAACCAACCGCCATTTCCGAACTAACAATTGTTCTTTGTTTAAGAGGTTGAAACAGGAATAATCCAAGACAACCGTGCAAAAAACAGGTGTCACCCAAAGAACAAGGTACGTGAGTACAAGAAACAGTTTGGCAATAAAGAATTCACTCGAAAGGTAAGTTTCCACGAGATTCCCTTTTATCTTCTACTAAAACAAGAAAATTCAAAAAAAGAGGTCAGTTAGTATCCTCGAACTTTGTCCCCAGCCAGTCAGTATTAGGGTTTTAAACCCTAAACTAAACTTTTTCCTTTAGTCAGCATTAGGGTTTTAAACCCTAAACTGAACTCTTTTCTTTAGTTAGCATTAGGGTTTTACACCCTAAACTGAACTTTTCCATTTAGTCAGCATTAGGTTTTTAAACCCTAAACTGAACTCTTTCCTTTAGTCAGCATTAGGGTTTTAAACCCTAAACTAAACTTTCCCTTTAGTCAGCATTAGGGTTTTAAACCCTAAACTGAACTCTTTCCTTTAGTCAGCATTAGGGTTTTAAACCCTGAACTGAACTCTTTCCTTCAGTCAGCATTAGGGTTTTAAACCCTGAACTGAACTCTTTCCTTCAGTCAGCATTAGGGTTTTAAACCCTGAACTGAACTCTTTCCTTCAGTCAGCATTAGGGTTTTAAACCCTAAACTGATCTTTTCCTTCAGTCAGCATTAGGGTTTTTAACCCTAAACTGAACTTTTCCATTTAGTCAGCATTAGAGTTTTAAACCCTAAACTGAACTTTTCCTTTAGTCAGCATTAGGGTTTTAAACCCTAAACTGAACTCTTTCCTTTAGTCAGCATTAGGGTTTTAAACCCTAAACTGAACTTTTCCTTTAGTCAGCATTAGGGTTTTAAACCCTAAACTGAACTTTTTCCTTTAGTCAGCATTAGGGTTTTAAACCCTAAACTGAACTTTTTCCTTTAGTCAGCATTAGGGTTTTAAACCCTAAACTGAACTTTCCCTTTAGTCAGCATTAGGGTTTTAAACCCTAAACTGAACTTTTTCCATTTAGTCAGCATTAGGGTTTTAAACCCTAAACTGAACTTTCCCTTTTATCAGCATTAGGGTTTTAAACCCTAAACTAAATTTTTCCTTTAGTCAGCATTAAGGTTTAAACCCTAAACTGAACTTTTCCTTTAGTCAGCATTAGGGTTTTAAACCCTAAACTGAACTTTCCCTTTAGTCAGCATTAGGGTTTTAAACCCTAAACTGAACTCTTTCCTTTAGTCAGCATTAGGGTTTTAAACCCTGAACTGAACTCTTTCCTTCAGTCAGCATTAGGGTTTTAAACCCTAAACTGAACTTTTTCCTTTAGTCAGCATTAGGGTTTTAAACCCTAAACTGAACTTTCCCTTTAGTCAGCATTAGGGTTTTAAACCCTAAACTGAACTCTTTACTTTAGTCAGCATTAGGGTTTTAAACCCTAAACTGAACTTTTCCTTTTATCAGCATTAGGGTTTTAAACCCTAAACTAAATTTTTCCTTTAGTCAGCATTAAGGTTTAAACCCTAAACTGAACTTTTCCTTTAGTCAGCATTAGGGTTTTAAACCCTAAACTGAACTTTCCCTTTAGTCAGCATTAGGGTTTTAAACCCTAAACTGAACTCTTTCCTTTAGTCAGCATTAGGGTTTTAAACCCTGAACTGAACTCTTTCCTTCAGTCAGCATTAGGGTTTTAAACCCTGAACTGAACTCTTTTCTTCAGTCAGCATTAGGGTTTTAAACCCTGAACTGAACTCTTTCCTTCAGTCAGCATTAGGGTTTTAAACCCTAAATTGATCTTTTCCTTTAGTCAGCATTAGGGTTTTAAACCCTAAACTGAACTCTTTCCTTTAGTCAGCATTAGGGTTTTAAACCCTGAACTGAACTCTTTCCTTCAGTCAGCATTAGGGTTTTAAACCCTAAACTGAACTTTTCCTTTAGTCAGTATTAGGGTTTTAAAACCTAAACTGAACTTTTTCCTTTAGTCAGCATTAGGGTTTTAAACCCTAAACTGAACTTTTTCCTTTAGTCAGCATTAGGGTTTTAAACCCTAAACTGAACTTTCCCTTTAGTCAGCATTATGGTTTTAAACCCCAAACTGAACTCTTTACTTTAGTCAGCATTAGGGTTTTAAACCCTAAACTGAACTTTTCCTTTAGTCAACATTAGGGTTCTAAACCCTAAACTGAACTTTTCCTTTAGTCAGCATTAGGGTTTTAAACCCTAAACTGAATTTTTCCTTTAGTCAGCATTAGGGTTTTAAACCCTAAACTGATCTTTTCCTTTAGTCAGCATTAGGGTTTTAAACCCTAAACTGAACTTTTCCTTTAGTCAGCATTAGGGTTTTAAACCCTAAACTGAACTTTTCCTTTAGTCATCATTAGGGTTTTAAACCCTAAACTAAACTTTTCCCTTTAGTCAACATTAGTGTTTCAACCCTAAATTGAACTTTCTCTCTAGTCAGCATTAGGGTTTTAAACCCTAAACTGAACTTTTTCCCTTTAGTCTGCATTAGGGTTTTAAACCCTGAACTGAATTCTTTCCTTTAGTCAGCATTAGGGTTTTAAACCCTAAACTGAACTCTTTTACATTCAGTCAACATTAGGGTTTTAAACCCTGAACTGAACTCTTTCCTTTAGTCAGCATTAGGGTTTTAAACCCTAAACTGAACTTTTCCATTTAGTCAGCATTAGGGTTTTAAACTCTGAACTGAACTCTTTCCTTTAGTCAGCATTAGGGTTTTAAACCCTGAACTGAACTCTTTCCTTTAGGCAGCATTAGGGTTTTAAACCCTAAACTGAACTTTTCCATTCAGTCAGCATTAGGGTTCTAAACCCTAAACTGAACTTTTCCTTTAGTCAGCATTAGGGTTTTAAACCCTAAACTGAACTCTTTTCCATTCAATCAGCATTATGGTTTTAAACCCTGAACTGAACTCTTTTCCTTTAGTCAGCATTAGGGTTTTAAACGATAAACTGAACTTTTCCATTCAATCAACATTAGGGTTTTAAACCCTAAACTGAATTTTTCCATTCAGTCAGCATCAGGGTTCCAACCCTGAACTGAACTTTTTCCATTTAGCCAGCATTAGGGCTCCGACCCTGAACTGAGCATTTTTTTACCTTATGGCAATATTAGGGATCCAATCCCGGAGTTGCATTTTGTAGACCAGAATTTTCCAATCCCTTCATCAATTCTATAAATTTCCTGGCAACTGACTCACGAAATTTTCCTAGTGATACTGGGGCAGAAAATTTCGTTCGTTTGTTTTTCCCCGCAGGTCTAACCTCGAGGTGCATGGATAAAGACGACCTACGGGATGAGTCTCAATCCAGAATAAAGAAAAGAAGAAAAGAACAAAAAGAAGATGAGACCAAATACTGGAGCAAACAAAGTGCGGATCGCTCAAAATCTAATCGAAGCTCCGCTAATCCCGCTTCACTCAATGCCGCAGAAATAAACAAGCGCCTACAACTTGAGAGCATCAAGATTCAGATCGAAGTCTATAAGTAGAATAAGCTTAGACTCAACATCAAGTTGCAAAAGAATTATAGATAGGAATCTTGTAACTCGTAGCTGATAGGCTTAGTTAGTCTTTTTAATTTTGATTTTTATGTAATAAATAGGACATCAGACCGGAACTTCGACGGAACCTCGCGCGACTCTCAACCTCGGCACTCCATCGCCCCATTCACTTCTGAACTACACATGACCTAATTCCTTTATATCCAAGGATATGTAGGCAGCTCAGATACTAGAGCTCGGTCACATTATCTTTTCTTCTTTCTTTTGGTCTCCTTAAATAAGGGTCGGGTCAAAAACCTGTCTAGTCATTCTTTGTCTGAAAACTCTTCACATTTCCAGTCAAAGAGGGGCAGCTGTTGACATGTGATTTTTGTCCCTCCCCAAATCTTTCACATTTTTAGCACGTAAATATTTAATTTAGCCTTAATGTAGCTATTTCAGCTTATTTTGACTCTTTTTACTTTATTTTCGTCACAAAAATGAAAATTACAAAAAAAGATATATAAATTTTAGTTTATTTATTTCTCATAAATTTTGAAAAAATACAAAAATAGTACTTTATTTTTATTTTTATATAAATTTAAAAATACAAAAATATATATATATATTTTTGTTTTAATTGTTAGTTTGTTTTAATAATTATTCTGCTTACGTAGGATTAATTAAATAAGGTCGTGTTTTTATTCTCGGTTGCGAGGAAAGAATAATATTTGGGTTCAAACGACTCATTTTAGGCCTAATATTCGGACCTAGCCCAAAATATTTTCAGTCGAGACGCACATGACAACACATAACTCACACATGCTAGCACATGAACACAACACATAACTCACACATGCTAGCACATGAACACAACACATAACTCACACATGCTAGCACATGCACATAACACACAACTCACACATGCTAACACATGAACACAACACACAACTCACACATGCTAGCACATGCACACAACACACAACCCACACATGGTCTTCAATATTCTCCATTAAAACCCAAACAAAAACACACACGGGCGGAGACCTTAGACACCATCCCCCTCTACTCTCTTCATCTTCTTCAAACCACCCAACCACTACCAATTTTTCTAGCAAAAGAACACCCCCCTCCCAAAAACGCGGACAGGGTATACCTTCGATATACACTCAATATATCGCGGATATACACGGGCAGAACACCCCCTCCCTAACGTATCTCCTTCTTTCTTTCTTCTCAAACCAAAAAACAACTAACTTTTCACCATCAAAACCAGCCTTGAAGCTCCAGTATTTCAGCCATCAAAATCAGTTCAAAACACATCAAAACAAGCTTGAAAATAGCTCCGTTTCTTCAGTCAAAACGACCTCTAAAATAGCAGCAAAAACCTGTTGCAAACAGCCATAAAATCCACCCCTAACACCACCAAAAATGAGCCAAAAGATCTGCTGAAATCGGCTAAAAGAAATCGGAACAGATGCGTTTGGATTTTCGTCGCCGGTCAAAGTCGCTAGTCCAGGTTTCCGTTTGAGTCTCCTTCTAGTCCGTATGGTTTTGCTTGGCTTTATTTCGTTTTGGAGTAACGATTGTTGAGCTGTATCCATTTCATGAAGAAGGTTGTCTTCTCAGTCTATTGATAGAATATTCATATCAAAGGTTCATTTCCTCTAATTTCTTGTTTGCATTAGATGAATGTTTCAGTTTTGATTTAGATCTGTCTAAATGTTTTACTATTGTTTCTTTTGTTTCTGTTTTGATTTATGTGTGTTTGATTAGAATTATTTTCTCAAGTCACTAAATGAAAGCTAGATTCGTTTGAATTGGTAGATGTTATTAATCAAGTTTCGTTGATTAGGTGCAATTAATAAATCATTGTGATTACGGGTACGGTTCCCGTGACGTAGTTGTGATGCTTAATTTCTAAATTTCGGGGGTGCATCTCATGTAACCCGATTATAATGGCTCTAGATAATCTTAGTGAATAAATTAGGATTATTTTTTTATAGAGACAAAACAAAAAAAATAAAAATCATAGTTTCTTTTAGGCTTGCCCTTTTAAAAATAAAATGAGTCGAGCCTCGCCCAATAAAATGCATAAACTGCGGGGCCCCCATAAATGTATATACTAAAAATACTCAGAATTTGGGATGGGCTGTTCAGTGAATTTCGCAGCCTTCCTCAAAGATAATAACGCGTTAGACTCTTTAGGCGCGATTTTAATTAAATTACATTCTTAAATTCGGGTGCGCATTTATGTGACCCAAATCCAAATCTCAATGGAGTCAGAATGTATTAACAACCACGGGTGCATTGATTGCGACGTGGTTCGAGATGCATTTTCACGACGTTGCAATTCTATTAAAAAATAATAATAAAAGCGGTTTAAACTTAATAAAAGCACACAAGTTATAACATGTATTAAAATCAAATATTTAGCCATTATAACAATTTAAGCGACCGTGCTAGAACCACGGGATCCGTGGGTGCCTAACACCTTCCCTCTGGTCAACAGAATTCCTTACTTAGAATTTCTGGTTCGCAGACTTCATTTGGAAAGTCGAAAATTTCCTCGATTTGGGATTCAAGATAAACCGGTGACTTGGGACACCAAAAGTCAAACCTTTCCCAAGTGGCGACTCTAAATTAAATAAATAATCCCATTTCGAATATTGTCACTTAAATTGGAAAAAATCCCTCGCGCATTTAACCCTTCAGGGCGGACGCGCAAAAAGGAGGTGTGACAAGGACACCCATCAACAGCAAGGTTAGGACTTTGGTTTAGGAATGTGCAGCTAAGTATGCTGAAATTGCTAGGCTCAAGGCTCGTGTGGTTGAAGTGGAAGCTGAGTGGGATGGTCTCAGAATTGAGCTTGCAAAAGAAAAGGAGAAGAATGATGGAATTCTTCAGAACATGCTGAATATTCTCCAAACTCAACCCTCCAGTTCCTCCAAGCCTTAGGACTCCTAGTTTTTTGTCTCCTGAACTAGTTTTAGTAACCCCCAGTGACCCAGATTAGGGATTTTTTTATTTTTTCCTCATGGTTTGAATGTTTTTCTTTCTTTTTGTGGACAGTTAATGGCAAAATATCTCTCTCAATGACAACTATTATTTTCTCTTATTCAATGATTATTCTGACCTTGATAGTTTAAATATGTTTGTTTGATTACTAATGATTGCACCATGATTGCACTTGCATTTGCCCCAGTGGCCATGAGTACTTATTAAAATCTGGAATTCACACTGTGTATGCAACTTTTCGATGATGCCAAAAGGGGAAGAGATATTGTGCATTACACATTATTCTGAAATAAGTGATATTTATAACCTAATTAACCTGGTCCTTGATGAAAAGAAAATTTTCTAAAGTTTAGTGGTGATGGTTAAGCTGAGTTCTTACAGGTTTTTTGATCAGTAAAAAGCATAGAGTTTGTCATCATCAAAAAGGGGGAATTCGTTGGACCAAGAATAGGTGAAGTTTTGAAGAATGACAAATGAACTCAGTCATGGACCAGGTCCATCTTGTGAAGCATTGTCATGATCAACCTACACATGTGAGATGCACATGAAGGAGATAAGTCCTACTGATCAAGCAGCAATATCTCCTGATCTGATCGAAAAGGTTGCATATTGGATAAGGGGAAAAAGTCTCCTTATATGAAGAGAACACAATCAGATAAAGAGAGTGTTAGAGTTTGATATCTTCAAGGACTCAACTACGATAGAAGATCAGAAATTGAGTCCCAATCAAACTCTGACTTATAACCTATTAAATGACAGTGATTGTTCTCTTCTACAGGTATTGCACAAACACAGAAGTTAAACAAAATTGAAAGCAAAAGAGCAAGGCGATTGTGCAAGCAATTTGTGTGAGATTTGAGTGTGCACTCCTGAAGCTACTTGAACGAGATAAAAGAACCAGTTCCATTATATTTTTTCTTATTCTAGTTTAATTGTAGTAGGTGGTTTAAAGTTGTACCTTTTAGCTTTCATAGAAGCAATTGTATTAGGTACATTAAGTGTTCAAGTTATAAGCTAACTTGAAGTTGTCACAACAGTTGAGGCTGTATGCTATAACGGGATTAGAGGTAATCCTTAGGTTTACAAAGAGTTTTGTAAATGCTGTTTTGGCTCAGTGATTTTAGTAGAAGTTTGGGAAAATCCTACTGAGTAGTAGGTAGTGATTTTTTCACCTTTTGAGCAAGGTGTTTTCCACGTAAAAATCTTTGTGTTCTTTACTTTATGTACCTTTTATTCTGCAACAGTAATTGTTAGAACACCTAGAAGAACCAAGTTCCTCTAGAGTGAAAATTGGGTACCACACAAATCACCCTCCTCCTTGTGTGGTATTGACGTTTAGATTATCAGTGTCGGTTTTATTTCTAGTGGAATACTTGCCAAAAGGTTCTTTAACCATACGGCCTCTGTCACTACCCGGATTTCCCACCTTCGGGAGTCGTGATGGCGCCTACTAATGAGAGCTAGGCAAGCCAATCCTATAACTACATACTTCATTGTCCAATTATTTCTTTTTAGCAAATATAAGGCGATAACGTATAAACAACGGAAGACATCAATAAAATATCTGAAATATATGTCTATTACAATTACTCAAGCCTTAATCACCCAAAACCTGGTGTCACAGTGTCACAGACGGTCTAAGATTTACTACATACAAAGTCTGAATAAAAGATCAATACACTGTTTCTAAAGCGAAAAGATGAAACAAAAAATGAAAGATAGAGGAGACGCCGGGGCCTGTGGACGCCTGTAGGTCTACCTTGGATCTCCATGTGGACTGAAGGTAGCCTCCAACTACGGCCCAATAGCTGCTTCGGGATTTGCACATAGTAAAGAGTGTAGTATCCGCACAACCGACCCCATGTGTTGGTAAGTGTCTAGCCTAACTTCAGCGAAGTAGTGACGAGGCTAGAACCAGACTACCAAATAAACCTGTGCAGTTATATAATATACAGCGGAAAGTAAAGCAGGAATAAACAAGTAAAGATGGGAGGGGGGAAAACATGCTTCGGGGAAATAACAGGTAAAAACAGAATATCAAGAGAATTATAAAGGAATCAAAATCCAACCACTAACAAGAAAAAGGAAAACAAAGGCAGATTTCACTTTCTTTTCACATTTTGTTGCATGCGTGCAACCCGACCCATTTCCTGTATCTCGTGGCAGGCGTGCCACCCAATCCCATTTCATGTATCTCGTGGCAGGTGTGCCACCCACTCCCACTTCATTTATCTCGTGGCAGGCGTGCCACCCGTTCCCATTTCACTTATCTCATGGTAGGCATACCACCCGCTCCCATTTCATCTATCTTGTGGTAGGCGTACCACCCGCTCCCATTTCATTATATCTTATGGTAGGCGCACCATCCGCTCCCATTTCATTATATCTTGTGGTAGGCATACCACCCGCTCCTATATCATTTATCTTGTGGTAGGCGTACCATCCGCTGCCATTTCATTATATCTTGTGGTAGGCGTACCACCTGCTCCCAGTTACAAGCCAACAATAATCACAAGGAATCTCGGCAAGGGAACAATAATATCAAACAAACATCCCAGCAAGGGAACAATGATGATAATAACATGTGAGGCACAATAAACCACAATGGAGTCATAACAACTTATAACACAAGACTCATGGGCATGTCTGACACTGACGTATAGATATTCGTCACCATGCCTATTCGTCGTACTCCACAATTAAGACGTAGCAAATAGACACAACTCCTAATCTCTCAAGCTAAGGTTAGACCAAACACTTACCTCAATGCCACGAACACAACTTAAGTTTCAATTATAGCTTTACCCCTTCATTCCACCGCTAATTCCCTCGTATCTAGTCACCAATTACTTAATTACACAATAAACGCTAAATGAATCGATTTGAATGCATGAAAATGAATTTCCCAACGTTTTTACCCAAAAATTCAAAACTCGCCCCTTGCCCACATGGTCAAAATCCTAGTCGAACCAAAACCCGATTACCCATTCCCCCATGAACCCAAATATATAATTTGTTTTGAAATTGGACCTCAAATCGAGGTCCAAATCCTCAATTTTTGAAAACCTAGGTTCTATCCAAAACACCTAATTTCCTCCATGAAAATCATTGATTTTAAGTTGAAATCATGTTAAAAGATGTTAATGATATAAGAAAACTAGTTAAAAATGACTTACAATTGATTTGGAGAAGAAGAAGCCTTTGGAAAATCGCCCTAGTGTGTTTAAGTTTGAGAGGATATGAAAAATGGGTTTAAAATCGTCTAAGTATAAAAGTTGCAAGTCTCAGGTATGGGAATTGCGAAAAGGGGTTCACAATTGCGAACCCCGACGTCTGCTAAGCTGGGAAATTGGAAATAGGGCTCACATTTGCGAACCCTTCAGAAATGCTGAACTTTTGCATTTGCGATACATATGTCGCATTTGTGGCGAAGGCATCGCATTTGCGGAAAGAACACTCGCATTTGCGAGACAAGGCAGGCCTGGGCTGGTTTCACATTTGCGATCCAGCCTTCGCATTTACGAGCAAGGCTTCGTAAATGCGAAGCCTGCAGGCTTGGACACACCATCTAAACTCTGCAACTTTGTAAGTTCAAAAATGCACCCCGTGGCCTATCCAAACCTCACCCCAGCCCTCGGGTCTCCAAACCAAATATACACACAACCTCAAAGACATCCCACAAACTTATTTGTGTACTCATATCACCAAAATAACATCAAAAAACGTTGAATTAAACCTCAATATCAATGAAATTTCCTCAAAACTTTTTTAAACACCAAATTTTGCATTTAATGTCTGAATCACGTCAAACAAATTCCGTTTCTTACCAAACTTCACAAAATTATCTTAAATCACATATTAAACCTGTACTGGGCACCGAAACCAAAATACGGGCCCGATACCAACATGTTCTAATCAAAATTCATTTCTAAATCCTTTAAACATTTTCAGAAAATAAATTTCTTTAAAAATTTATTTCTCGGGATTGGGACCTCGTATTCGATTCCGAGCATATGCCCAAGTCCCATATTTTCCTACAGACCCTCCGAGACCGTCCAATTAC
The DNA here is from genome assembly GCF_000393655.2 of Nicotiana sylvestris. Classification (NCBI taxonomy): domain Eukaryota; kingdom Viridiplantae; phylum Streptophyta; class Magnoliopsida; order Solanales; family Solanaceae; genus Nicotiana; species Nicotiana sylvestris. The sequence continues at coordinate 200,642,774 of NC_091059.1, read as the reverse complement.
GGGTCCGGGTCAGTTTACCCAAAACGTTGACCAAAGTCAAATTAATTAATTTTTATAGTCAAAATTTATTATTTTTCACAAATTTTCACATAAAGGCTTTCCAGCTACGCGCTCGGACTGCGCACACAAATCGAGTGATGCTAAAAGAGGTTTTTACAACCTTGGAAAACAGAATTCCTTTTAAAAACAAGTGATGACCTCTTGGGTCATTACATTCTCCACCTCTAAAATAACCATTCGTCCTTGAACGGACAGAAGAAGGAAGTAGCTGAGTCTGGGAAAAGATGGGCATAACGGCTCTGCATATCAGACTCGGACACCCAGGTCGATGCCTCAGGAGGCTGACCTCTCCACTAAAGATGAACAGAAGGAAAAATCTTTGATCTCAACTGACAAACCTGTCGATCTAGAATAGCTACTGGCTCCTCCTCATAATACAAGTGCTTGGCCAACTGGACAGTGCAAAAATCTAACACGTTGGATGGATCGCTGCGATACTTCCGAAGCATGGGCACATGAAACACTAGATGCACGGCTGATAAGCATGACGACAATGCAAGTCTATATGTCACCTCTCCCACTCGATCGAGAATCTCAAACGGGCCAATGAACCTAGAGCTAAGCTTGCCCTTCTTCCCGAATCTCATCACGTCCTTCATAGGCGACACTCGAAGCAATACCCGCTCACTGACCACGAATGCCAAATCACGAACCTTGTGGTCGGCGTAACTCTTTTGCCTGGACTGAGCTGTACAAAGCCTATCCTGAATAATCCTGACCTTGTCCAAAACATCCTGAACCAGATCCGTACCCAACAACTGATCCTCTCCCGGCTCAAACCATCCAACCAGAGACCGACACCGCCTACCATATAAAGCCTCATAAGGAGCCATCTGGATACTCGACTAGTAGCTGTTGTTGTAGGAAAACTCTGCTAAAGGAAAAAACTGGTCCCACGAGCCTCCAAAGTCAATAACACAAGCTCGGAGCATATCCTCCAAAATCTAAATGGTCCGCTCGGACTGCCCGTCCGTCTGAGGATGAAATGTTATGCTCAACTCAACCCGTGTGCCCAACTCTCACTGAACTGCTCTCCAGAAGCATGAGGTGAACTGTGTACCTCGGTCTGATATGATAGACACGGGCATACCATGAAGGAGAACAATCTCCCGGATATAGATCTCAGCTAACCTCTCAAAAGAATAGGAGACTGCCACAAATGTGCTGACTTGGCCAGCCTATCAACAATAACTCACACTGCATCGAACTTCCTCTGAGTCTGTGGGAGTCTAACAATAAAGTCCATAGTGATACGCTCCCACTTCCACTCAGGAATCTCAATCCGCTGAAATAAACCACCGGGCCTCTAATGCTCGTACCTAACCTGCTGACAATTCAAATACCGAGCCATATGTGCAACGATATCCTTCTTCATTCTTTTCCACCAATAAAGTTGCCGCATCCAAATACACATTTGCGACGCCCGAATGAATAGAGTATCGAGAGCTATGGGCCTCCTCTAAAATCAACTCTTGAAGCCCATCCACATTAGGCATACAAACTTGACCCTGCAATCTCAAAACTCCATCATCACCTAAGGTAAACTGCTTGGCACCTCCGTGCCGCACCGTATATGTAAGGACACACAAATGGGGATCATCATACTGCCGATCACGGATACGCTCCAATAAAGAAGAACAAGCGACCGTGCAAGCTAACACACAACTGGGCTCAGAAACATCCAACCTCACGAACTAATTGGCCAAAGCCTGAACATCCAAAGCAAGTGGTCTCTCACCGACCGGAATATAAGCAAGACTGCCCATACTGGCTGACTTCCTACTCAAAGCATCGACCACCATATTGGCCTTTCTCGGATGATATAATATGGTGATATCATAGTCTTTCAACAACTCCAACCACCTTCTCTGTCTCAAATTCAACTCTTTTTGCTTGAATAAATACTACAGACTCTTGTGGTCCGTGAACACCTCACATGCCATGCCATACATATAATGCCTCCAAATCTTCAACGCGTGAACAATGACTTCCAACTCCAAATCATGAATCGGATAGTTCTTCTCATGAATCTTCAACTGTCGCGAAGCATAGGCAATGACCATGCCATCCTGCATCAACACTACACCAAGTCCAATACGAGATGTATCATAATAAACTGTATATGGCCCTGAACCTGTGGGAAAAATCAACACCGGTGCCGTAGTCAGAGCTATCTTGAGCTTCTGAAAGCTCGCCTCACACTCGTCCGACCATCTGAACTGGGCACCCTTCTGGATGAACCTCGTCATCGGGGCGGCGATGGATGAAAACCCCTCCATGAACCGACGATAGTATCCTACCAACCCTAAGAAACTCCGAATCTCTGTAGCTAATACTGGTCTAGGCTAGTTCTTGACTGCCTCAATCTTTTTCGGATCAACCTAAATACCCTCTACTGATACAACATGACTCAGGAATGCAACCGAACCCAACCAGAACTCACAATTCGAGAACTTAGCATATAACTAACTATCCCTCAAGGTCTGAAGAACCACTCTAAGATACTGCTCGTGCTCCTCCCAGCTGCAGGAATAGATCAAAATGTCATCAATGAAGACTATCACGAACGAATCCAAATAAGGCCTGAACACTCGGTTCATCAAATCCATAAAAGTTGTTGGGGCATTTGTCAACCTGAATGACATCACCAAGAACTCATAATGCATGTACCGAGTGCGGAAAACGGTCTTAGGTACATCGGATGCCCTAATCCTCAACTGATGGTAGTCAGATCTCAAGTCAATCTTCGAAAATATCTTGGCACCCTGAAGCTGATCAAACAAATCATCAATCCTCGGCAATGGATACCTATTTTTAATTGTAACCTTGTTCAACTACCGGTAATCAATACACATTCTCATCGACCCGTCCTTCTTCTTAACAAACAACACCGGCACACCCCAAGGCAAAACACTAGGCCTAATGAACCCTTCCCAAGCAAGCCTTGCAACTGCTTCTTCAACTCTTTCAACTCAGGCAGGGCCATACGATACGATGGGCTAGAAATGGGCTAAGTGCCCGAAGCAAAATTAATGCAAAAGTCAATATCCATGTCGGGTGGCATACCCGGCAGGTTTGAAGGGAAAACCTCAGGAAACTAACGAACAATGGGCAAAGAATCAATAGAAGAAACCTCAGCACTAGAATCACGAACATATGCCAAATAGGCCAACACCCCTTCTCGACCATACGCCGAACCTTCAGATAAGAGATAACTCTACGGGTAGAATGACTAGGAGTCCCTCTCCACTCTAAACTAGGTAAACCCGATAAGGTAAAGGTCACAGTCTTGGCATGAAAGTCCAATATAGCGTGGTAAGGTGATAACCAGTCCATCCCTAATATGACATCAAAATCGACTATGTCCAAAAGAAGCAAATCTACTTGAGTCTCAACAACAACAACAACAACAACTATACATGAATGATGGACTCAATATACCATAATAGAATCACCCACCGGTGTAGACACATAAACAGGATCACCCAAAGAATTACTAGGCATGATCAGATACGATGCAAAATAAGAGGACGCATACGAGTACGTAAACCCTGGATCAAATAACACTGAAGCATCTCTATCACAATCCAGAACCGTACCTGTAATGGCTGCATCAGAAGCATCAGCCTTAGGCCTAGTTGGAAGAGCATAACATCGTGGTTGGGCCCCACCACCCTAAACTACATCTCTGGGATGGCCTGCTAGTGGCTGGCCTCTACCTCTAGCGGCCTGAGCCACCTCTAATACCTCTACCTCTATCTCTAGCACCTCTACCGCCACCTCTAGTTGGTTGGGAGGTCTGTAGAACACCTGGTGTCTGAACCATGGCACGGGAACCTTGATGCTGAGAGCTACTCGGTGCTCGAGGGCAATACCTAGCAATGTGCCTCGTGTCGCCATAAGTAAAACAAGCCCTCGGCTGCTGGGACTGACGACCCTGAAAACTCTGAAGTGGCAGTGCACTGATAGGAGCTGGTGGTGCACTATAGGACTGCTGATTAGAATACTGCATCTTAGAACCATGGCCACCTAAAGCACCTTGAGAAATCTGAAGTGCTGACTGAAAAGGCCTAGGAGGATGGCCTCTACCATATGAATCCCTACCTCCAGACGAAGTACCACTGAATATGCCTGAATGACGGGGCCTCTTGTCTGACCCATGACCACCTCCCTGCGACAGAACCATCTCTACTCTCTTGGCCACATTGGTCGCCTCCTAAAAAGATATCTCACTCCTAGTCTCCCTAGCCATCTGAAGATGAATCGGCTGAATAAGTCCATCAATGAACCTCCTCACCCTCTTTCTCGGTTGGAAGTCTGACAAGAGCATGACGAGCCAGGTCGATAAATCTGGTCTCATACTAGGTAACAGTTATAGACCTCTACTGGAGTTGCCCAAACTGCCTCTAATAGGCCTATCTCTAAGTGATGGGGAGGAACTTCTCAAGTAATAGCTGACTAAATTTCTCCCAAGTCAAAGCTGGTGATCCGCTGGTCTACCCAAGCAATAATCTCTCCACCAAGTCTTGACGGATCTAGACAAGCGAAAAGTATCAAAATCAACCCCATTGGTCTCAACTATCCCTATGTTCCTGAGAACCTCATGGCAGCTGTCTAGATAATCTTGGGGATCCTTAGAAGATGCGCCGCTGAAAGTAGCAATGAAGAGCTTGGTGAACCTATCCAATCTCCATAAAGCATCGGCAAACATAACTGCTCTATCACCGGTCTAAGCTACCACACCTAGTTGAACCGCTCCAACTAGCTGAGCTGCTGGAGTCTGAAACTGGGGAGCCATCTGCTCTGGAGTGCAACTAGCAGGAGTCTAGGCTCCTCCTCTAGCCTGAGAGACAGCTGGTGCTACAGGAAGCAAGCCTGCCCAAAGGACACTCTCCATAACGCCCACTAGACGGACCAAAGCATCCTGGAGTATTGGGGTAGCAATAAACCCCTCTGGGACCTGAGCTGGGCCCACCGAAATTGTAGGGGCCGAAACCTCATCATCAAAATCAACCTGAGGCTCCGCCGCTGGGGCTGCTGCTCTGGGCAAAGCTCTGCCCCTACCTCGGTCTCTAGCACGGCCTCGCCCTCTACCCCTCGTGGGAGCTGCTGTAGGGCACTCAGACTGCTGATCGGTGGATGAGGAAGCGTGTGTTCTCGCCATCTACGAAAGAACATAATAGAAATTCAATTAGCATTGAGAAACCAAATCGCACGATAAGAAAGAACAAGTGTGAAGTTTTCTTAACTTTGTAGCCTCTGGGGGATAAATACAGACGTCTCCATACCGATCCCTCAGACTCTACTAAGCTTGTTTGTGAACTATGAGACCAATGTAACCTAGAGCTCTAATACCAACTTGTCACAACCGGATTTCCCACCCTCAGGAGTCGTGATGGTGCCTACTAATGTGAGCTAGGCAAGCCAATCCTTTAACTACTTACTTCATTGTCCAATTATTTCTTTTTAACAAATATAAGGCGATAACATATAAACATCGGAACTTTAAATTAAAGTGGAAGACATTAATAAAATATTTGAAATATATGTTTATTACAATTACTCAAGCATTAATCACTCAAAACCTGGTGTCACAGTTTCACAGACGGTCTAAGATTTACTACATACAAAGTTTGAAGAAAAGATCAATACACTGTTTCTGAAGCGAAAAGATGAAACAGAAAACAAAAGATAGAGGAGACGCCGGGGCCTGCGGACACCTGCAGGTCTACCTTGAATCTCCACGTGGATTGAAGGTAGCCTCCAACTATGGCCCAATAGCTGCTCCGGGATCTGCAAATAGTGTAGAGTTTAGTATTAGCACAACCGACCCCATGTGCTGGTAAGTGTCTAGCCTAACCTCGGCGAAGTAGTAATAGAGCTAGGACCAGACTACCAAATAAACCTGTGCAGTTATAGTTATATAATATATAGCGAAGAGTAAAGCAGGAATAAAAAAGTAAATATGGGAGGGGGAAAACATGTTTCGAGGAAATAACAGGTAAAAACAGAATATCAAGAGAATTAAGGAATAAAAATCCAACCACTAATAAGAGTAAGGAAAACAAAGGCAGATTTCACTTTCTTTTCACATCTTGTTGCAGACGTGCAACCCGATCCCACTTCCTGTATCTCGTGGCAGGCGTGCCACCCACTTCCATTTCATGTATCTCATGGCATGCGTGCCACCTGCTCCCATTTCATTTATCTCGTGGCAGGCGTGCCACCCGCTCCCATTTCACTTATCTCATGGTAGGCATACCACCAGCTCCCATTTCATTTATTTTGTGGTAGGCGTACCACCCGCTCCCATTTCATTATATCTTGTGGTAGGTGTACCACTCACTCCCACTTACAAGCCAACAATAATCACAAGGAATCCCGGTAAGGGAACAATAATATCAAACAAATATCCCGGCAAGGGAACAATGATATCTCAACAATATCCTGGCAAGGGAACAATAATATCAAACAAACATCCCGGTAAGGGAACAATGATGATAATAACATGTGAGGCACAATAAACCACAACAGAGTCATAACAACTTATAAAACAAGACTCACGGGTATGCTTGACACTGACGTATAGATACTCGTCGCCATGCCTATACGTCATACTCCACAATTAGCACATAGAAAATAGACACAACTCATAATCCCTCAAGCTAAGGTTAGACCAAACACTTACCTCGATGCCACGAACACAACTCAAGTTTCAATTATGGCTTTACCCCTTGATTCCACCGCCAATTCGCTTGTATCTAGTAACCAATTACTTAATTACATCGATAAATACTAAATGAATCAATTTGAATGCATGAAAATGAATTTCCCAAAGTTTTGCCCAAAAAGTCAAAAATCGCCCCCGGGCCCACATGGTCAAAATCCGAGTTTCGAACCAAAACCCGATTACCCATTCCCCCACAAACCCAAATATATAATCTGCTTTGAAATCGGACCTCAAATCGAGGTTCAAATCCCCAATTTTTGAAAAACCTAGGTTCTACCCAAAACACCCAATTTCCCCCTATGAAAATCATTGATTTTAAGTTGAAATCATGTTAAAAGATGTTAATGATTGAAAAAACTAGTTAAAAATGACTTACAATTGATTTGGAGAAGAAGAAGCCTTTGAAAAATCGCCCTAGTGTGTTTATGTTTTGAGAGGATATGAAAAATGGGTTTAAAATCGTCTAAGTATAAAAGTTACAGGTCTCAGGTATGGGAGTTGCGAACCCCAACCTCTGCTACGCTTGGAAATGCGAAACAGGGCTCGCATTTGCGAACCCTTCAGAAATGCTGGACTTTCGCATTTGCGACTTCGCATCACATTTGCGGAAAGGACACTCGCATTTGCGAGACAAGGCAGGCCTGCGCTGGTTTTGCATTTGCGATCCAGACTTCAAATTTGCGAGCTCCCATTTGCGAGCTAGGCTTCTCAAATGCAAAGCCTGCAGGCCTGGACATACCAGCTAAAATCTACAACTTTGTAAGTTCAAAAATGCACCCCGTGACCTATCCAAAACTTACCCGAGCCCTCGGGGCTCCAAATCAAATATATACACAACCTCAAAAACATCCCATGGACTTATTCGTGTACTCATATCACCAAAATAACATCATAAAACGTCGAATTAAAACGTCAATATCAATGAAATTTCCTCAAAACTTCTTTAAACGCCAAATTTTGCATTTAAGGTCCGAATCACATCAAACGAAATCTGTTTCTTACCAAACTTCACAGAATTATCTTAAATCACATATAAGACCTGTACCGAGTGCCGGAACCAAAATACGGGACCGATAACAACATGTTCTAATCAAAATTCATTTCTAAATCTTTTAAACAATTTTAGAAAGCAATTTTCTTTAAAAATTTATTTCTCGGGCTTGGGACCTTGGAATTCGATTCCAGACATAGGCCCAAGTCCCATATTTTCCTACGGACCCTCCGAGACCGTCCAATCATGGTTCGGGTCTGTTTACCCAAAACGTTGACCGAAGTCAAATTAATTCATTTTATAGTCAAAATTTATCATTTTTCACAAATTTTCATATATAGGCTTTCCGGCTACGCGCCCGGACTGCTCACATAAATCGAGGTGATGCTAAAAGAGGTTTTCTTTACCTGCTAAATTACTTGTTTTACCTGATTTAAAGAGATTTCACTTGACTTCTTCACTGATTTACTGCTTTAAGTGATTTTTACTGCTTGATATAGAATTGCTTTGTGCCTTTACCTATTTTCTTACTTTCAACCATTATTTATATTTATTACTCACTAGGTCGAAGTACTCACATTACTCCCTACACTGTGTGTACAGATTCAGGCATCGCAGAGTTCACTCCTGAGTGTTGATCTTCCCAGTTCAGGCAGTGTTTTCCGAAGACTAGGAGGTAGTTGTTGGCGTCCACAGCCCCGTGCCTCCCTTATCTTACTATTTTCATGTTCTTGAACTTCTGTATCGGATTTTGTATCTAGTAGACTGGTATCCGAATTTATTAGTTGCTCATGACTTGTAACACCCCGGTTTGGGCTGTGTCGGGATGATTTCTACTGTTGTTATCGTTATTTCTGCAAATTATGGTTATTATATCATGTTTTAGAACTATTTAGGGTATTTAACTGTTTAAATGAGGTGTTCTATTTTGGTCTGGCTGGCCTTGTCTTCACGAGAGGCGTCATCACGACCGAGTTTGGGGTTAGGGTCGTGACAGCCTACCAAGAGATAAATCAAATGGGAGTAGGTGGCACGCCTGCCACAAGATACATGAAATGGGAGTGAGTGGCACGCCTGCCACGAGATACAGGAAATGGGATCGGGTTGCACGCCTGCAACAAGATGTGAAAAGAAAGTAAAATCTGCCTTTATTTTCCTCATTCTTGTTTGTGGTTGGATTTTGATTCCTTTATAGTTCTCTTGATATTCTATATTAACTATTATTCCCCGAAGCATGTTTCCCCCTCCCATCTTTACTTGTTTATTCTTGCTTTACTTTCCGCTGTATATTATATAACTGCACAGGTTTATTTGGTGGTCTGGTCCTAGCCTCGTCACTACTTCGACGAGGTTAGGCTAGACACTTACCAACACATGGGGTCGGTTGTGCTGATACTACACTTTGCACTATGTGCAGATCCCGAAGTGGCTCTTGGACCGTAGTTGGAGGCTACCTTCAGTCCACGCGGAGATCCAAGGTAGACCTGCAGGCATCCGCAGACCCTGGTGTCTCCTCTATCTTTTATTTCCTGTTTCATCTTTTTGCTTCAGAAACTGTGTGTCTTTTATTCTCGGACCTTGTATTTAGCAGTCTTAGACCGTCTGTGACACTGTGACACCAGGTTTTGGGTGATTAAGACAATAGATACAGAATCAGATATTTTATTGTTTTTCTTCTGTTTAATTAAATATTCTATTGTTTATACGTTATAGCTTTATATCTGTTAAAAATAATTAATTGGATAATGGATTAATTAGTTTAAAGGATTGGCTTGCCTAGCTCACATTAGTAGGAGCCATCACGACTTCCGAGGGTGGAAAATTCGGGTCGTGACAATCAGTGGCATCAGATTTACAAAAGTAGAGTTTGGCACCAAGGCCCCCATATTGGAACCATTACTAGTAACAAAGGTAGATCTAGATAAAACACTACTAGGAATATTAGGTACAATACTAGTTAAAATACTACTATTACACAAAGTAGATTTAGTTTTAATCAGCCTTCTTCTTAGCATTCCATTTTGATCTTGTTGGTAAGAAGGTGTGGCAAAAAGTGGTAGACTTCCAAAAAGTAGACAGCTCTCCTGTGCATGCATGACTCCATATTTAGCTAAACTATCTGTAATACAATTTTTCTCTCCATAGATGCTTTGGAGATGAATATCTAGTTGTAGGAGTAATAACCTGCAATCGTTAATTAGATTAGTGTATTGCATTGTAGTTGAGTTTAACATACCGATTATTGCATGTGCATCTGTCTCAATGATGAGTGGTTTGAGGTGCTTTTGTACAGCAATTTTCAGCCCCGTGAGCATTGCTAGAAGTTCTGTTTGAACACTTGTCCCGTATTTTAATGTTCCTGCAAATCCTATAATCCATTTGCCTTGGTGATTTCAAAAAATACCGCCAATTCCATGTTTGTTATGATTAGAGGAGCAAGATCCATCAATGTTAAGCTTATAAACGTGAAGCTTTGGGGGATGCCATTTTATATATAAAGGTATTAGAGAATGATTTTTTGATATCAGATTTGTTAGATAATAAAATTTAGTTAGAGAATGTTTTTGATTATTCAGTTATTAGTAAGCAGTTCATTATATTTTTTGCGCAGATTTTACAAAGGATAGAAAATCATAGTGGCAATCTCAAAGGAAAGCCTTTATATATCTTCTTCAAGTTGAGTTTTGTCATATCATGTGAACTTATTTTGTTGACTGCTTTTGACATTCTAAAGTATGATAATATGACATTTGGATAATGTCAGTTATTATGAGAAAATCTTAGACTAAAATTGTTAACTATAGGAATCAAGTGTCACGACCCTAAACTCAACCTGTCATGATGGCGCCTATCAATAGTACTAGGCCAGTCGACTTCCATAATACTACAATAATTCATTAAAAGATATGACAAAAGATACCTTGTAAAGCAAAATTTCATAAAAGGATCAAGAGTTGAACTCAAAATAAAATGCAGAAAGTAAAGTCCCAAACATCGGGATGTCACTGAATCATGAGCCACTACTATAAACGGTTCTGATAACAACAAGACTAACATAGTCTAGGAAAAATAATAATACAACTACGGGAAGATAGAGAAGAAGAAAGCAGAGCTGCAGTCTCCAGGTAGCTACCTTACTATCTCCAGTGATCAGCAACAGAAAATAATCAGCAGTCGCTACCATGGCCAGAGATACCTGGATCTGCACATAAGGTGCAAGGGGTAATGTGAGTACACCAACTCAGTAAGTAACAAGTCCAAACTATGGATTGATAGGTAGTGACGAACTTAACCTCAACAGGTAAACAGAAGTAAATTGTGCAGAAGAGTAGGCATACTTTAAATTCAAGTATTCAGCTCAAGTAATAAAGTAAATACAGATCTAGATAATATGAGGTATAAAGCTCAGCTAATCTCTACGTTCCAATGCACAGAATGTATGAAATGCATCATGTACTTCCACTCTCAAGAGCTCAACCACTCGGTAATGTATATTGTCATCCGGCCCAGGGAAGATCCATCCCGGAATATATACACATCACTGAAAATAGTCACTCAGTACCGAGGAAGGCCATTCCAGCCCTGTGGAGAAGATCCATCTCCAAGTATCAATGCTTCGGACAAGATCCATGTCCAGGGAGATCCATCCCTCAATAATATCAAATGCGCTCACTGGGGGTGTGTTGCGGGCTCCGGAGGGGCTCCTGCAACCCAAGCGCTACCATAATCATCAATATAACCGTTGCGATATGTAGCCTGATCCCATAACTGTCATTCATAACCAGGCTCTCGGCCTCACTCAGTCATTAACCTCTGCAGTTTCACCCCGGGCTCACAATGTCATGAAAACAACCCGGAACAATGACATCAAAAAGACTAAACATGATATCTAGCATGATTTACAGCTCAACTACATTATCACATGGTGAAAACATGGATATCAATAAGATAGAGTCACTAAACGGTGTCATGGAATCACCAGGCCACAATTCTTGTGGTGAATGCCCGCACGCCCGTTACTTGGCATGTGTCACCTCAATACTAATCATATAATACATAGTTCGGGGTTTCAAACCTTCCTAACCAAGTTTAGAAGCGTTACTTACCTCAAACCAGGCCAAAATCCTACTCTGTGATGCCTTTGCCTCTCAAATCGGCCTCCAAACGTCCTGAATCTAGTCACAAGCAATACAATATGATCAATATAGGCTAAGAAACCAACTCCACAAGAAAAATACCAAATTATAGGCCAAATCCCAAAAATTGACTCAAACCCGGTACCGAGGCCCACGTCTCGGAATCCAACAAAACTCACAAAACTAGAAAGCCCATTTACTCACGAGTTTACCCATACCAATTTCATTAAAATCGGACATCATTTGGTCCCTCAAATCCCCAAATTACTCTCTCCAAAATCCCAGGCCCTAACCCCTTATTTCACTTCAAAAATCCTACAAATTAGGTGGGAAATCAACGGGAAAACATCATAGTTAATGATAATAGGGCTCAAGCAAATTACCTCAGGGAATATCTGTCACGACCCGAATTTCCCACCATCAGGACCGTGATGGCACCTAACATCGTATTCACTAGGCAAGCCAACGTTATAGTTATAATCACATTTTTCCTTTACATTTTCATAGTTAAGATTAACAAAAGCTAATTCAAACAGAAATAAAAGCTGAAGTACGTATTTAACTGATTATCCTTATACTATTAACAAAATCGAAAAGTTACCACCTAGAAACTAGTGTCATAACTCATGAACATTCTATGAATACTACAAGTATGGGTTTGAAAGAAAAATACATCTCTCCAATCTCTCGGGCTCTCAAAAATCATATAAACAACCCAAACAGAGGTAATGTCATGTATCAACAATGAACAGCAAGAGACAGAGGCATAATAAGCAAGAAAAGTTATGGCTGAGTACAAACAACAATTAACAGCTAATTCAGTAAGTACACGACCTTGCAGGTCTCAACAGCGATCACATAAGGCCTAAGCATGATTTCTAACATGAAGTACAGTCAATTTCTATGAAAACAGAGGAAACATGTTTTAAACAGTAGGCCAATTAATTCCACAGTCTCTCGGGACGGACCAAGTCATAATCCCTACGGTGCACGCCCACACGCCCGTCACCTAGCATGTGCGTCACCTCCAAAATAGTCATACGACACAATGTCCGGGGTTTCACACCCTCAGGACCAGATTTATAACCGTTACTTACCTTAATCCAAGCAAAAATCCAACTCCGAAATACCTTTGCCCCTCGAATCGTCCTCCAATCGACCCGAATCTAGCCACAATTAACTCAATTTAGTCAATACTAATTATAGGAATTAATTCCGTATGAAAATACTAATTTTCCAACAAAATGCAAAATTTAACTCAAAATTGCCCGTGGGGCCCACGTCTCGGAATATGACAAAAGTCACGGAATATGAACCCCCATCCAACCACGAGTCCAACAAAACAAATTTTACCAAAATCCGACATCGGATTGGCTTTCAAATCTTAAAATTTCATCTTTATGGAATTTTAGAAAATTCCTCCATTTCTCTTCAAATATCAATAATTTAACGCCAAAAATAAAGATTTATTTATGAAATATAATCACAAGGGATTCAAGAACACTTACCCCAAGAATTCCCATGATTTCTCGCTCAAAATTGCCCAAACCCCGAGCTTGGCAGTAAAAAAAATGACCAAAAACCGGACTGCTGGACTTAAAACTGTCCAGAATTTTCGAGTTTACTGTTCACGCGTGTTACCATTCACGATGACTATTCACGACGACTGTTCACGGATACTGTTCACGGATACTGTACATGGATACTGTTCACGGATACTGTTCACAGATACTATTCAAGCTGCTATAAAAAAATCCAACAACTGTCCAAAACAATTTCAGCAGCTTTTCTTCAGTCTGAATCAATCCGTTAACCTTCTGAAATTCACCCGAGGCCCTCGGGACCTCAACAAAATACATCAACCAGTCCTAAAACATAATACTAACTTAGTCGAAATCTCAAATCAGATCATAAAATGCTAAAACCGTGCATCACACCCCAATTCAAGTCTAATCAATCTAAGAATGTCGAACTTCTATATTTGATGCAAAAACCTATCAAATCAAGTCCGAATGACTTCAAATTTTGCATACAAGTCATAAATGACATAACAAAGCTATGAAAATTTTTAGAACTGGATTCTGACCCCGATATAAAAAAGTCAACCCTCGGTCAAACTTTCCAAAAATCTTCTATTTTCCAACTTTCGCCAAAATGCGCTGAATTATCCTACAGACTTCCAAATCCAAATCCGAACATGTGACTAAGTCCAAAATTACCATACGAAACTATTGGAATCATCAAAATTCCACTCTGGGGTCTTTTTCTCAAAAGTCAAATCTCTGGTCAAACTTAAGAAATCTTTATCCTTAGATTTCTAGATTCCGTTAAATGACGATAATTTGATCTAGGGACCTCTGAATTCGATTTCGGGCATATAACCAAGTCCCAAATCACGATACGGAACTACCGGAATGGTCAAAACTTTTATCCAGATTCGTTTTGCTCAAAATGTTGACCGAAGTCAACTCAGTTGAGTTTTAAAACTCTAATTCACAATTTAATCCATTTTTCACATAAAAACCTTCCGAAAAATTATACGGATTGCACATGCAAGTCGAGGAATTATTAATACTGCTTTTCAAGGTCTTAAAATATCGAGACGATCATTTAATTTAAAGATGACATTTTGGGTCATCACATTCTCCACCTCTAAATAAATGTTCGTCCTTGAACGTACTAAGAATTATTCTCAGGTTACCAAATTGATGATTTTACTTTTACACAAATATTCGCGATTGATCCCACATTACCACATTCGACATAAGTCCGACAACACCATTTAAATTGAGATTATTTCCTTTATCCATATTTGTAAACTTGAAGACCAAATTCTTACACTCCAATCATTTCCAGAAAGGTCCGATTTTAACGTCAACACATAATATTAGTCTCGACTGGCTATAGCAACTCGTGCTTACGCACCCATCAAATACGGGGTATTACATTCTCCCCCACTTAGGGTCATTCGTCCTCAAATGAGAAGTAGAGCATGTCCTTAAACACATAATGTAACTTATCTCTTTCTTTGCACATCTCAATATCCCAAATTTTTCTAACTCCCAAATTTTTCAGAAATTTTGGTAGAGTATCCCCTGTAATTGGGCCTATCCACCTGTCAAAGTAACACCAAAATAACTCCTAACAATTTGTCCACAACCCAACAAAGCACCACAAAGTATATATTAATAACACTAATCTCCGCATTACAAGCATGACATTATCACAATAATATCTTGACATGAAACACGTCATATGTATGACCATAACCACATCTATGGTCTTAATAGTTGTTCATAATAGATTACAACATCGCCAATTAACCTCATGTTAACAAAATCTCGTTTCAAACCTCCAGTTTACTAACAACGAGGCATGAAGATCTCTTAATTACTTACCTGAATTAACGAGTAACAATTTACATCCCCGGGCACTCACCTCGTAGTCTAAACTCAATAATTACAATACAAATCTAGCAAATCATGAACAAAGATATTCATACAAGAATTTTCAAATAAGTCTAATAGGCATGACCCTCTATAAGTACTATAGTACAAATTTTAATTTTAGAAAGGGAGCATGTAAACATATATTTTTTTTCACCACAAGGACCTCATCCTTATATAACATCCACCGCAGCTTGTAGCCCGGTTTAAATATTTCTCATTATAATAAAATGCGAGTATCTCGTCCTTAGTTCTGAATCACAAGTATTATGCACCTCGTTCCAATCAAAATATTTCATTTTCTTCTTTGAAAATATTTTCCGTTTAACAAAATTCTAACATATAATGATAGACATAGCTATCTCCATCGAATCTCCCAACAGGGGTATTCACATAAGCAGATTTCAGAATTAAGAAGCTCACTCATAAGTGGAGCACAATAGGAGGACTTGCCTCGATACTCAAAACCGAATCAAGTTAAGAAAATTGTTGCTTTATAATAATTCAAGACCGTACGTGTAATGACACCATATAGTGTTATGACCTCAGCCATACCATAGAAAATATATCAACGGGTTGGGTCTCCACCTCTAGGAGTCTCACCTCCACCTCTAACATCCTGACCCCTACCTCTGGATAGTCATTTAAGTGGAGTAGTAACTGCAATGGGGCACGTAGCCTGAGTGATTTAAAAATTATGTTTCTCCCAAGTTTAGGACAATTTTCCCATAATGTGTGTAGCAATACAACATTCATAAAACCCCTTTGAGGGTTCAGTTGCTCATACTTAGTCTACGCTAGATAATTGGAATAACCATTATACGAAGCTCGTGTCGGTAGTGCATTAAAAGAACATACAGGAGCACCCCAAGTAATTAGATATATTGACTGGGCTGGCCAGCTGCCCAAGCCCCTATCATAATGATTTGTAGTTTTAGAGTAGAATCCGTTGAATCCTTTAAAATCTCGAGACCTCTTGGTCTTCTTACATTCCTTTTTTTTCTCATCTAGAACATATTCTAACATTTTGGCAATTTCTACCACTAGCCGAAATGAAGCATCAACCTGTAGCTTCTCGGGTTTTACTAAATTTCAAGATCATAATTGAGTCCTTTAATGAGTCTGTGGACTCGCTCTCTAGCTTAGGAACCAAAGTAGAAGTATGACGGATAACTTATTGAACCTGATGACATATTCTAACATTATCATGGTGACCTGACACAACAGTTCAGACCACATATACCACATATTACAGAGAATTTGGGAGATAAACTCCTTCAAAAACATTTCTAAGAACTGAGTCGAGTAGGTGGTGTTGCATTGGCTAGTCTGCCCTCTTCATAGGCTTGCCACAAACACTGGCGGCTAATTTCTTCTTTTGCTATGTTGACTCAACATTGCCGAGCTAACCTATTTATTCATATACTCTTCGATTCTTCTTTGGGATAACTCTTTCCCCTAATTATGCACAATAATCACAAAAGTATAGCCCCATCAAGATAAATCTTGGCATGAACTACATATTCCAGAAGATCGTCAACCACTGTACTTTCTCTGAAGCACCCCAAAATCTGTAACCTTGACTTCCACACTGAGCAAACCTTATGTAAATGTAAAGTTGTTTTTTTTTCTTTTTAACTCCTTTGAAACTGAAGTATTGGATTATTAAAGAGGCAGACATACCGCAAGTCCCAACCTTATCCCCTGCATGTCTCGTGCTTTAAATATGTGTAAATTATTGGGTAGCATTTCAGTACCATATATATATATATATATACATTTCAGGTTAAAACTGATATAACACATGATCATTCGATCCATTCATTGATCGTAGACATTCCCATTTGGCACGAAGTCATGGGTCACAACGTCCGATAATCCACAATGTTGATATTTGTAACTTATATAAATCAACTAGACGTCAAGGTCCGTTTCACCCCTACATGATTCACTGTGTGATCTTCTCAATACGTCCGCATCTTTAGACGAAACTATAACCGGTCTAGTAAATACCTAATCTTTCCACCACCTCTTGGCGGAACTAGTCATCTGAAACACAGTAAAATCAACCTCTATTGCTTTCAACTATTCCCATATTCTGCAATACTTCTTGGCAGCGGTTCAGAAAATCCTGTGGGTCCTCAGAATGTGTACCACTAAAATGGATTGGAAATAACTAGGTAAACTTATCCAATCTCAGCAAAGCCTCAAAAGACAAGGCAGGCCTGTCATCGGCCCGTGCCACAATAACTGGTTGAGCTTCCCCAACTAGATGAGATTAAGCTAAATCCTTCATAAGCTAATGCAACACAACCCATCTAATTCCTCAAACCATTTGCAAATCTCGCATTCACCCTCGTAACAGCCAATCCCACTCTTATAAG
This sequence comes from Nicotiana sylvestris, assembly GCF_000393655.2. Classification (NCBI taxonomy): domain Eukaryota; kingdom Viridiplantae; phylum Streptophyta; class Magnoliopsida; order Solanales; family Solanaceae; genus Nicotiana; species Nicotiana sylvestris. Next base: position 200,625,027 of record NC_091059.1, on the reverse strand, counting down.
CGATCCAAACTCAAATTGCAACATGTATATTTCACTGGTAAAAGAGGACTGCCAACCAACAATATAAGGATCACACAAACTTTAAAACATCCCGCAGGAGATAATCCACTTTCTTAGCCTCAAACTGGTATCTCTATATACTCTTCAATAGTCATAACTATTACACAATCACTTAACATCCCTTTGAGTTTGAACTCATAACACAACATGAAGAATTACTCCGCTCAATAACTAAACTACACGAAAGGTCCTTCAATACACCCATAGCTCGAGGCCATATGCCAACTCAAGACAGATGTCAAACACCCAATAATCCTTGCTACATCTTCAGTAAACTCTTACCGTCACATTCGATCAATTTGAACACATCTCGCAATCAAATCATACTCACCCCCTAGTCATCCAGTCACAAATCCAACCAGAAAAAAAACTGAACAATAATGTGAGAATCAACATATGCCTCTACCCAAGAACTGGTGTCACATTACTCACGAACTTCTAAGAGTGCTAAATACAATCGTTTGAAAGAAAATATAAACTGTTTGTCTCGAATATATGAGATAACAGACGGAAATAAAAGATAGAGGAGACGCCGGGCCTGCGAACGCCTGCAAGGCTACCTTAGTGTCTTACTGGACTGAAGGCTGGCTCCCGCGCTACTGCTGCTATCTAAAACCTGGATCTGTGCAGAAGAACACAGAGCGTAGTATCAGCACAACCGGCCCTATGTGCTGGTAAGTGTCTGGCCTAACCCCGGTGAGGTAGTGACGAGGCTAGGACCAGACTCCAGATAAACCTGTACAGTTATTAATATATGGCGGGAAAAGTAAACAAGTAATAAGCAGCTTCTAAAGTTGGGGAAGGGGAACATGCTTCGAGGATAGCAGTTAAAAGAAATAACATGGAACAATAAGGAAGCTAGCACTATAACTTCTATCACAAATGAAGAAAATAAAGGCAACTTTCATTTTCGGTCTCCTCTTGTTGCACGCATGCAACCCGATCCCATTCCTCATATCTCGTGGTAGGCGTACCACCTGCTCCCATTTCATGATATCTTGTGGTAGGCATACCACCCGCTCCCATTTCATAATATCTTGTGGTAGGCGTACCACCTGCTCCCATTTCATGATATCTTGTGGTAGGCGTACCACCCGCTCCCATTTCATAATATCTTGTGGTAGGCGTACCACCCGCTCCCATTTCATCAATCTTATGGTAGGCATACCACCCACTCCCATTTCATCATATCTTGTGGTAGGCGTACCACCCGCTCCCATTTCATCATATCTTGTGGTAGGCGTACCAACCGCTCCCATTTCATCATATCTTGTGGTAGGCGTACCACCCGCTCCCATTTCATCATATCTTGTGGTAGGCTTACCACCCGCTCCCATTTCATCACACAATCACAAGAAATCTCGGCAAGGGAACATAAGTAATATAATAACTTCCCGGCAAGGGAACAAGGATATCGAAGTAGTTATCCCGGCAAGGGAGAGTCAGCTATAACCAATCTCACTTAGCTAGTACCTAGTTCAATTAATGGAAATACTTAATCATAGAGGATCATTAATTAAAGTATACAAGGTGTCATTCAAAAACACAACAACTTTCAAGTTTAGACCCATGGTCATGCTTGACACCAACGTATAGATACTCGTCACCATGCCTATACATCGTACTCAACAAGAAGAAAGTAGGAAATATGACTCAACTCCTAATCCCTCAAGCTAGGGTTAAACCAAACACTTACCTCGATGCCTTGAACACCAATCAAGTCTCAATTATAGCTTTACCTCTTGATTCCACCACCAATCCGCTCGAATCTAGTCATAAGTTACTTACTCACATAATAAATGCTAAATGATCAAACCCAATGCATGAAAATGAGTTTTCCAAAGTTTTACCCAAAAGTCAAAATTCACCCCCCGGGCCCACGTGGTCGCAACCTGAGGTTCGGACCAAAACCCGATTACCCATTCCCCCACAAATTCAAATATATGGTTGTATTGAAATCGGACCTCAAATTGAGGTCCAAATCCCTAATTTTAGAAAAACCTAGGTTCTACCCACATCACCCAATTTCCCCATGAAAATCTTTGATTTAAAGTTGAAATCATGTAAAAAGGATGTTAAGAAGTGAATAAAATAAGTTAGAAATCACTTACCAATCATTTCGGAGAAGAAATATTGTTTGGGAAATCGCCTCTTATGTTTTGGGGTTTTGAAAAGTGTAAAATAACTTAAATTCACGTGTATTTATACCCCTCTAAAGTTCCCACCGCGGACCGCGCAAGAAGGACCGCGGCCGCACAGGCTTCCTGAAGGCCTGCGGATCTATGCCCCGCACGGACCGCGCAAAGTCGACCACGGCCGCGCAGTACCCAGTGCGGACCGTGCAAAGGCGACCGGGGCCGCACACGTTTCCTCGCGGGCCGCACAAAAGGGTTCAGAGACCTGTCAAAATTCTTGAACCTGCAACATCTAATCTTTTAAAGCCTAAGGCATCCCGGAACCTACTAGAAACTCACCCGAGCCCTCGAAACTTTAAACCAAGCATGCACACTACCTCAAAAACACCCTACGAACATATTCGTGTGATCACATCACCAATATAACATCATGAACATCGGATTGAGCCTCAAGATCCGTGAAATTTCTCAGATTTCCTTTTAAACATCAATTTTTTCAATTTGGGTCCAGATCACGTCAAACGACATCTGTTTTTGACCAAACTTTACAGGAGTGATTCAAAACATATATAAGACTCGTACCGGGCGCCGGAACCAAAATACGGGCCCGATACCATTGATTTCTAATCAGATTTCATTTCTATTTTCTTTAAACATTTTGAGAGAACAATTTCACTTAAAAATTCATAACTCGGGCTGGGGACCTCGGAATTCAATTCCGGGCATACGCCCATGTCCCATATTTTCCTACGGACCCTCCGGGACCGTCAAATCAAGGGTCCAGGTCCGTTTACCCAAAATATTGACCGGAGTCAAACTAACTCATTTCAAGGTAAAAACTTAGAAATTTTCACAAGATTTCACGTTTAAGCTTTCCGGCTACGCGCCCAGATTGTGCACACAAATCGAGGCGACTCTAAATAAGGTTTTCAGTGCCTCGGAGACAGATTTCAATTATAAATAGGTGATAACCCCCTTTGGGTTGTCACATTTTCCACCTCTAAAACAATCGTTCGTCCTCGAACAGACAGAAGAAGGAAGTACCTGTATCGGGGAAAAGATGTGGATACCGGTCATGCATATCGGACTTGGACTCCCAGGTCGATGCCTCAGGGGGCTGACCTCTCCACTGAACACGAATCGAAGGAAAACTCTTTGACCTCAGCTGGCGAACCTGTCGGTCTAGAATAGCCACCGGCTACTCCTCATACGAAAAATCCTTGTCCAACTGGACAGTGCTGAAATATAACACGTGGGATGGATCGCCGTGATATTTCTGAAGCATGGACACATGAAACACTGGATGCACGGCTGATAAGCTAGGCGGCAATGCAAGTCTATAAGCCACATCTCTCACTCGATCAAGGATCTCAAATGGACCAATGAACCTAGGGATAAGCTTGACCTTCTTCCCAAATCTCATCACGCCCTTCATAGGCGACACTCGGAGCAATACCTACTCACCAACCATAAAAGTCACATCTCGAACCTTACAATCTGCATAGCTCTTTTGCCTGGACTAAGCTGTACGAAGCATATCCTGAATGACCCTGACCTTGTCTAAGGCATCCTGAACCAAATCTGTACCCAACAATCGAGCCTCTCCCGGATCAAACCATCCAATCGGAGATCGACAATGCCTACCATATAAAGCCTCATAAGGAGCCATCTGGATACTCGACTGGTAGCTGATGTTGTAGGCAAACTCTGCTAAAGGCAAGAACTGATCCCACGAACCTCCAAAGTCAATAACACAAGCTCGGAGCATATCCTCCATTATCTGAATAGTTCGCTCGGACTGTCCATCCGTCTGAGGATGAAATGTTTTACTCAACTCAACCTGGGTGCCTAACCCTCACTGAACTGCTATACAGAAACGCGAGGTGAACTGTGTACCTCAGTCCAAAATGATAGATATCGACACACCATGAAGACGAACAATCTCTTGGATATAGATCTCAGCTAACCTCTCGGACGAATAGGAGACTGCCACAGGAATGAAATGCGCTCACTTGGTCAGCCTATCAACAATGACCCAAACTGCATCGAACTTTTTCCGGGTCAACGGAAGTCCGGTAACGAAGTCCATAGTGATTCTCTCCCACTTCCACCCGGGAAGCTAAATCCTCTGAAATAAACCACCAGGCCTCTGATGCTCATACTTAACCTGCTGACAATTCAAACACCAAGCCACATAGGCAACGATATCCTTCTTCATTCTACACCACCAATAATGCTGCCGCAAATCCTGACACATCTTCGCGGCGCCCGGATGGATAGAGTACCGGGAACTATGGGCCTCCTCTAAAATCAACTCTCGAAGCCCATCCACATTAGGCACACAAACTCGACCCTACAATATCAAAACTCCATCATCACCTAAGGTAACCTGCTTGGCACCCCATACTACACCGTGTCTCTAAGGACACATAAATGGGGATCATCAAACTGCCGATCACGGATACGCTCCAATAACGAAGAACGAGCGACCGTGCAAGCTAAGATTTGAATAGGCTCGGAAATATCCAACCTCACAAATTGATTGGCCAAAGCGTGAACATCCAAAGCAAGCGGCCTTTCACCGACTGGAATATAAGCAAGACTTGCCATACTGGCTGACTTTCTACTCAAAGCATCGGCCACCACGTTGGCCTTCCCCGAGTGATATAGGATAGTGATGTCATAATCTTTCAACAACTCCAACCACGTCATCTGCCTCATATTCAACTCCTTTTGCTTGAACAAATATTGAAGACTCTTATGATCCGTGAACACCTCACATGCCACACCATATAGATAGTGCCTCCAAATCTTCAATACGTGGACAATGGCTACCAACTCCAAATCATGCACTGGATAGTTCTTCTCATGAACCTTTATTTGCCTCGAAGAATAGGCAATGACCTTGCCATCCTGCATCAACACTGCACCAAGTCCGATGCGAGATGCATCACAATAAATGGTGTTATGCCCCGAACCTATGGGCAAAACTAACACCGGCGCCATAGTCAGGGCTATCTTAAGCCTCTGAAAGCTCGCCTCACACTCGTCCGACCATCTGAACTAGGCACCCTTCTGGGTCAACCTGGTCATCGGGGCTGCAACAAATGAGAACCCCTCTACAAACCGACGATAGTAGCCTACCAATCCCAAGAAACTCCGAATCTCTGTAGCTGATGTTGGTCTAGGATAGTTTTTAACTGCCTCGATCTTCTTTGGATCAACCTGAATACCCTCTGCTGATACAACGTGACCCAGGAATGCTACTGAACTCAACCAGAACTCACACTTCGAGAACATAGCATATAACTGACTATCCTTCAGAGTTTGAAGAACCACTCTGAGGTGCTGCTCGTGCTCCTCCTGGCTGCGGGAATATATCAGAATATCATCAATAAAGACTATCACGAACAAGTCCAAATAAGGCCTGAACACTCGGTTCATAAACTCCATAAACGCTGTTGGGGCATTGGTCAACCCGAATGACATAACCAAGAACTCATAATGCCAGTACCGAGTGTGGAAAGCTGTTTTAGGGAAGTTGGATGCCCTAATCCTCAACTGATGATAGTCAGATCTCAAGTCAATCTTTGAAAATACCTTGGCACCATAAAGCTTATCGAACAAATCATCAATCCTCGGTAGTGGATACTTATTCTTGATCGTAACCTTGTTCAATTGCCGGTAATCAATGCACATTCTCATCGACCCATCCTTTTTCTTTACAAACAAAATCGGCACACCCCAAGGCAAAATGCTGGGTCTAATGAAACCCTTCTCAAGCAAATCCTGCAACTGTTCCTTTAACTCTTTCAACTCCGGCGGGGCCATACGATACGACGGGATAGAAATAGGCTGGGTGCCCGGAGTCAAATCAATGCAAAAGTTGATATCCCTGTCGGGTGGCATACTCGGCAGGTCTGAAGGAAAAACCTCAGGAAACTCCCGAACAATGGGTACAGAATCAATAGAAGGGACCTCCACACTAGAATCGCGACCATACGCCGAGCCTTCATATAAGAGATAACACTACGGGTAGAATGACCAGGGGTCTCTCTCTACTCTAAACGAGGCATACCCGGTAAAGCTAAAGTCAAAATCTTGGCATGGCAATCCAAGATAGCGTGGTACGGGGATAACCAATCCATTCCCAATATAACATCGAAGTCGACCATGTCTAAAAGCAACAAATCAACACGGGTCTCAAGACCCCCAAACACTACAATACAAGAACGATGAACTCGGTCGAATACAACATAATCACCCACCGGTGTAGATACATAAACAAGAATACTCAATGAATCACTAGGCATGACCAGGTACGGGGAAAAATAAGATGACACGTACGAATACGTAGACCCTAGATCAAATAGCACTGAAGCATCACTATCACAAACCAGTATAGTACCTATAATGACTGCATCTGAAGACTCAGCCTCGGGCCTGGCTGGAAGTGTATAACATCGGGGCTGGGGCCCACCACCCTGAACTACCTCTCTAGGATGGACTGCTGCTGGTTGGCCTCCACCTCTGGCGGCTACCTCTAGGACCTCTACCTCCACCTCTAACACCTCTGCCCCTGCCTCTAGCCAGCTGGGCAGGCTATGGGACATCTGCTGCCTGTACCATAGCACGAGAACCCTGATGCGGAGAACTGCTCGAAGCTCAAGGGCAATACCTAGCAATGTGCCTTGTGTAGCCACAAGTAAAAAAAGCCCTCAGTTGCTGGGGCTGACGACCCTGGAAACTCTGAAGCAGCGGTTCACTGATAGGTGCTAATGGTGCACTGTAAGGCTGCTGATTAGAATAGTACGTCTGAGAACCACGACCACCTGAAGTACCATAGGAGAACTGAAGAGCTGAAAGGGCCTAGAAGGATGGCCTCTACCATATGAATCCTACCTCCAGACGAGGTACCACTGAATCTACCTAAATGACGGGGCCTCTTATCCGACCCATGACCACCTCCCTTTGACAAAACCATCTCAACTCTATGGGCCATATTGGCCGCCTCCTAAAATGTAATCTCACTCCCGGCCTCCTTGGCCATCTGAAGACGAATCGGCTGAATAAGACCATCAATAAACCTCCTCACCCTCTCTCTCTCGGTGGTAAGTATGACAAGAGCATGGCGAGCTAGATCGATGAACCTGGTTTCATACTGAGTGACCGTCATGGAACCCTACTGAAGGCGCTCAAATTACCTCTGATAGGCTTCTCTCTATGTCACGGGGAGAAACTTCTCCAAAAACAACACTAAAAACTGCTCCCATGTCAAAGATGGTGATCCGGCTGGTCTCGCTAAGCAATAATCCCTCCACCAAGTCTTGGCGGATCCAGATAAGCGAAATGCAGCAAAATCGACCCCATTGGTCTCAACAATGCCCATGTTCCTGAGAACCTCGTGGAAGCTGTATAGGAAATCCTGGGAATCCTCAGAAGGAGCTCCGCTGAAAGTAGTAGTGAAGAGCTTGGTGAATCTATCCAGTATCCAGAAAGCAGCAGCGGACATAGCCGCTCCACCACCGGTCTGAGCCACTACACCTGGCTGAGCTTCCACCGCTGGCTAAACCGCTGGAACCTGAATCTTGGGAGCTACTTGCTCCGGAGTGCGAGTAGCAGGAGTCTGAGCCCCTCCTCCAGCCTGAGAAGTGGCTGGTGCTACTGGAAGCAAACCTGCTCAGGTGACACTCTCCATAAGTCCCACCAATCGAACCAGAGCATCTTGAAGAACTGGGGTAGCGATAAACCCCTCTAGGACCTGAGTTGGGCCAATCGGAACTGTTGAGGCTGGAGCCTCCTCCTCAAAATCAACCTGAGGCTCCGCCACTGGTGCCGCTGCTCGGGGCTGAGCTCTTCCTCTACCTTGGCCTCTAGAATGGCCTCGGCCTCGCCCTCTGCCCCAAATGGGAGCTGTTGTAGGGGGCTCGGGCTGCTGAGCAGTAGATGAGGAAGCGCGTGTTCTCGCCATCTGCGAAGAGCAGAGTAAAAGTTCAATTAGCATTTGAGGAACAAATTCGCACGACAAGAAAGAACAAAAGTAAAGTTTTCCTAACTTGGTAGCCTCTGGGGGATAAATATAGACGTCTCCTTACCGATCCCTCAGACTCTACTGAGCTTGTCCGTGAGTTGTGATACCTATGTAACCTAGAGCTCTGATACCAACTTGTCACGACCCGGATTTCCCACCCTCAGGAGTCGTGATGGCGCCAACTAATGAGAACTAGGCAAGCCAATCCTTAACTGCTTACTTCATTAATAATTACTTCTTTTAACAATTATCAGCGATAGAATGAAAGCATCGGAAGATTTAAGTTTAAAGAAAGCTGAACAATAATGCGAGAATCAACATATGCCTCTACCCAAGAACTGGTGTCACATTACTCACAAACTTCTAAGAGTGCTAAATACAACCGTTTGAAAGAAAATATAAATTGTTTGTCTCGAATATATGAGATAACATACGGAAATAAAAGATATAGGAGACGTCGGGCCTGCGAACGCCTGCAAGGCTACCTCAGTGTCTCACTGGACTGAAGGTTAGCTCCCGCGCTACTGCTGCTGTCCAAAACCAGGATCTGTGCAAAAGAGCACAGAGCGTAGTATCAGCACAACCGGCCCCATGTGCTGGTAAGTGCCTGACCTAACCCCAGCAAGGTAGTGACGAGGCTAGGACCAGACTCCAGATAAACTTGTACAGTTATATAATATATGGCGGGAAAAGTAAACAAGTAATAAGCAGCTAAAGCTGGGGAAGGGTAACATGCTTCGGGGATAGCAGATAAAAGAAATAACAGGGAACAATAAGGAAGCTAGCACTACAACTTCTATCACAAATGAAGAAAATAAAGGCAACTTTCATTTTCAGTCTCCTCTTGTTGCAGGCGTGAAACCCGATCCCATTCCTCATATCTCGTGGTAGGCGTACCACCCGCTCCCATTTCATTCTATCTCATGGTAGGCGTACCACCCGCTCCTATTTCATAATATCTTGTAGTAGGCGTACCACCCGCTCCTATTTCATGATATCTTGTGGTAGGCGTACCACCCGCTCCCATTTCATAATATCTTGTGGTAGGCGTACGACCCGCTCCCATTTAATCAATCTTGTGGTAGTTGTACCACCCGCTCCCATTTTATCAATCTTATGGTAGGCGTACCACCCGCTCCCATTTCATCAATCTTGTGGCAGGCATACCACCCGCTCCCATTTCATCATATCTTGTGGTAGGCGTACCACCTGCTCCCATTTCATCATATCTTGTGGTAGGCTTACCACCCGCTCCCATTTCATCACACAATCACAAGAAATCCCGGTAAGGGAACATAAGTAATATAATAACTTCCCGGCAAGGGAACAAGGATATCGAAGTAGTTATCCCGGCAAGGGAGAGTCAGCTATAACCAATCTCACTTAGCTAGTACCTAGTTCAATTAATGGAAATACTTAATCATAGAGGATCATTAATTAAAGTATACAAGGTGTCATTCAAAAACACAACAACTTTCAAGTTAAGACCCATGGTCATGCTTGACACCAACGTATAGATACTCGTCACCATGCCTATACATCGTACTCAACAAGAAGAAAGTAGGAAATATGACTCAACTCCTAATCCCTCAAGCTAGGGTTAAACCAAACACTTACCTCGATGCCTTGAACACCACTCAAGTCTCAATTATAGCTTTACCTCTTGATTCCACCACCAATACGCTCGAATCTAGTCATAAGTTACTTACTCACATTAATAACTGCTAAATGAATCAACCCCAATGCATGAAAATGAGTTTCCCAAAGTTTTACGCAAAAGTCAAAATTCACCCCCCGGGCCCACGTGGTCGCAACCCGAGGTTCGGACCAAAACCCAATTACCCATTCCCCCACAAATTCAATATATGGTTTGTTTTGAAATCGGACCTCAAATTGAGGTCCAAATACCTAATTTTAGAAAAACCTAGGTTCTACCCACATCACCCAATTTCCCCGTGAAAATCTTTGATTTGAAGTTGAAATCATGTAAAAAGGATGTTAAGAAGTGAAGAAAATAAGTTAGAAATAACTTACCAATCATTTCGGAGAAGAAAAGTTATTTGGGAAATCGCCTCTTATGTTTTGGGGTTTTGAAAAGTGTAAAATAACTGAAATTCACGTGTATTTATACCCTTCTGAAGTTCCCACCGCAGACCGCACAAGAAGGACCGCGGCCGCACAGTCTTCCTGAAGGCCTGCGGATCTATGCCCCACGAGGAACGCGCAAAGCCGACCGCGGCCGCGCAGCACTCATCGCGGACCGCGCAAAGGCGACCGCGACCGCGTTGGCCCCTTCGCGGTCGCACGCGTTTCCTCGCGGGCCGCGCAAAAGGATTCAGAGTCCTGATCTTTTAAAGCCTAAGGCATCCCGGAACCTACTAGAAACTCACCCGAGCCCTCGAAACTCTAAACCAAGCATGCACACTACCTCAGAAACACCCTACGGACATATTCGTGTGATCACATCACCAATATAACATCATGAACATCGGATTGAGCCTCAAGATCCGTGAAATTTCTCAGATTTCCTTTTAAACATCAATTTTTCCAATTTGGGTCCAGATCACGTCAAACGACGTCCGTTTTTTACCAAACTTTACATGAGTGATTCAAAACATATATAAGACTCGTCCCAGGACCAAAATACGGGCCCGATACCATTGCTTTCTAATCAGATTTCATTTCCATTTTCTTTAAACATTTTCAAAGAACAATTTCACTTAAAAATTCATAACTCGGGCTGGGAACCTCGGAATTCGATTCCGGGCCCATGTCCCATATTTTCATACAGACCCGCCGGGACTGTTAAATCATGGGTTCGGGTTCGTTTACCCAAAATATTGATCGGAGTCTAACTTATTCATTTCGAGGTAAAAACTTAGAACTTTTCACAAGATTTCACGTTTAAGCTTTCCGTCTATACGCCCGGACTGCGCACACAAACCGAGGCAACTCTAAATGAGGTTTTTAGGGCCTCGGAGACAGATTTCAATTAGAAACAGGTGATAACCCCCTTTGGGTCGTCACACTCACACAATCAAACTCAAGCCACAGACAAAAAATGGCCTCAAGTCCTCCAGACTGGCCCAATATCACACACAGAAATCACATCTTGCACCTCATCTAGGAAATCACAAGATGTCGATGCACAACATATACCGAGCGCTCATGTGCGCACACGAATGCGTGGAAGGAATTCAAGGAATTATGCTTCAAGTTTAATCAATGTCGCACGATAAAAATTTAAGAATGTGAAATTTCCTAAAGGGTTCTGCAGACTCTCGAAGATAAGTACAGACCTCTCCATACCGATCCGCAAGACTCTACTAAACCTACTCATGACTCGTGAGACCTATGTAACCAAGTGCTCTGATACCATCTTGTCACGACCCAAAATCTCACTTGTCGTGATGGCGCCTATCGTGGTACAAGGCAAGCCTCAACTCAACATCTCAACATAGTAGAACTTTTAAATAAAGGCGAAAGTGGTTAATATTAAATAAAACCTTTAAGAACACAATAAAATTCCAAAAGTACTAAACAATCCATCCCCAAAACCCGATGTCACTGAGCGCATGAGCATTTAAATGATAACAACATCCGACTGATTAAACACTGTCTGGAAATATAGAACAGTACAACATGAAAGGAAAGGAGAGTCAAGGTCAGCGAACGCCATGCAACTGCCTCAATAGTCTCTTGAGTCTGACTCCTCAATCAGCAACCACCGTGACCAGAAGTGTCTAGATTTGTACACGAGGTACAGGGGGTAACGTGAGCACACCAACTCAGTAAGTAATAGAAAAAAATAAGGAACTGAGAAGTAGTGACGAGCTATGCAAATACAGTTGTCTCAATAACTTTCAAATAAGAGTAGTCATACTTTCAATTTAACAGTTTAAGTCACATCAGTACGTACTCAATAAACCAGATATCAAATTTGACTGAGCAGTAAATAATATCTTCCAATAATTTTCAAAACAGTGATATGACATCTGCGATGCAACAATAATGAAGTAAATGTATTTTCTCAGAATAACAGTCACTTTATCCTCCCATTCACTCCAACTTCACAATCACTCATTCCTCACAATCACTCATTCCACCTAGTCACTCTGCACTCGGCACTCGCACTCGGCACTCGCACTCAACACTCGCACTTAGCACTCGCACTCAGTAGGTACCTGCGCTCACTAGGGGTGTGTACAGACTCCGGAGGGGCTCCTTCAGCCTAAGCGCTATAACAAGCTACCTCATGGCATAAATCAGTTAGGACCTCGGCCTCACTCAATCATAAATCAGTAACAACATGCTACGACGTGCAGCCCGATCCCATAAATATCCTCACAAATTAGGCCATCGGCCTCACTCAGTCATAAATCAGTAACAACATGCTACGACGTGCAGCCCGATCCCATAAATATCCTCACAGATCAGACCCTCGTCCTCACTCAGTCATTAATCTCTCTAGTCTCTCGGGCTCTCAAAAATCATATAAACAGCCCAAACAGAGGTAATGTCATGTATCAACAATGAACAGCAAGAGACAGAGGCATAATAAGCAAGAAAAGCTATGGCTGAGTACAAAACAACAATTAACAGCTAATTCAATAAGTACACGACCTCACAGGTCTCAACAGCGATCACATAAGACCTAAACATGATTTCTAACATGAAGTACAGTCAATTTAGATGAAAACAGAGGGAACATGTTTTAAACAGTTGGCCATTTAATTCCACAGTCTCGCGGGACGAACCAAGTCACAATCCCTACGGTCATGCCCACACGCCCGTCACCTAGCATGTGTATCACCTCCAAAATAGTCAGACGACACAATGTCTGGGGTTTCATACCCTCAGGACCAGATTTATAACTGTTACTTACCTTAATCCGAGTAAAAATCCAACTCTGAAATGCCTTTGCCCCTCGAATCGTCCTCCAATCGACTTGAATCTAGCCACAATTAACTCAACTTAGTCAATACTAATTATAGGAATTAATTCTGTATGAAAATACTAATTTTCCAACAAAATCCGAAATTTAACTCAAAATTGCCCATGGGGACCACATCTCGAAATATGACAAAAGTCACGGAATATGAACCCTCATCCAACCATGAGTCCAACCAAACAAATTTTACCAAAATCCGACATCGGATTGGCTTTCAAATCTTAAAAATTCATCTTTATGGAATTTTAGAAAATTCCTCCATTTCTCTTCAAATATCAATAATCTAACGCCAAAAATGAAGATTTACTCATGAAATATAATCACAAGGGATTCAAGAACACTTACCCCAAGAATTCCCATGATTTCTCGCTCAAAATTGCCCAAACCCCGAGCTTGGCAGTAAAACAAAATGACCAAAAACCGGACTGCTGTACTTAAAACTGTCCAAAATTTTCAAGTACTGTTCACGCGTATTACTGTTCACGGTGCATATTCACAACGACTGTTTACGACGACTGTTTATGGCACTGTTCACGGCTACTGTTCACCGATACTATTCACAGATACTGTACATGGCTACTATTCATGGATACTGTTAACAGATACTGTACACGGATATTGTTCAAGCTCCTATAAAAAATCCAACAGCTGTCCAAAACAATTTCAGCAGCTTTTCTTCAGTCTAAATCAATCCGTTAACCTTCCGAAATTCACCCGAGGCCCTCGGGACCTCAACAAAATACATCAACCAGTCCAAAAACATAATACAAACTTAGTCGAAACCTCAAATCACATCATTAAATGCTAAAACCGTGCATCACACCCCAATTCAAGCCTAATGAATCTAAGAACGTCGAACTTCTATATTCGATGCAAAAACCTATCAAATCAAGTCTGAATGACTTCAAATTTTGCATACAAGTCATAAATGACATAACAAAGCTATGAAACTTTTTTGAAGTGGATTCTAACCCCAATATCAAAAAGTCAACCTTCGGTCAAACTTTCCAAAAATCTTCTATTTTCCAACTTTCGCCAAAATGCGCTGAATTATCCTACAGACTTTCAAATCCAAATCCAAATCCGAACATGTGCCTAAGTCCAAAATCACCATACGAAACTATTGGAATCATCAAAATTCCATTCCGGGGTGTTTTTCTCAAAAGTCAAATCTCTGGTCAAACTTAAGAAATCTTTAGCCTTAGATTTCTAGATTCCGTTAAACAGCGATAATTTGATCTAGGGACCTCTGAATTCAATTGCGGGCATATAACTAAGTCACAAATCACGATACAGAACTACCGGAATGGTCAAAACTTTTATCCGGATTCGTTTTGCTCAAAATAATGACCGAAGTCAACTTAGTTGAGTTTTAAAGCTCTAGTTCACAATTTAATCCATTTTCACATAAAAACCTTCCGGAAAATTATACGAATTGCGCATGCAAGTTGAGGAATTATTAATACCACTTTTCAAGGTCTTAAAATACCGAGATAATCATTTAATTTAAAGATGACATTTTGGGTCATCACATTGTTGTTGTTGTTGTTGTTACTTTTATTTTCATTCTTATCGCCATTTGCGAAAAGCATATCATTTTCTTTTATTTAATTAAATAGTAATGTTTCTTTAATCCTATGGTTTATAAATACTTGTTCCAAAAATGTTATAGTTCTATACATATCAATTAGTGTAAAGGCTATTTTTATATATTCACATTACGTAGTATTATATAATATGATTATTAGAATATTTTATAAAAAATTAGAAGCCCAAAGAAATATCCAAGAAGATAGGAGGCTAAAAATCCAAATATTGTCTTTTCAATCAGTTAGCCCAAGCCTAAGTCGGCCCAAATCTGCCCAACAAGCAGTCCAAATCCTCCACTTTAGCGCAACTATAGAACACTCTAGAACCCCATCAAAACTACGTCGTTTTGATTAATATTCCAGACTTTAATCTCAGTCGTATAAGCTCTACTCTTTCATTCTCAAAGACCTAGACACAATTAGCATTTTAATTTTTCCATTCTCTCTCCAAAACAGACGCTTCTTCTCCTCCCTTACCTTTTCTTCATAAATTCCATTGTTGTCCAGCCATGGCAGACCTGCCATTACCATTTTTGAACAAGAAGCTTTGCACTTCATTTAATTTTCTTCAATATCAACGTTCAAGAGCTTTTCACTCAATTTCGAAATCTCGCCTAAACCAAGAACCCTAGAAATCAGCCTATAAATACCCGCCTTTGAAGAGATTTTCGAGCAAGCTAAGAGCCGCCCCTTTTACCCCAAATATTGAAGGTCTTTAGCTGTTGCCTTCACCTTTTGAGACCAAACTTAGAGCCGCCTCTCTTCCCCTCTATAAATTATTCTATGCTTATTAACTGTTATTTATCTCAGAAAAGCTTCATTCTGTTTTACTCCCCAGCTATTTATGTTGGGTATTTACCCTTGCATAAAATCGATTATCTTCATTTATTTTAGTCGAATATGCATTTGTCTGAGATGAAAGAGTGGTCTCAAAATCAGAGTTCGATAATGAATCTAAGATCCATGCCTCGGTTCGCTGCTCCGCAACAGGTTAGTTTTCTTTCTAAACTGTAATCTTTTGTTCCCTTATTTTGTTATTAGACGTAAAGTATGTGTTGTTTCGTCTTTTGTAGAAATTGCGTTCCTTAGTGAGTCGTATTCTAGCTGTTTACTTACTAAACGTGAAGAAGACATGTTTCTTAAAATTACTCTACAAAATGGGTTATGCCGTTTTAGCCAGGAATTATGATCTAAGTATAAGAGTCATGTTTTAGGAGTTGTATAGAAACTATGCCTTTAAGCATTTTATAAGATAGACCATATATTTTTAAAAGATTGAGTGGTCAGTGCTTTCTTCTTTTTATCCTTCCCCTTTTCTTTCGAATCTGCTAGTTTTGAATATTTTTTTGATTTGGTTTAAATTGAGATTAATTCATGTCCTATGTCCTAGATATCATGAAAATAAGTATTCGTCATATGTTTGAAAAATCATTAAGTTAATATGACATTCTTGTGATTCTTGGATTTGTTAAAAGTAGTATGTTAAGCGTTTTTTATTTAAATATATATAAATCGTGATTTAGTTGATATCTATGTCATGTTTAGGACTCATTTTATTTATAAATACACACTTATTTACTAGAGGTTTATAAATACTATGCCTATAGGCCCCATTATTTTGCAGAGAATTTTAAGAGAGTAGAATTCATGTCTAGTTACTATGAGTATGCGAAATTTACCATGCCAAATACTATCTTTTTTTTTGTCTGAATGTAGAAGACTATTGGTTTTTGAGGAATATAGAATGCTTTGTAGTCTATTGTTTGGATTCGTTTAACCATAGAAGAATACGCCTGTAAGTTTATTGAACTATGAAAATTATCTAATGGTTATCACTAACTGTTGAATACATATTGTTTGATTGTAAACATATTATAAATTTTAGTCTTTCCTCTAAGTACTGAAATCTTGATTGCATGACAGCATATCTTCTTTATTTTGAATCCGATAATCTAAAGTGCATTCATTATGTATTCACCCTAAATTTACCTTTAATATAGAGGGTAAATAACCAAAGCAGATGATCATCAGTAATATCTACAAGAAATAGGGACTTATATACTACTAAGGTCCTGTTATAAATCAAAAGAAGTATAATACTAGTTTTATTACCTTTATATGCTATTACTGTTATGGATGACTCCTAATTCTTTATTTTTCCTTTCTTTGCATGCACGCTTTGGAGCAAACAGAGTCTTAATTTGAGACTCGTAGTGGAGTCTCATAGAGACTCAATGTTACCCCATCACTGGAGTCGTTGCATACCATCTTCCTTAGAGCACCGGATAGTGAATAAAACAAGCGAATCACTTGGGATCGCCTATGGCGGCTTTGTTTTCTACTTATTCTGTCTGATGTTGTTAATCTTTGTGATTTGTTTATTTGAACCTATGATTGATAATTAATTTTATCATTTAAAATTACAACTTTAATTTTGGAAAAGTATTTTATTGAAAAAAGCACTTAAAAGGATATAATGTGCTAAGAGCTTTGGGGAGATTGTTACCAATTGAGTCTTTATTTATTTTTTAAACTTTTGAGAAAGTTGTTTTATAAACTAAGACAGAATTTGAACATTTTTTCAAATCAATTGACTCTTTACTCAAAAGGACGTCTTCTTCATGATAAGCTTTTTGATAAATTTGTGTTGAATATTTAACCAAACTACTTCGGAACTTTGATCCATTTCCTAAGTAAAAAAGACTGTTTTTCTCGAGTTTGGTTTTAATAACATTTCAATCCAACATGTAACGTTTTTGTTTTGAAACCTAAGCATATTTTGCTTATTCAAGATATTTCGATTTGGGTTTGAAATTTAATTTCTTTTAAAAGACGTCCTAGTCCATTGAGATTCTTTCTGGAGTCACTTTTTTAGCCGTAAACTAACCTAAGTTTGGCTGGTTAACCATTTTTAATGGATCTTAAAAGGTGCCTTACCCCTTCCTTTTAAGATAACTAGAACCCTTACCTAGAATTTTTAACACTAAGCAGACTATATAAAACAGAGTTAACTTTAAGCATTACTTAGTTAAAGTTGGTGTCCTAATTCACCATTAATACAATTAGGTGGCGACTATCTTAATTAATTAATCCTCAGATTTACCAATATGTTATACTCTAACTTGACCCGTGTTAAAATGGGGTATAACAGCTTGGCGACTCTGCTGGGAATTTCTAGGTTCTAAACCACAACAAACTTAGGTTAATAATAAAAATTAATTTGTGTGTTTTTGATTGTTATGATGCTTATTTGAATTGCCGTTATATGATAAACGGTATTTTATGAATTGCTCATCTATTCTTTTTGCTTTATATAAATTGTCATTCCTATTTCACTTCCTCCACTTCTGAAAAATTCACACAAAGCACACACCTAGCGGTTACGCGGTTTGCGGCCGTGCACTACTCAAAACACCTTTTAGGAAAAAGTTCGTGGGTAAGTTGATCAGCGGTGCTATCGACAGTCATGGGCTTTCCACTCTCAAGTTGTCCACTTGAGAGCAGACCAATCTAGAAAACCCATTCTTAGTCAACCTAAGATAGAGCTAAACCAAAACCATTTTAAGAGCATGCATCATTTTAACCTTAGGTGATTTAATACCTGAGTTGAATTAAACCCACAAGTTGACCTCACCTAAATGTTCAAGTGGGTTTTCAACCCCAAGTGACACCTTATCATGTATATGTACATTATTTGAAGGGCGAACATGCCAATTATATGGATCATTTACTTTAAATTAATTAAATCCTAGTTAAAGAAGCATGACTATCTGTAAGACCCGACCGGTCATTTTGAGCTCTAGCGCATTGTTCAGAAGTTGGAAGTCATGAACAGCTTCATTTCAGGTATATTGACTTGTACGTATGGTCAGAGTTGAATTTCGGAAAATTCGGAGTCAAATTGGAAAGAAACTTTTCATTGCGGCAACCTTAAGTTGAAGAAAATGGCTAAGATTGGAATTTTGAGTAAACGACCTCGGAATTGGGATCTAAAAGTTCCATCATGTTCGTATGATGATTTCGGACATGGGCGTACGTCCGAATTTGGTTTTGGATAACCCGTGAGCATTTCGGCGTATATTGTGGAAGTTAGTATTTTAGAAGAATTTCATAAATTTGGGTTGGAAGGCATTTCAGAGTTATAGATGTACGTTTGGGATTCTGAGTCTGGGAATAGCTCCGTATGGTGATTTTGGAGTTGCGAGAGCGATCGGAAGTGAATTTGGATGTCCGGAGGTCATTTTGAAGTCATTTGGCTAAATATAGAAATTTGAAGGTTTTTGAGAAAATTCGACCGGAAGTGGAAATTTTGATATCGGGGTCGGAATGCGATTCCAAAAGCTGGTGCAAGTCTGTAATGTCGAATATGACTTGTGTGCAAAATTTGAAGTCATTCAGACTAGTTTTGATAAGGTTTGAGACACTTAGCCTCTTTTAAGGAAGCTTAAGTTGGAAAAGTCAACCGGATATTGACTTATATGTTAGAGGGCTCGAAATGCAAATTTTATGGTTCGGATAGCTTCGTTAGTTGATTTGGGACTTAGGAGTGTGTCCGGAATATTTTTGTGATGACCGGTGTAGAATTAAACTTGAATTGGCAAAGTTAGTATTTTGACGAATTCCGGCTGATAGGTGAGATTTTGATCCGAGAGTCGGAATGGAATTTCGAGAGTTTATGTAGCTTCATTATCTCATTTTGGACTTGTCTGAAAAATTTGAGGTCATATGGACGTGGTTTGGTTGGGTTTTTTTTATCAAAAATGGAATTTGGAAGTTCTTGAGATTCATAGGCTTGAATCTGATGATGATTTGATGTTTTGATGTTATTTTGGGTGTTCCGAAGGTTGGGACAAGTTTGAATGATATTTTGGGACATGTTGATATAATTGGTTAAGGTCCCGAGGGACTCGGGTGGATTTCGGAAGTTTAACGGAATGGAATTCGGACCCAAAAAGAAAAGAAAAAGCTACTGCAATTTCTGCTGCTAAGCTGTCTTTGGACAGCAACTGTGCAGTCATGGAGCGTACGTCGGAGGCCTATATCTTTTGATCTACAAGGAATTTTGAGATGATTCAAAAATGAAAGTTGTAGACCTTTGTGTCGAGTTTGCATAAAGCTAAGGAAATCATAATTTGGACATCTGTAGAGAAAGGTATGATCGATTGAAGATGACTGGTGGAGCAGTTTCTCCAGAATTTTTGGATTTCATGGAGCCGATGTTAGAAGCTCATATCTCGGGATATATAAAGAGTTATATGGTGTACAACCTATCAAATTAAAGATATTCGAGTGTAGTTTCTAAATCATCAAACCGTTTGTAATTTGGATATTTATACAAGATGTTATGGGTGTTTAAACAGAAGGTGTCCGACAAGGGAAAATTTTAATAGGATGTACAACTTGTATAGCACAAGTGCAAGGTACAACTCGACGAAGCACGGACAGATTCTTTAAACACGGATTTGGCTTATTTCTTTCATTTCTTTCATTTGGCTTGGATTATTTTGGAGAGAATTTCAAGGGGGATTTTATCAAGCATCAAAGGTGAGTTGTTTCTACTTATTTCCAAGTTAAATACAAGATTATATGTGAATTGGAACATGAAAATCAGTAGAAAAGTGGGGTTTTAGGGCTTGTGCTTTTGAGATTTTCTAGGGTCGATTTGAAGGGTCAAACGAGCTTCGATTTTTTGTGTTCTTTATATGTACGAACTCGTGAGAGGACGAAGAACATCTTGGTATAAAAATTTCTGAGTTTTGAGACGTGGGCCCGAGACTCGGGTTTTGTCAAATTCGTGAATTTTGATATTTTTCGATTGCTTTCGATTGGGTATTGTCCCTTTAGCATAATGCAACATATTCATTGTGATTTTGGGCAGATTCGACGCACGTGGAGGCCAATTCGAGGGGCAAAGGCGTCGCGAGCTAAAGAAGTAGCCGGTTTGAGGTGAGCAATTGATGTAAATGTTGTCGTGAGGGTTTGAAACCCCGGAATTTCACATCGTAACGCTATATTGAGGTGACTTGCACGCCGGATAACGAGCGTGGGGTAGAGCACCATTGGGGATTGTGACTTAGTCCGTCCCGAGAGATGTTTTTACCGTGTTTTCTACTTGGATTTAATTGTTACATTTGGGCTTCTTGCCAATTATTTGAATCCTTCAGGGATTGACATCACTGTTTTCGCATACATGCATATCATTTGATCTCAGTCCAAGGTTTTAAATACTGTTTTGCAAACTCAGCCATCTTTCTAAGATTTGAAAACTTAAATGATATTTCTAAATGATATTTCGGGCTGAGAACTACTGTTTTACAAATGCTCAATGGGCTTATTATGATTTCTGGACTGAGCATGGATCGGGCTGCGCGTCGCAGCAGTGATTTGAAATAGTGGTAACAATGACACTGTATGATGTGACTTGAAACAATGGTAATAATGGCAGTGTGTGATATAAATTGGTCAGGTAACAATGATTGACCAGGACTTGATTAATGCCACGAGATGGCTTGTTATTGCGCTTGGGCTGTAGGAGCCCCTCCGGAGTCTGTACACACCCCCAATGAGCACCGTAGATGATAAATAAATATGGATGGCTCGGGTTGCATGCCGCAGTGGATACCAGAGGGTACTGTCATATGCATTGCATTGCACTCATGCATTTATTCCTCATCTGCATTATCCGCCATAATAATTATGTGCTCTTATTTCATTGACTGGTTGCTTCATACTGTTCTGAGATACTGAGCCCGAGGGGCTGATACTTTTCTGAGATACTGAGCCCGAGGGGCTGATACTGTTCTGAGATACTGATCCCGAGGGGCTGATACTGTTCTGAGATACTGAGCCCGAGAGGCAGATTTCTACTTATTATTTTGATACTGAGCTCGAGGGGCAGATTTCTACTTATTATTTTGATACTAAGCCCGAGGGGCAAATTTCTACTCGTTGTTTTGATATTAAGCCTGAGAGGTAGATTTCTACTCGTCATTTTACTGCCAAATTACCTGTTTTTACTGGTTTTAAAGAAATTTCACATGATGTTTCACTGAATTGTTATTTTAAATGACTTCACTGCTTCTGTATAGAGTGTTGTGTGTCTTAATGTGTTTTCTTACCCTCAGTTATTATTTATATTTATTACTCACTGGGTCGGAGTACTCACATTACTCCCTGCACCATATGTGCAGGTACAGGTATTCCTGAGGCATAAAGCGAGTTTTCTGCTGTTCAGTTTTCATCGGAGTTATCCATGTAGCTGCATGGCGTTCGCAGACCCGTTTTCTCCCTTATCTTCTGTATTTATGATATCTTCAGATGTTGTTCCTAATTCCATACCTTGTAGAATTTTAGTAAACTCTGTAGTAGCTCATGACTTGTGACACCCCGGTTAGGGCTGAGTTGGGTTGGATTTCCGTATTTTATCTATACTTTTCGCTATTGGATATTATTAAACCATGTTTATACTATAATTGTGTTAATTAATTGTCTTAAAAGGATGAATTGGGTTGAATGGCTAGCCTTGTCTTCATAAGAGGCGCCATCACGACCAAGTTCGGGAATTGGATCGTGACACTATCTTTTTTATAACATGTGTAAAGTTTTCAAACGACATTAACTTGCGGAACAACGAGAAGTTTACACATGACAAAAATATCTTTTATCGTACTTTCTTTTGATTTTTTTTATGTAAAAATAAATAAAATGTCTTAGGCAATTCATGTACTTTACTAGCTTTTGAAAAATAGA
The DNA here is from genome assembly GCF_000393655.2 of Nicotiana sylvestris. Lineage (NCBI taxonomy): Eukaryota > Viridiplantae > Streptophyta > Magnoliopsida > Solanales > Solanaceae > Nicotiana > Nicotiana sylvestris. The sequence goes on along the minus strand of NC_091059.1, from coordinate 200,602,512 downwards.
ATTACTTAATTAATTTATTATAATTAGTTATATAAATATATTTTATTATACTTTCTTTTGTTCTTTTGATGAAAATACACTCCCTTTTAACAAAAAAAGAAAGATGTTTAAGTAGTTATACTTTACTATTTATTATTAATTTATAGAAATGGGATGAAATATAATGGCATATTTATTTTTAAAATACATGTTACGCCTACCTCTGGCACAAAGAGGCCTCTTGCATATTAGGACGCACAATTATTTTGTTATGCTTTGGAATCTGTCACATGCTTTGCTTGCTTACTTGCTACGTCTCTTATTTGCTATGTTGCTTATTTGACTTTATTATTTTACTAACATTGTCGTTTTTCAGAAGATGAAAATATTGACTATCTAGCTTGCTTATTTCTTTATTTAAATATATACTCTATTTGTTGACATATATTCTTTTATATCATCCTCTTGACTTAATAATAATAATAATAATAATAGTGATCACCATCATTCCGCACTTAGCACTATTTAACGACTTTAGAGCACCATTTAGGTATTTACTTAGGCCCAAATTTTTCTTAGGTCCACTCCAATTCTTAGATGTCCTTTTAGTCTCTGGCATGTTCTTTTATTTTTATAAGGTAGGACATTTTTCCCGCAAACTCTTCAACTAGCTCGGTTCGTCATAAAGTTCATCAATATTCGTGCTTTAAACTAGCATTAAGAATTTTCTTTAGACAACAATGAGCATCTCACTTCCTATAGCAAGATATCATTCCTACTTCTTTAAAAATAAAAAAACTGGCGTAATATTTCATAATTAGAAAATATTTTTCCCATCTAATTTCGCGAGTTAGTTTTATTCGCGTTCCTTTCATAAAAATATAGTTACATAATTTTTTTAAATATTGTCACTTGTGCCTCACATAATTTTTCAATTTTTCCAATTACAGCGTAATCTTGTACCTCTAATATTCGTCTCATAGCTTCATATCTCTTAGAATTTCAACCTTTGTGCCAATTCTCATTTACAAGATGGTAGATGTCCAAACTTGCACAATCTACCAAGCAATAGAAGGCCACTATTTGGTCAATTTGCATCGTCAAATTATTTTCAATATTTTCACCTATTCAATTCAAGTGTATGTGTCGTCTTATTTCGGGTCGTCGAGATTAATCTTCACGCATCCGTTAATTCTAATTTTTGGCAAGTGAGTCGAGGTACTATCCTATAAGTCTCAAAACGGTTGATACCATATTCCAGGCCTCGACAACTTTACGATTTGCCAAAGCTAGAAAAAAGATTTTATATTCTTTTCATTGACTACCATATCCTTATCAACTATTTTGATCCCGAGCTTGTCTATATCCAAATACCAACAAATTATTTTCTAATATCAAAATCACACATCTTTGGCCTCTCTTAAATATTGTAACATTACAAGACCCGATCTCATCGCTTTCTTAGGCACGCATTCCCAAATATTCTACCCTTAGCCTTCAATATTTATCTACTCCATAGTGACTATATATACCTTTTTCCAAAAGAATATGACTTGAGTTGAACATCAAAGCAACACAAGTTCAAGGACAATATGGCCAAGCAAATCACAGTGATTGACCTAGACGCAGATGAGTTTCAGTACAAGAAATCCAAATCATACCAAGATACGATTGCTAAGCTTGAAGCAAAAGTGGCAAATGGAGCAAGAAATTGATGGCGTCAAGGAAGTGATGGCTGATCTTATGAACTCGTTCAACGAAAAAGGCTACTCTCAATTTCACACAACTGCATCTCCCACTTATGAGTGTAACGCCTAGTTTTTTCAAATTTGCGCTCTTTCTTTCTAGGAAGGGCATTCTAAGCTACCAATAATGGGTATGAAGAAGAAGAATGATTAACAAGGACGCTATCACAGAATTTGAAAGATTATCATTTCCCACCCACCTTACCTTATTTAGGATATACATGCAACCTACGTAAGGCTCAGTCTGATTATAGCAAGGAAACTGGGGCAGATTTTTGGCACGCAGGATGAGCATGCTCGAAAGGGATATCATGCCATAGAGTAATAATAAAAAATTTCCTAATGATTGGGGCAAATTTTTTTAAAATTTCAGAGTCATGTGAGGGCGAGAACCTATGATAGAGCTAAAGCTTTGATGTTCGACATGAGTCAACCTTTTACAAAACTTTAAATCAATTCGCTTCCATGTCAACAAGTCACGTGCGTTAGAGCCCTCTAGATAAAAAGTTATTCTTGTCCATCCATTTTGCAAATGTTTCTAGTTTAGAGCTCCTTCTTAACCATATCATGGATTAATCTATCTAATCATATATTTTATTATTTTAGTGCATTTATTTGTTATGACGAATGTGCTAACACTTTATTTTGTTTGTAAAAGTTTTATTTTTCTTTAAAGGTTGCCTAGCAATGAACACTGTTTTGGCTGCGAATCTGCATCAAGGACGCAATTATAATGGCAAACCGATTTGGAGCACTCAGTACCGGTAAAGGTTTGTTGCAAGTTGAGACTGATGATGAGGAGACAAATGTTGTACGGAGGAACTTTTTGGTCAATCTGAGAAATACTTTCAACTTTCTCCCCAACCCAAATTTTGCTTCCAACTCAACCCGAAATGTCTCTTTGACCATATCTCCTCATCCAGCAACTATTTACATAAGTCCTCCACCGATACCGCCAAAATTTACTATCAATCCAGAGTCTTTTCCCGTAATAATGATGACCAATGCCCAATCGTCTGCACTTGCAACATCAGTCACAGAAAGCCAACAAAATCAATCGGCGTTATGTACATACAAAAGATTAGGAAAGGAAATTAAGACGACTAGTTGGGATGATCCAGATAGAGAGCTCCATAACCTAAGAAAGTTTGTGGAGGAAGAAATGTGTGCAAGAAATATTCAGATTTTAAGATATGAAAATTTGTGCATGCATCCAAATGTTGAGCTTCCGCCAGGATTCAAAATTTCACAATTCAATACTTTCAATGGGAAAGGAAATCCCATTTCTCATTTGAAAGACTACTGCAGCAGATTAGTGGGGATTGGACGCAATGAAGCCATTCGAATGAAGTTGTTCATTCAAAGTCTATCAGGGCTAGCGCTTGATTGGTACACTCAACAAAATTTTAGCAAATGGTACACATGGGAGGACATGTCCCGCGATTTGTAGAACAATATAAGTTTAATATTGGTGATAGTCCAACACTTTATGATATGCGTGAAGTAGAAAGAATGCAATATGAGTCTTTTGCAGAATATGACATGCGATGGAGACTGGAGGCTTCAAAAATATGCCCTCAATTGCCCAAGAATGAGTTGATTTCCACCTTCATCGAAATGCAAATGGAATATACTATGAAAAGTTGTTATGCGCTCGGCTACATGACTTCTCGAATTTGATTAGAGTTGGAAAACTGATAGAATCAAGCATTTGAGCAGGAAGAATTGTTGACAAATCAAAATTACAAGTCACTTCCCAAGGTGATGCACTGGAGAATTTACAAGGCAAAAAGAGGAAGATAGATTCTGCTTGTATTCCCGCTCATCAGCCACAATCTCAACAAAACAACCAGCTGCTACAAACTCATATACAACTCCAACCTACTCAGCAAAGTGTTCAACGTCAAACTTATCAAGCATAATTTAGCTATCGCCATTCAGAGAACCTAAAATTCCGCACTTTATTCCTCTGAAAGAATCATTGACAAGGATATTTGAGAGATTGAAAGCGAAAGGACTTTTACAACCAAGAAAAGGATGGATCCCGCAAAATCTTCCTCCAGATTTTGATTGGTCTAAAACTTGTGCATACCATTCATATATTCAAGGCCATGACACAGAAGAGTGCCCAGCACTTAAGCATAAGATTCAGAACATGATTGAAAACAAAAAGATAATTGTGCAGCAAGAGCAACCATACAACAACTATGACCCTTTAATCGCTAATACCATCGTGGTTAAAGGTAATCTTTCAAAGTTGGCACCAAGACCTTTGAAGAGAAAGCGTGAAGCTAAACAAGATGATTGACTAGAGTTTTTCATCACTACTATTTTGCCCGCCCTTTCATGATTTACTCTGTTTCATGTACTTTTGTTAAACTTTTGTATGAACTATGTTTGACCTGATTCCCTTTTAAAGAGGATACGTAGGCAACCCTATGGGTTCGATCTCAACATAATAAAATTTTTGTTTTTCCCCAAAAGCCAAAATCGGGGCAGATTTTGCAGAAGGATACTCATCATTTGGCAAAGCAGAAAATGAGATTTCGATCTACATATTTGTTACAAGTGCAACAGAAATTTCCAGAATGCCATAGCAGCAAGTTGTGGATTCAAAGCGAAAACTTTGACGTTCAATGCAAGGCAACCACTTTATTTTATACTAATGAATTTTCTTTGAGTAAAGCAGGGGCAAGCTCTAGCCATTCTCGATCAAGACCATCTGCGTGATGATCCAAAGCTTAGCATCAAGCCAAAATCGCAAAACTCAGAAAAGGATGAAGCCAAGATAGCATGAATCAAATTTTGGAACTTACAATTTTTCTTTGAGTGCAAGAATTTAATAATAGATGATTTCAGCTTGAAGATCTGACAAGCGTCGGCATTTCACCATGAACATTTGCTATTGCATTGCATCAAGCTCTTTACACCATACAATTTGCTATTTCAAAGACATTGTATCGCGCTCTCCACATCACACCTTGAATACTCGAAGGCAATACACCAGTTCTTCACCTGCATCATGAATATTCACTGCTTTGAATCAGGCGCTACAACAAGCTTTTTACGTTTCATTAATTTTCTATGAATCAGGCATCGCACCAAGCTCTTCGCACTGCACCAATCTTGTAATATTAAATCAAGCATCGCATTTAGGCTTGTCCATCTTTAATGGGACACTTAGGTTCGTCCGCCTTTAATAGGACATTTAGGTACATTTTGCCTTTAATTAAATATTTAGGCTTATCCGCTTTTAATTTGATATTTATGCACATTTATCTTTAATTAAATATTAGGCTCGTCCGCCTTTAATAGGACAATTATGCACATTTGTCTTTAATTAAATATTTAGGCTTATTATGCACATTTATCTTTAATATTTTAGGCTTGTCCGTGTTTGATAGGACAATTATGCACATTGAACTTTAATTAAATATTTAGGCACATCCGCCTTAAATAGGATATTTAGGCTTATCCGCCTTTAATTGGATTTTTAAGCATGTTTGCCTTTAATATGATATTTAGGTTTGTTCACCTTTAGCGGGATATTTACGCATTAAATATTTAGGTTTATCCGCCTTTAATTGGATATTTATGCACATTTATTTTTAATTATGTTCGTCCGCCTTTAATAGGACAATTATGCACATTTGCCTTTAATTAAATATTTAGGCTTATCCGCCTTTAATTGGATTTCTTTATGATATTTAGGCTTGTCGGCCTTTAACATGACATTTATGCATTAAATATTTAGGCTTATCCGCCTTTAGTTGGATTTTTAAGCATGCTTGCCTTTATTATATTTAGGCTTGTCTACCTTCAATAGGACATTTAGGCTTATCTGCCTTTAATTAGATTTTTAATCATGTTTGCCTATTAATATGATATTTAGGCTTGTCCGCCTTTAACAGGACATTTGTGCATTAAATATTTAGGCTTATTCGTCCTTAATTAAATTATTAAGCACGTTTTTCTTTAATATGGTATTTAGGCTTGTCCGCCTTTAATAGGACTGTTATATACATTTGTCTTTAATTGAATATTTAGGCTCATCCGTCTTAAATAAGATATTTATGCTTATCCGTATTTAATTGAATTTTTAAGCAAGTTTGCCTTTAATATGATATTTAGGCTTGTCCACCTTCAACAGGACACATTAGCACATATTCACATACTTTTCATTAATTTATTTCGACCTAGATGGTCATGTTGTTTATGTCATTACTGAAATGCATCATTATCATAAATCATTGCAAAGCACATTTATAAATTGCATGTTATTGTTGAAAATCATCATCTCCATAAAGCTACATTTTTATCAAATTATTTTGACCGACTAGGCCGCATTGTATAAGTAAATGCCCAAAAGGTGTCATTTTCATAAGATTACTTCGATATCTACTCTACTGACGAATTTGCCTGGCATGTTAATCTTTGCAGGAAACATAGTGCAACATGGTGATTAAGCCGAGTTATCGCAAATTATATTTTGAAACTCATAGTTTTCTTTGAGTGCAGGAATTTACTAATAATAAACTTCAGCATACAAATTCCCAAATTATTGGCACTACTCCTTGAATATTTTCTTCTGTAAAGGCACTACATCAAGCTTTGCGCACCATGGATATCCGCTACTACAAAGTCATCTCACTAGGATTTTTGCATTGCACCATGAATTACCACTACAAATTGGGCACCATATCAAGCTCTTCGCACTACATCAATCTTTGCAATTACAAATCAAGCACCATATATTAGGTCGATCCGCCCTCAAACAGGATATTTTGGGTTCATCCGCCCTCAAATAGGATATATCGGGTTCATCCGCCCTCAAATAGGATATATTGGGTCTAACCGCCCTCAAATAGGATATATCGGGTCTATCCGCCCTCAAATAGGATATATCGGGTTCATCAACCCTTGAATAGGGTATGTCGGGTCTATCTGCTCTCGAATAGGATATATTGGGTCCATCCGCCCTCGAATAGGATATATCGGGTCCATCCGCCCTCAAATAGGATATATCGGGTCCATCCGCCCTCAAACAAAATATATCGGGTCCATCCACCCTCAAATAGGATATATCGGGTCCATCCGCCCTCAAACAAGATATATCGGGTCCATCCGGGCTCAAATAGGATATATCGGGTTCATCCGCCCTCAAACAGGATATATCGGGTCCATCCGTCCTCAAATAGGATATATCGGGTCCATCCGCCCTCAAACAGGATATATCGGGTCCATCCGCCCTCAAGTAGAATATATCAGGTCTGTCTAACCCTCAAATAGGATATATCAGGTCAATCCGCCGTCAAATAGGATATTGAAGTTAATCCTTCCTCAAAAGGGTTAATTTATTTCGACCCGAGTGGTCCCGCTTACATAAACATTGCCGAAACATATCTTTCATAAATCATTACCAAATGCATTTATTAAATTTCCATGTGCCATTGCCGACTATGAAATATGTCACCATAAAATTATATTTTTATGTGTTTGCACAATAAATTTACATTTCTTATGAATTGACGCCTAAATATTAGTTTTATAAGATTATTTTTATGGCATATTTCATCTTATTTCCTAACGAATATTTTTAGCATTGTTAAGCTTTGCAGGAAATATAGCACAACGTGGAACTATATCTTAGCAGTAAACTAGGGCAGTTTGTTGGGGAGGAATACCAAACTCTCCAACAAAGGTGAAGGATCTACTTCGAACTCCGCTCGGCTCGACTCTCAAAATTCATAATCAAATTCTTATTTCAAACAACTTTCTTTCAATCATGGTACCCAGTATCTCTATTATTCGACACTGGGCAATATTTTAAGATCCGCATCGATTAGTGAGTCCTACTCCAGGGTACCATAATTCTTAAACTACATATGGCCTGATTCTCGTGAAAGGCAACTCGAAATCGGAGTTCGGCCGCAATCATTTTCTTTACGTCCCCTTTGTCCCATTATAATCTTGATGGTCGGGACAAAATTGGCTACTAAATCAATATTCTTTGCCCGAAAACTCTTTCATCATCTCCGGTCAAAGAGGGGCAGCTGTTGACATCCAATTTTGACCCTCCTTTCTTCCAAACTATTTTTTTAAGCTTCTAATATTACTAATAATTTAAGAATAATTATTTTACAGTTGTTATCCTAAGATAGACCTAATTAGTATCATTATTTTTATTATTGTTTTATTTCTATTATTATTACTAACATTAGACATTATTATTATTATTATTATTATTGTTGTTATTGTTGTTGTTGTTGTTGTTGTTGTTACTTTTATTTTAATTAAATAGTAATGTTCCTTTAATCCTACTTGTTCCAAAAACATTATAGTTCTATACATATCAATTAGTGTAAAGGCTATTTTTATATGCTCACATTACGTAGTATTATATAATATGATTATTAGAATATTTTATAAAAAATTAGAAGCCCAAAGAAATACCCAAGAAGATAGGAGGCTAAGAATCCAAATATTGTCTTCTCAATCAGTTAGCCCAAGCCTAAGTCGGCCCAAATCTGCCCAACAAGCAGTCCAAAATCCTCCACATTAGCCCAACTATAGAACACTCTAGAACCACATCAAAACTACGTCGTTTTGATTAATATTCCAGACTTTAATCTCAGCTGTATAAGCTCTTAATCCAACGGCTGAAATTCATTCTTTCATTATCAAAGACCTAGACACAATTAGCATTTTAATTTTTCCATTCTCTCTCCAAAACAGACGCTTCTTCTCCTCCCTTTCCTTTTCTTCACAAATTCCATTGTTGCTCAACCATGGCAGACCTGCAATTACCATTTTTGAACAAGAAGCTCTGTACCTCATTTAATTTTCTTCAACATCAACGTTCAAATTTCAAACGTTCAAGAGCTTTTCACTCAATTTCGAAATCCCGCCCAAACCAAGAACCCTAGAAATCAGCCTATAAATACCCGCCTTTGAAGAGTTTTTCGACCAAGCTGAGAGCCTCCCCTTTTACCCCAAATATTGAAGGTCTTCAGCGGTTGTCTTCACCCTTTGAGACCAAACTCAGAGCCACCGCTCTTCCCCTCTATAAATTATTCTATACTTATTAATTGTTATTCATCTCAGAAAAGCTTCATTCTTTTTGACTCCCCAGCTATTTCTGTTGGGTATTTACCCTTGCATAAAATTGATTATCTTCATTTATTTTAGTCGAATATGCTTTTGTCTGAGAGGAAAGAGTGGTCTTAAAATTAGAGTTCGATAACGCATCTAAGATCCGTTCCTCAGTTCGCTGCTCCGCAACAGGTCAGTTTTATTTCTAAAATGTAATCTTCCCTTATTTTGTTATTAGACGTAAAGTATGTGTTGTTTCGTCTTCTGTAGAAATCACATTCATTAGTGAGTCATGTTCTAGTTGTTTACTTACTAAACGTGAAGAAGACATGTTAGTTAAAATTACTCTACAAAATGGGTTATGCCATTTTATCCAGTAATTATGATCTAAGTATAAGAGTCATATTTTAGAAGTTGTATAGAAATTATGCCTTTAAACATTTTATAAGATAGACCATGTATTTTTAAAGATTGAGTGGTCAGTGTTTTCTTCTTTTTATCCTTCCCCTTTTCTTTCGAATCTGCTAGTTTTAAAAAAAATTGATTTGGTTTAAGTTGAGATTAATTCATGTCCTATGTCCTAGATATCATGAAAAATAAATATTCTCCATATGTTTGAAAAATCATTAAGTTAATATGACATTCTTGTGATTCTTGGGTTTGTTAAAAGTAGTATGTTAAGCGTTTTTTATCTAAATATATATAAATCGTGATTTAGTTGATGCCTATGTGATGTTTAGGACTCATTTTATTTATAAATTCACACTTATTTACTAGAGGTTTATAAATACTATGCCTATAGGTCCCATTATTTTGCAGAGAATTTTAAGAGAGTAGAATTCATGTCTAGTTACCATGAGTATGCAAAATTTACCATGCCAAATACTGTCTTTTTTTGTCTTAAGAGAGTTACAAAACCACGGAATAAAATCACGACAGAGGAAGAATACATAAACAACAAAATGATACAACGCGCATCCCGATCCCACCATATAACAAGTAACAATATGAACATTCACCCTTATTACTTCTTGTTGTTGTGTGCAACCCGATCCCACTAGTACACCCTTATTACTCCTCATATATCACCCTTATTCCTCCTGTTGCGGCGTACAACCCGATCCCACCTGTCCACCCTTTTTACTCCTTGTTGCGGCGCGCAACCCGATCCCACCAGACAATCACATTTCACCCTTACTCCTCCTTTTGCGGCGTGCAACCCGATCCCACCATATAAGTACAAATCACAAAATAAGAACAAGTATTTCATAATTTAGCTCAAAACCCTCTACAATATTTATACCTCAAACCAAAACAACGGGAATTCTATGCAGTTATGAAACATCATTAGTTAATACTACACAGCCAGACCAACCAAAGTGTACCATGAAGCACCAATAAACCAACTTAAACCAATAATGTAATATAATGAAACTACAGAATAATTAATACCTTCAATAGAGAAAATAACATTTAACAAGAAGTAATTAGACATGGAAGCATCAATAAGCAAGTAGCAGTTAAGACAGGAAAACGATATACTAGGAACGGGGAAGGGAACAAGCTAAATAGATAATTTTAAAGCTCATAGGTACTCGTCACCACACCTATATGCCACACACATAGAATTTCACATAGCAACTAAGTCGGGGATCCCTAATCCCTCGAGTCAAGGTTAGACCAAACGCTTACCTCAAGCCAATGGGTAATTCAAAGCTCAGTTACCGCTTTATCTCTCGATTCCACTTCCAATCCGCTAGTATCTAGTCATAATTAACTTAATAACATCAATTATCGCTAAAGAAATCAGTTCCAATGCATAACTATAAGTTTCCCCACATTTTCCCCAAAAGTCAAAAACTGACCCGAGCCCGCTTAGTCAAAACTCGAAATTCAGACCAAAACTCTATTACCCATTCAACCCCGAGCCCGAATATACAATTAGTTTTGGAATCTGCAAATCTCTAAATTTCCAAATTTCTAAGTTCTACCCAAAAACACCCAATTCCACCATGAAAAACCCTATATTCTAGGATGAAATCTTGTAAAAAGATGTATTAAATTGAAAGAAATGAGTTAAGAATCATTTACCTATGATTTGGGGAAGAAATTGCCTTTGGAAAATCGCGTCTTGAGGTTTAGATTTTCAAAATGAGAGAATAAATGAAAAATCTCATCTAAGTCCAAAGTTATCAGCTACAGATGTCGCATTTGCGACCTGAGCTTCGCAATTGCTAAGCTCGCAAATGCGAAGGACCATAGCAATTGCAAAGTCCTGCACATTTATGTTGCCTTCGCAACTATGAAGTTAAACTCACAAATGAGAACTTGATCTTCCACAAATGCGATGAAATGATCGCAATTGCGATCCCTGCCCTTCCCAGTTTTACTTCGCAAATACGAAGAAATCTTCGCAATTGCGAAGTCTGCTTGGCCCAGCCTTCCTTCGCATTTGCGATGAAGGCCTCACAAATGCGAACCCTGACCTTGCAATTGTGAGGTTTGAGGCCTGCAACACAGCTGAAGCATACCAGGTATTTTTCTTAAGTCTAAAACACTTCGTAACCTATCCGAAACTCACCTAAGCCCTCGAGGCTCCAAACCAAGCATGCATACAAGTTATAAAACATCATAAAAACTTTCTCATGCGATCAAATAGCCAAAATAAAACCTGGAACTATGAATTTAGCACCACATTGTATGAAATTTTCAAGATAGATTCAAAACTTCTATTTTCTCAACCAAAGGTACGAATCACGTCAAATCAATTTCAGTTTTCACCAAATTTCACAGATAAGGTTTAAATATCATAAAGGATCTATACCGGGCTCTAGAACTAAAATACAGGCCCGATACAACCAAGATCAGATCCTTTAAATTATTATATTTTTAGTCTTATCAATTTCTTCAAAAATTTATTTATCGGGTTAGGGATCTCGGAATTCGATTCCGGGCATACGCCTAGATCCCATATTTTACTACGGAACCTCCAGGACCGTCAGAACACAGGTCCGGGTCCGTTTGCCCAAAATATTGACCGAAGTCAACAAAAATCAACTTTTTAGGCCAAAAATCATCATTTCTTAACACATAAGGGCTTTTCGGATACACGTCCAGACTGCGCACGCAAATTAAGGAAAGGTAAAATGAGGCTTTTAAGTCCTCGGGACATGGATTCAAGTTCTAAAATAGAAGACCTTGAACGGACATAGAAAAGTACATGGAACAGTGAAAAGATGGGGATATCTATTTCGCATATCGAACTCGGATTCCCAAGTGGCTGCCTCAATAGGTTGACCTCTCCACTGCACACGAACCGAAGGATAACTTTTCGACCTCAACTGACGAACCTGCCGGTCTAGAATAGCTATCGGCTCCTCTTCGTAGGTCAAATCCTTGTCCAGCTGGACTGTGTTGAAATATAACATGTGGGATTGATCACCGTGATACTTTCGAAGCATGGACACATGAAACATTGGATGCACAGCTGATAAACCTGGTGGCAACGCAAGTCTGTAGGCCACGTCTCTCACTCGATCAAGGATCTCAAAAGGTCCGATGAACCTAGGACTTACCTTGCCCTTCTTCCCAAATTGCATCACACCCTTCATGGGTGACACCTGAAGCAACACTCTCTCCCGACCATGAATGCCATATCACAAAACTTAGGGTCGGCATAACTCTTTTTCCTAGACTGAGCTGTGTGAAATCTCTCCTGAATAATCTTATCCTTATCTAAGGCATCCTGCACTAAATCTGTACCCAATAACCAAGCCTCCCCCGGCTCAAACCACCCAATCAGCTATCAACATCGTCTACCATACAATGCCTCATAGGGAGCCATCTGGATGCTCGACTGATAACTGTTATTGAAGGAAAACTCCGCTAACGGCAAGAACTTATCTCACGAACCTCCAAAGTCAATAACACAGGCGCGAAGCATATCCTCCAAGATCTGAATAGTACGCTCAGACTGTCCATCCATCTAAGGATGAAATACTGTGCTCAACTCAACCCGCATACCCAACTCATGCTGTATTGCCCTCCAGAAATGCGAGGTAAACAGCGTACCTCGATCAGAAATGATAGACACTGGCACACCATGAAGACGAATGATCTCATGGATATAGATCTCTGCCAACCACTCCGAAGAAATAGAAACTGCCACATGAATGAAATGCGTTGACTTAGTCAGCCTATCCATAATAACGCATATTGCATCGAACTTCCTCTAAGTCCGTGGGAGTCCAACAACGAAACCATAGTGATACGCTCCTATTTCCTCTCAGGAATCTGAATATCCTAAAGCAAACCACCAAGTCTCTGATGCTTGTACTTTACCTTTTGGCAATTCAAACATCGAGCTACATATGCAACAATATCCTTTTTCATCCTCCTCCACCAATAATGCTGCCGCAAGTCCTGATACATCTTAGCGGTTCCTAGATGAATAGAACACCGGGAACTATGGGTCTCCTCTAGAATCAACTCCTCAAGCCCATCTACATTAGGCATACAAATACGACTCTGCATCCTCAAAACTCTATCATCTCCAACTGTAACCTGCTTGGCATCTCCGTACCGCACCGTGTCCCTAAGGACAAGCAAATGAGGATCAGCATATTGCCGATATCTGATATGCTCAAAAAGGAAGACCGAGCAACTGTGCAAGCTAGAACATGACTGGGCTCAGAAAGATCCAACCTCACGAAATGATTGTCCAAAGCCCGAACATCTAAGGCAAACGGTCTCTCACTTACTGGAATATATGTAGTGCTGCCCATACTGGCTGACTTCCTACTCAAAGCATCGGCCACCACATTGACCTTCCCGGGATGATACAAGATGGTGATATCATAGTCTTTCAATAGCTCCAACCACCTTCTCTGCCTCAAATTGAGCTCTTTTTGTTTAAACAAATACTGCAAACTCTTATGATCCGTGAACACCTCACATGACATGCCATATAAATAATGCCTCCAAATCTTCAGAGCGTGAACAATGGCTGCTAGCTTTAAGTCATGAACTGGGTAATTCTTCTCATGAATCTTCAACTGTCGTGAAGCATACGCAATAACCTTTCCATTCTGCATCAATACCACACCAAGTCCAATACGAGATGAGTCACAATATATTGTATAGGGCCCTGAACCTGTGGGCAACACCAACACCGGCACCGTAGTCAAAGCTATCTTGAGCTTCTGAAAGCTCACCTCACACTTGTCCAACCACCAAAATGGGGCACCCTTCTTGGTCAACCTGGTCATTAGGGTTGCTGTATATGAAAACCCCTCCACAAACCGATGGTAATAACCCACCAAACCCAAGAAACTTTGGATCTCTATAGCTGATGTGGGTCTAGGCCAGTCCTTGACTACCTCATTCTTCTTAGGATCCACCTGAATACCCTCCACTGATACAAGGTGACCCAAGAAAGCAGCTGAACTCAACCAAAACTCATATTTCAAAAATTTAGCATATAATTGGTTGTCTCTCAGAGTTTGAAGAATGATCTGAAGATGCTGCTCATGCTCCTCTCAACTGCAGGAATAGATCAAGATATCATCAATGAAAATAATTACGAAGGAATCCAGAGAGGGCTTAAACACCCGATTCATCAAATCCATAAATGTTGTTGGGGCATTTGTCAACCAAATGACATCACTAGGAACTCATAATGCCCATATCGAGTCCGAAAAGTTGTCTTAGGGACATCAGATGCCCTAATCCTCAACTAATGGTAGCCAAATCTCAAATCAATTTTTGAAAACACCTTGGCACCCTGAAGCTGATCAAGTAAGTCATCAATCATCGGCAATGGATACTTTTTCTTGATAGTGACTTTGTTCAACTACCGGTAATCTATGCACATCCTCATCAATTCATCATTCTTCTTCACAAACAACACGGGTGCACCCCAGGGCGAGACACTAGGTCTAATAAAGCCCTTATCAAGCAAATATTGCAACTACTCCTTCAATTCTTTCAACTCTGGCAGGGCCAAACAATACATAGGAATAGAAATGGGCTGAGTGCCTGGAGCCAAATCAATGCAAAAGTCGATATCCCTGTCGGGTGGCATCCCCAGCAGGCCTACAGGAAATACCTCTAGGAGCTCCCGAACAACTGGTACAGAATCCATGGAAGGGAACTCTGCACTAGAATTATGAACATAAGCCAAATAAGCCAAACACCCCTTCTCGACCATACGCTGAGCCTTCATATAAGAGATAACCCTGCTAGTAGAATGACCAGGAGTCCATCTCTACTCCAATCGAGGCAACCCCGGCAATGCTAAGGTCACGATCTTAGTGTGACAGTCCAATATATCATGATAAGGTGACAGTTAATCCATCTCCAAAATGATATCGAATCAACCATATCTAGAAGTAGGAGATCTATGTTAGTCTCAAGACCCCCAATAACAACCACACATGAGCGATAGACACGATCTACAATATGAATCCTCCACCAGTGTGGACACATATACGGGAGAACTCAAAGAATCACGAGGCACAACCAAATATGAAGCAAAATAAAAAGACACATAGGAGTATGTAGACCCTGGATCAAATAGAACTAAAGCATCTCTACTACAAACCGAAATAGTACCTATGATAACAGCATCGGAGGACTCAGCCTCAGGCCTGGTTGGGGAAGTGTAACATGAGGGTGGGCCCCACCACTCTGAACCATATCTCTGGGACAGCCTCCTGCTGGCTGGCATCCACCTCTAACGGCCTGGCCTCTACCTCTAATGGCCTGACCTCTACCTCTAGCGGGCTGACCCCTACCTCTGGCTCCCTGTCCCCTACCTCTAGCTGGTTGAGCGGGCGGTGCCGGGTTCATGGCACGAGAACCTTGCTGCTGTGGCGAAACACCTACCAATCTTGGATAGGTCCTCCGGATATGCACATACTCGCCACACTCGAGACATCCATCCTGATATTGCGGCTGACCCTGATGAGCCAACTGACCGCAATAATAACTCTGAAAAGGAGGTACGCTGATAGGAGTTGGCGATGCACTATAAGTTGGCTACCCTGAAGGAGGTACATAAGGACCACAACCCCCTGAAGCTCCATGGGATGTTTGAAGTGCTGAATGAAATGGCCTGGGAGCATGACCCCTACCAAAAGTGTCACGACCTCCAGATGAGGCCCCACTGAATCCACCAAAGTGACGAGGCCTCTTGTCAGTCCCCTAACCACTCTCCTGTAATAGAACCATCTCAACTCGTCTAGCTACATTGGCTACATCCTGGAAAGAAATCTCACTCCCTGACTCCTTATCCCTCTGTAATCTGATAGGCTAAGCAAGTCCCTCAATAAACCTTCTCACCTTCTCTCTCTCTCTCGGTAGGAATTATAAGAAGAGCGTGATGGGTCAAATCAACAAATCTGGTCTCGTACTGAGTAATGATCATAGAACCTTGCTGAAGACGCTTGAACTGCCTCCGATAGTCCTCTCTTTGAGTGATGGAAAGATACTTCTCCAAAAATAGCTGGGAGAACTGGTCCCAAGTGAGAGCTGGTGACCCAGTTAGTCTGGCCAAACAATAATCCCTTCACCATTTCTTGGCGGAACCTGACAAACGAAAGGCAGCAAAGTCGATCCCATTGGTCTCCACTATCCCCATGTTCCGTAACACCTTGTCACAAATGTCCTAATAGTCCTGGGGATCATATGAAGATGTATCGACATGGGTAACACTCTCCATAAAGTCCACTAGACGGACCAAAGCATCCTGAAGTACAAGGGTAGCTATGAACCCCTCTGGAACCTGAGTTGGCCCTGCTGGAACGGTCTGGGCCGGAGCCTCCTCATCAAACTCTACCTGAGGCTCTATCGCTGGTGCTCCTGCTCGAGCTCTAGGCTGAGCCCTGCCCCTGCCTCGGTCCCTAGCACGTCTTTGTTCTTGACATCTGCCCCTTGTAGGAGCTGCTGATCAGTTGATGAAGCGGTACACGTTCTCGCCATCTGCGAAGAAACAGAGTAAAAAGTTCAATTAGCATTGAGATATCAAATCGCATGACAAAGAAGAATAGAATTGAAAATGTTCTTAACTCTGTACCCTCTGGGGGATAAGCACAGACGTCTCCATACCGATCCCTCAGACTCTACTAAGCTTGTTCGTGAATTGTGAGACCTAGGCAAATTAGAGCTCTAATACCAACTTGTCACAACCCTAATTTCCCACTGTCGAGACTATGATGGTGCCTAACATTGCACTCACTAGGCAAGCCAACGATAGAGTTATAATCACCTTTTTCCTTTACATTTTCATAATTAAGATTAACAAAAGCTAATTCAAATAGAAATAAAATCGGAAGTACGTATTAAACTGATTATCCTTATACTATTAACAAAATTGAACAGTTACCACCTAGAAACGGGTGTCACAACTCACAAACATTCTATGAATACTATAAGTATGGGTTTGAAAGAAAAAATACATCTGTCTCAGAAGAAAATAAAACAGAAATGAGGAAAACATATGAGGGGATGCCAGGGCCTATGGATGCTTACAGGACTACCTTGGGTCTCCTGTATGAATGCCTACAACCGACCTCTCAATCAGCCACAACCAGCTCCGAAATCTGCACAGAAAGTGTAGTGTGCAGTATCAGTACAACCGACTCCATGTGATGGTAAGTGACAAGCCTAACCTCGACGAGGTAGTGATGAGGCTAAGGCGGAACTTATACAATATAACCTGCAATAGTATATAATAAAGCAAACAGGAAATACAGAGTGAAATGGAACAGTAACTTGCAGTAAATAAATATGGAATCCAAATAGTACTCAGCTATAACCAATCATTAAGAGAGTTACAATACCACAGAATAAAATCACGACAGAGGAAGAATAAATAAACAACAAAATGATGCGGGGCACCTCCCGATCCCACCATATAACAAGTAATAATATGAACATTCACCCTTATTACTCCTTGTTGCGGCATGCAACCCGGTCCCACCAGTCCACCCTTATTACTCCTCATATATCACCCTTATTCCATCTGTTAGCAGCGTGCAACCCGATCCCACCTGTCCACTCGGATAGCTAGGGATTCTAGTTCTTTTTACTCGAGTTTTGGATTAAAAATGTATACAAACAGTCCCAAAGGCTTACATGTTGTACTTGTTTATAGAGTTTGGTCAAAAAGGTGACAATTAGTCAAAACCAGCCCAAAAAGGTTTGAAACATGCACAAGTACCAAGAACAAGTCAAAGCACAGTTGCAACAGACCCACCGCGGCCGCAAGCCATTTAGTGTGGTCCGCAATGAGGAGATTCAGAGAGGTACACTTTTGGAGCCTAAGGCAATGCGGTCCGCAATGGATTTATTGCGGTCGTAGTAGCCTCTTCACGGCCACAATCCATTTTGTGCGGTCCGCAGAGAGGGGGGCTTAGAGAGTTGGGAGTTTGAAGATAAAAGCCAATGCGATCCGCGGTCCTTTTTGTGCAAACTGCAGCTGAAGCCACCGCGGCTGCGGTGCATTTTATGCGGCCCGCGGTAGCCAGATTCAGAAAGTGAATAGTCAAGCCAAGAAGCTTCATCACGGTCCACGGTGCATTTTATGCGGACTGCAGTACCTCGTCCGGGGTATTTTTGTCCAGAAAATTTGGCCTAGCATAAATACTTTCTTTTCACATTTTATGGCATCTTTTGTAATCTGTTAGACTCCAGAGCACGTGAACGACTGTTTTATTCCATTTTGAGTAATTTGTAGCTAGATTAACACTGAATATTCATTATCTTAGTGTGTAATTAAATTTTATGGGTTATTCTTCATCTATTTCTCTGATTTCTTCCATTATTATGAGTAGCTAGAACCATTAGCTAGGGTTGTGGCTCAACCCTAGTGTGGGTATTTGATGGGTCTTTTGATTTAAGGCTTAGATGTTTATGGGTAGTTGATATTTGGGTTGATTTGTGTTTTTCATGTTGAATTTGTGGTTGCAAACACTAATTTGTGCCTATTTGACTTGGTCTCTTCTTGATAAAGAGAGCTTGAGTCTAGGAAAATCAACCCAATAAGGAATTGGGGTGTAACCAAGAGATTAATAGCCTCAATTAAAGAGTTAAACCTAGAGATAGTAATACCCAACCAACTTGAGCCTTTATTGCTTGCACAATTTTGACACCTAATTGGTCTTGAGAAAGTCAATTAGGGCAAAATCACCCAAGCTACCGAGAGGTATAGAGTGAGTAATTCCATGCATTGGCTATATCGCAATCCCCAACATAACTTCCTTTCCTTAGGCTTTAGATCCTGTCAAGTATTCACCTAGGAGAAAGTCACTTCCCCAGTGCCTCTTTAACTATTTGGAAAACCTTACAAGCATTCAGTATTAGTTTAATCTAGCATACTATTAGTTTAAAAATTAGAAGTAACAAACAACCAAAGATGATTAAAAGTGTAACTAAGAGCATCACACATTTCTAGATTAGATAGGAATCTAATTCCCAATTCTAGCTCCTTGTGGATTCGATCCCGACCATCTCGGGTAAAAGCTACTTCGACTGCTCTCGCCACTTTTTAGTGGTGTAGGGTTGGATTTGATCACTTTTTGGCGTAGTTGCGGGGGAGCTAACGGTTTTGGTTATCTATCTAAATATTTTTGTGTATTGTTCTTTTTTTCTTCTATGTTACTAATTTGTGTGTGTCGCAAAATTCAGGTACAAAATGGAAGCAAACAATGCACCTCTTGGAGATCTTCCACAGGGGGAGGAGACATGACAATATTGATGATGAGGTTCCTATAGTACCTCAAGGACAAAGGAGAGGCCACCAGGCTAATGACAATGTTCTAGACCCTCCCCCACCACCTCCAAGAGTGGCTCCTCGAGTGCTTTCCAACCAAGGGTATGCTAGTGCAATTGTCCCATCCCGAATCCGGGTGGCAAATTTTCAAATTACAAATGTGATGCTGACTTTGTTGGAGCAACGAGGGTATTTCACGGGTGCTCCCCATCAGAATGCTTACAAACATCTCAAGGGTTTCGTGGATACCTGTTGGGGGAGCAAGCAAACTAATGTGTTAGAGGATGTATTCGGTTGAGATTATTCCCTTTCTCACTTAGAGGGAAGGCATTAGATTGGCTTGAAAGGCTTCCCAACCATTCCATCACTACTTGGGATGAGTTGGCGGATAAATTCATTGCAAAGTTTTTCTCGCCGGGACATATGGCAGTATTTAGGGATGAGATCTTAGCTTTCAAGCAGGAGCCCAACGAACCATTGCACGAGATATGGAGAGATACCGAACCATGGTAAAGGAATGTCCCAATATGATATGACTGAGGCAATGATACAACAGACATTCTACTGGGGCATTAATACAACAAATCAGTGCATAGTGAACCAACTTGCAGAGGGTAATTTCATGAAGATCTCTTATGATGAGGCTTGTGACATTCTTGATGAGATAGCTGACACGTCCTCCACTTGGCAAAGTATAGCCAATGTGCCACAGGTGAACCCACAGTCATCCACTTGCATAAAGAGCTCCATGATCATGGACAGGCAATAGTAGAGCTGACAACAACAATGAGCCAGCTAGCAAATACACAATTATAGTAGGTTCAAAATCCAATACATGTAATTGCTATGGAGGGTGTCAACATGTTAGTGAACAAAAGAAGACAAAGAGGTCAACAGAACCAAGGGAGTTTGGAATAATATGACAATGATAGTGGTGGATTCCAAGATGATGGTTATGATGGGCAGAATGAAGAAGTGCAATATGTGAGCAATTATCAGGGCCAAAGGGTCAATTCTTCCAACCAACAACAATGAAGACCCCAAGGCAATTGGGGTAATCAACAACAACAAATGAATAGTAATTGGGGGAACAACAACCAAAATTCCAATTGGGACAATCAGAACAATTAGGGTAATTGGAGTGGCAACAATAACAATTGGGGTGGAAGCAACAATCAGGGTGGTTGGAACAATGGCAACCAAGGAAATCGGGGGCAAGGCTTTCAAAGACCACCAATGTATCAACAACTGAACAATCCACCCCCATTTTCATCCCAAGGTCCTAGTTCTTCTAACAACGAAATGGGGAGAATTGAAATGATGTTTGAACAGATGATGAAAAAGAATGCGGACTCTGATGCTCAGTTGTTGTCCCACAATACTTCAATCAGAAACTTGGAGGTTCAATTAGGCCAAATCTCACAATCCTTGAATACTCTCCCTAAGGGGGCTCTACCAAGTGATACGGTAGTAAACCCGAAGGGTGGGAACAATTCCAAGCATATAATGGCGGTAACTGCAAGAAATGGACGAGGCAGTGATGTTAATGCCTCCAAACAAAAAGAAATTTTAAATAATGAAGTTGAGTTGCAAGAGGATGATATCCCTTTGGTGGTTGAAAATATGATTGTTGATAACGTGAATGAGAAACTGGGGATTGATATCCAAGATGCCGAGGCGGAAACCCAGAATGACGTGAACCCATCTAGGGAACACATAATAGACATGCCGAAAATAGTGGTGCCTAAAGCCAAGGCTCCTTTGCAAGGCCACCTCCACCTTATCCTCAAATGCTAGCAAAGCAGATAAATGAGAACCAGTTTAAGAAGTTCATTGATTTGATGAAGAGCTTATCCATTAATGTGCCTTTGGTGGAGGCTCTAGAGCAAATGCCGGGTTATGCTAAATTTATGAAAAACTTAGTGACAAAGAAACGATCCATGGATTATGAGACTATCAAGATGACCCACCAAGTTAGTGCAATAGTGCACTCAATGGCTCCGAAGCTAGAAGATCTCGGTGCTTTCACCATTCCTTGCACCATTGGGAGTGCAGACTTTGCTAAAGCTCTATGTGATTTGGGGGCAAGTATCAACTTGATGCCCTACTCAGTTTTCAAGACTTTGGGTATTGGGCAACCGAGGCCAACTTCCATGAGATTGCAAATGGCGGATAGAACAATGAAGAGACCTCTGGGTATAATCGATGATGTTCTTGTCCGGGTGGACAAATTTATCTTGCCAGCTGATTTTGTGATCTTGGATTGTGAGGTAGATTCTGAGGTTGAAATCATATGGGGAAGACCTTTCCTTGCAATGGGGAAGGCCTTAGTTGATGTGGAAGCAGGGGAATTCACCTTCCGGGTGGGTGATGAGAAAGTGATCTTTCATGTGTGCAAGTCAATGAAGCAGCCCAACAATTCTGAAGTGTGCTCTTTTGTGGACCTTGTCACGATAGTAATAGTTGATGATACTAGTACAATGACCAATGTGGAGGACCCTCTAGAGGCGGTATTGTTGAATCTGGATATAAATGAGGATGAAGGACGAGTGGAGTATGGCAATACCTTACATGGAATGGGCTCTTAATCTTATAAGCCTATGAAACTCTCGTTGGATCTTGAAAATAGGAAGACTCTACCAACAAAACCTTCAATTGAGGCCTCCAGTGTTGGAGTTGAAGTTGTTGCCTCCACACCTCAGGTACGAATTCTTAGGCCCTAATTCAACTTTGCCAGTTATTCTTTCCTCTTGTCTTACTAACATGCAGGTTGATGCCAAATTGGCAGTGCTCCAAAAGCGGAAGAAGGCAATTAGATGGACCTTAGATTATATTCGGGGGATAAGACTCGCATTCTATATGCACAAGATTATTCTGGAAGGTGATGCAAAGCCATCCTTGGAACATCAAAGGCGGTTGAACGAGGCAATGCAACAAGTTGTGAAAAAGGAGGTGATCAAGTGGTTGGATGTTGGGGTTGTATAGCCCATCTCTGAAAGTTCTTGGACTTCGCTGGTGCAATGTATGCCGAAGAAGGGTGGTATAACCATGGTTACCGATGCACAAAATGAGTTGATTCCTACCAGGACCGTTACTGGGTGGAGGGTGTGCATGGATTACCGCAAGTTGAATAAAGTTACCCGCAAGGATCACTTTCCATTGCCTTTTCTTGATCAGATGTTAGACCGACTTGCTGGGCGTGCCTTATACTGTTTTTTGGATGGGTATTCTAGGTACAACCAAATTTTGATTACTCCGAAAGATCAGGAGAAGACCACCTTCACTTGTCCATATAGTACCTTTGCCTTTTCTAGGATGCCTTTTGAGTTGTGTAATGCACCAGTTACATTCCAGTGGTGTATGATGGCCATTTTTACCGATATGGTAGAAGACATTTTGGAGGTGTTCATGGACGAATTTAGTGTTGTGGATGACTCGTTTGATGGATGTTTGAAAAATCTTGATAGAGTGTTGGCCCATTGTGAAGAAACCAATCTTGTTCTTAATTGGGAGAAATGCCACTTCATGGTTGAGGAGGGCATAAAATTTCAAAGCATGGTATAGAGGTGGACAATGCAAAAATTAATGTGATTTCAAGACCCCCTCCCCCTACTTCTGTCAAGGGAGTTAGAAGTTTTCTTGGGCATGTAGGATTCTACCGGAGATTTATCAAAGACTTTTACGAAGGTAGTGAATCCCTCATGCAAGTTATTGGAAAAAGATGCCAAGTTTGTGTTCGATGAGAGATGTATGCAACCTTTGTACTTCTCAAGAACAAGTTGACCACCACTCCTATTATTACCGCACCCAATTGGAGCTTACCTTTTGAGCTCATGTGTGACGCGAGTGATGTTGCGGTTGGGGCAGTCTTGGGTCAAAGAGTGAACAAAATGTTTCATCCGGTGTACTATGTGAGCAAGACAATGAATGATGCTCAAGTGAACTACACAGTGACTGAGAAAGAGCTTTTGGCTATTTTATTCACAATGGAGAAATTTCGGCCGTATTTCATGGGTGCCAAGGTCATAGTTCATACCAATCATGCCGCACTCCGGTACTTGATGACGAAAAAAGATTCCAAAGCTAGGCTGATGCGATGGGTCTTGTTACTTCAAGAGTTTGATTTGGAGATTGTGGACCAGAAGGTTAGTGAAAACCAAGTGGCGGACCACTTGTCCTACTTGGAGGAAGAGGGGAGGCCTCGTGATGGCTTAGAGATCAATGATTCATTTCCCGATGAGAAACTCCTTTATGTGTCGGTGAATGGTATGTCATGGTTTGCGGACGTTGCTAATTTCCTTATGACTAGTATAATACCATGCAAGCTCTCTTCTAACCAAAGGAAGAAGCTCAAACGGGATAGTTTGGACTTCTATTAGGATGAGCCGTACTTGTTCAAGATTTGCACAGATGGTGTGATCCGAAGGTGTATCCCGGAGGAGGAGCAATTGAGTATCTTAGAGGCATGTCATTCCTCTCCCTATGGTGGCCATCATGGCGAGGCGAGGACGGCTTCAAAAGTTCTTAGTTGTGGGTTTTATTGGCCAACTTTGTACAAAGATGCAAGTGAACTTGTGAAGAGATGCGACGAATGTCAAAGAGTGGGTGGAATTTTGAAGAAAGATGAGATGCCTCTCAATACCATTCTTGAAGTTGATATTTTTGATGTATGGTGCATTGATTTCATGGGCCCATTTGTTAGTTCATGTGGGAACACATACATTCTAGTGGCAGTTGACTATGTTTCAAAGTGGGTTGAAGTTGTGGCTTTGCCCAACAATGAGACCCGGAGTGTTGTTGCATTTCTCAAGAAGAGCATTTTTATTAGGTTTGGCAGTCCTCGAGGAATCATAAGTGATGGGGGGTCTCATTTTTGTAATCGAGCTTTTGATACTTTACTTTCAAAGTATGGTGTCAATCACAAAGTTTCTACTCCTTATCATCCTCAGGCGAGTGGCCAAGTTGAAGTCTCAAATAGGGAATCAAGAGTATATTGTCAAAGACTGTCAATGCAAATAGGACCGATTGGTCAAAGAAATTGGATGATGCTCTATGGGCTTATATGACTACTTACAAGACTCTGATTGGTATGTCTTCGTAGCGGTTGTTAATTGGGAAAGCTTGCTACCTACCAGTTGAGTTAGAGCATAAGGCCATGTGGGCTTTGAGGAAGCTTAATCTGGAATGGGATGTGGCAGTAAATCTTCATGTGGAGCAGCTTAATGAACTTGATGAATTCTGATTTCGTGCCTACTCTAGTTCGTCCTTGTACAAGGACAAGATAAAGTACCTTCATGATAAATATGCTTGAGGCAAGGAGTTCAAAGTGGGTGATTTGGTTCTATTGTTCAATTCTCGGTTATGTCTGTTTCCGAGAAAGCTTAAGTCGAAATGGAGTGGACCTTTTGAAGTGGTATTTGTAACTCCATTTGGTGCACATGACTTGAAGAACAAAAATGGGGAGGTTTTCAGAGTTAATGGGCACTGGGTCAAGCACTACCTGGGCAAAGTTGATGACAGCCACGTGGTGGCACTACTCCATCTAAAGTGATTTGATGGTAACCTGCGTCGTGCCGCAACGTTAAATCAGGCGCTTCTTGGGAGGCAAACCATGTGTCTTTCTTTTTGTTTTTCTTTGATTTTCTTTGTAGTATAAGATTTGCTTTTGGTCTAACTGGTTGTGAGATGTGTGTAGGATTGGTTTGATGCAGTGTAGGAACTAAACTGGAAAATGGAAAAATGATGCACTCTCTGAAGTTTGGACTGCTGCCGCAATGCATTTTTTACGGCCACAATGGCCTTGTTGCAGGGGAAAAATTTCATTGCGGTCCGCACTGTTGATTGGAAAAAAGTGAATGCTCTCTGAAGTTGTCACCGCATCCGTATAGCCTTTCTTGCGGTCCGTGGTACCCATTGCGGTCGCAAAACATTTCTTGCGGTCCGCAGTGGCTACCTCCTTAGTGCTTCAGACTTTTGAGTACCGCGAACCGGGGTGCCTTTTTATGCGGTCCGCGGTGGGTAGGTACAGTGGGTCCCAGGTCCTTTTTCTATAAATAGGACTTGAGGCCTTCATTTAAAACTTTTCGCTCATTTGCTTTCCAAATAGTAAAAAGTACTGTTCATCCCTAACCCTAACTGCACGAATTCAATGACTGATTCTCATTCATCTGGGTTGCATCTCATTACTGGTACTTTTAATCTTTCCTTAGTCTTTAATGGTGTTTTATTTTCTTTTAATTGATTAGTTCTACGTCTTATTCTTTCCTTTTCCTTTAAATTTTTAGCTTAGGGTTGCATAATGTATTTAGATTAGGATTAAGTAGTTAAATACAATGATTAACTACCTAGTGGGTTCATAATATGTGCATTTAGGCTTAAAAATGAGAAAAATTTGAAACCCTAGGTTGGTTTTACTGAATGAGGTTCACTGCGGTCCGCGGTGGATTCTTCGCAGTGCCTCTCTGCAGTTCGCGATGGCATTTTATGCGGACCACAGTGGTAAAACTTCAAAGAGTGAAGGTTTGAGGACCGCGGCCGCAGTGGATTTTCTACGGTCCGCAGTGCCTTACCGCGGTGGCACTACAATTCTTGCAGTCCGCGGTGGCCTTTATCAGAGTGTGGGTAGTCGGACCCCCACCTCAATGCGGATCGTGGTGCCATTTTGTGCGGTTCGCAGTGGTATCTTTGTGCCCGCATTTCATTTTTTGTGGACCGCAGTCTGTAGTTCTACTTTACATTGTCAACTGTCTGCAATCATAATCTCTACTGCTTCATCTAGTACTATGATACTAACAATAATTAAATGAATTTTCCTTGCAGATAATGGTGAAATCATGAGATGGAGGTGATAAATAGAAAGGCAAAGGAGAGTCCTCCCGAGGTAGGGGACGAGGCATGATCAGATTGACCCCACAAGTCCGGCAAGCAATTAAGGACACCAGAAAGTATATAAGGGCTACGGATAGAGCTACTTCCCATTCGGGAAGTGAGTATTTGTCCTCTTGGGAGGCATACGACTCCGAGTCAGTGCCACAGTATGTTCTTGACTGGCCAGAAAGGCGAAGATTAAGAGATGCACCTTTGG
The DNA here is from genome assembly GCF_000393655.2 of Nicotiana sylvestris. NCBI lineage: Eukaryota > Viridiplantae > Streptophyta > Magnoliopsida > Solanales > Solanaceae > Nicotiana > Nicotiana sylvestris. The sequence goes on along the minus strand of NC_091059.1, from coordinate 200,575,841 downwards.
GCACTCCTACTGCTCAAGCTTCAAATGCAATTTCTTCTGGGTTGTCTGAGGGCTCAGGTGAGAGCGGAGATGATGTTTCTTCTACCTCACCTACAATTTTAACACCCGGTAAGGATCTCGTAGAAGAAGAAGAAGGAGGGGGTGAGCCCCAAGTAGGAAGGGTGGCTAGAACTAGAAAATCGGAATCTTGGCAAGATAGGTTTGTTAGTGAATTGGCATACCACAAGTTCAGAGAATGGTTGCCCAAGAGGAAGTTGATACTTGAACGGTGATTCAATGACAAGGATCTTCTGCCTCACAACCCAAATGTGCAGAGGCAATTTAGAGAGAAACCGAGCTGGGATTATTTCATAGGCAACGTTGAAGATGAAAATGAGCACTTGGTGAAGGAGTTTTACACTAATGTTGCCCACATAAAAAAGGGCACTACAGTGACTAAGGTGCAAAATTTGAAAGTAAAGTTTGATGGGAAAACAATTAATGAATACCTGGGTTTTCTAGAGGAGGATGAAACTTTATACTTAGAAAAGGTAGCATTGGGGGAGGATGCTCGTCCGTGGTTAGCAGAATACTTGGCAATCCCAGGTACCACCCCAATATGGTTGACAGCGGGAGTCAAAATTTTGAGGAGAACCCTGAACTTCGAGGCGAAAGGGTGGGAGACCCTTTGTGTGCAGCAGGATAGACCTCACCACTCACGAGAACTATCTTCCTATCTCCCGGTCTATATTGGTGGCGTCTATCATGGTGGGGTACCCGATCAACATCAGGAATATTATGTCCAGGGTGATTACACGGTTGGTGAATGAAGGTGATAGATCCTACCCCTTTTCACATTTCCTGACCATGTTTTGAGGATCAAGATGTGGAGAAAAGAAAGTTTGATGTAAAGGTGAAACCAAAGTCACCCTTCTCCTAGTACAGCCTCAAGGGTGATGACATTCCTAAAGATCTGAAAGGTAAAGCCACTGCTTCTACTAGCCAGTCTGAAGAGCCAGTAGTAGTAGTAGCTTCTTCTCAGCCTCCCTCAGCCATACCAGAGACTGCCCTAGGACCCTCTACTTCCACTGTCCCAAATATCCCCTCATCTTTAGCCTACCCATTGACTGCCCACCATTTGAGCCAAACCATTGCCAGTATCAACAACTGGATGCAGACAGCTACTTCTAAGCTGTCTGTGCTTTCTAGCTCGGTGGTAGCCCAGTCTATACCCCTTCAGCCATAGGTTCCACAGTCAATGGAGGATACTCTCAAGTAGCTTCTGGACAACCAGAAAAAGCTCCTAGAGAACCAGCAATTAATTTTGGAGGCTGTAAGTACTCATGGCAAAGCATGGAAGGAGTTGGCAAAGGAAACAAAGAAGTTGAGAAAGACTTGGGAATTAAAGGAGTCAGTAAAAGAGTTGAGGGTGGAGGTAGAGAAATTGAAGGCTGATCACTTACCCTTGGAGCTATTATTGCATGACCTGGCTCCAGCAGCCCATCTTGAGCCGGAGTAGGAGGTAGAGAGGCCAGCAAAGAGGAAGAGTGTGATTCCCCATGTTGATGATCTAGTGATTGAGTTAGAAGACCCCCATGATGGTTCCTCCAGCTAGCCACAAGTCCCAGTGCAAGCCCAGGACCCAGTGCAGGCTCAGGTCCTAGTGCAAGCCCAGGACCCAGTACAGGCTCAGGTCCCAGTGCAAGCTCAGGTCCCAGGGATCCAGTCACAGGTTCCCGAGCAGTTCGAGGACCTAGGGAACCAGGCTCATGATCCTATGCGGACGGAGGGCCAATATGGAGTTTTCTTTACTCTCTTTCTTATTTTGATCTATTTTTGGTTAGTGAGCATTGAGGACAATGCTAGCTTTCTTTTGAGGGGGTAGCCCTATTTGGATGATTTGGTGTTATGAATATGATACGATTTTCTTTTTATGATGCTTTGATTTTCACTTTTGATATGTATATAATTATACCGTTTTAGTTCACTTTTAGTACTTTGCAACTTTGGTCTATATATAAAGTTATTTTCGGATGCATATATTTATTCCCCCTTATGTATATTCATCTAAATCCCCTCTTGTACATATTCATTCTACTTTCCGCATTTTTATGTTATAGCTTCTTATTTCATTTTGGTAGCTTCTTATTTTGAGTTTTCCGTTCAATAAGCCTTTGGTTTTCTTAATGCCATGATTCTTTCCAAAGGTGGAATTTGTGTGAACCGGGTGGCTCTTCCCGATGAGGATGGCATGACAACCTTCTTAAGGGTTTGAGTCTATTTTCGTTTTGTTTTTGTGTAAATAGTAGTTAGTGAGTAATGGTGCCTCAAGTAAAGCTTCACTTGGGCCTAGCATATTTGCCTTTGATCTTATGGTCAAAAATAAATTGTTGTGTATAGGATGGTGAAAGTTGTGACCTTGAGGCTCTTGTGTTGGCCGATAATCATCAAGTGGTTTTTCGGGACTATTCGTGTTGCTCAAATCTTAGCTAAGGTTGTTGTGGGCCCCCGACTTTGTCTCTTTAGCAATGCTATAGCTAGTGTGGTGAGAATTTGAATTGCAAGTCCAAGTCCCATGCCATTAGTCTAGAACTTGCCATGAATGATTGTCTGGGCGAAATCCTAAGTGTAGTTTGACTTTAGAAGTGATTATAGGCTCTCCTTGATCCAAATGTTATCTTGAAAACATCCATATCCTACCAATGATAATATCCCTAATCAACCCCTTTGAGCCATGGACTTTTTTCTTTCAAAGACCATGATACAAGCCTTACCCGTTCTAAAAAGACCCTCTCTTGGCACCCGATCTTTCCTTAGCACAAAGAAAAAGCATAAGTTTGGGGGAAGAGACGAGGAATGCAACAAAGTGGTAAAAGGTACAAAATGAAGAAAAGGAAAGGCAATAAAAAAGAAAGAAAATCAAAAAGTCAAAAAAAAATGAAGGCATTCAATAATAGTAAAGAGATGAAAGGTGTAAAAAGTTGAGAAAGGAGAAAAAGGTTTAAAAAGAACAAGAAAGAGTGACAGTGTGTCTCTCTAACCCCTAAGAAAGAAGTTAATGACTCAAAAAGTCAAGAGAATGTGTTCCAAAATGAAGCAAATGAAGTGCTTAAGGGAAGATGGAACCTACTTAGACCGAATATTTCCTACCCCGAACCAAAAGCCTTCACTATATTTCCACAAAAGCCCTATATAATCTCGAGTTGAATGAAGCTTACAATAGTGGTGAATCACATAAGGGGCAATCTTATGGTACTTAGAGCCGGACTTGTGACCTTTCTTTGAGAGAGATGAGTGTGTTTTCCACAATCCTCGTTCTTAGTGCTACAATCTAAAAGTGAGGTTTGCTTAAAGGAGAGTGAGGAGTATGAGTTTGGGTTCCACAATGACCAAAGTAGTAGAAAGAGTTTCCTTGATGGGTTGAGTCAATTCTTGATGCTCTTGTGTCGCACTAAAACCATGGTGTTTGCAAGGTTGAATGTTATTAATGACTCATTTGATTTGAGGGCAATTGTTAGTCCCAATTGATACTAGATGAGGTCACTTTAGGTCAGCTAAAATTTCTTGGTTTTATACCTAAGGAGGTGGGAATTATTTTGTTTGCTTGAGGACAAGCAAAAGCTTAAGTTTGGGGGAGTTGATAACAAGGGATTCTAACTCTTTTTACACTCCTTTTTACTCGAGTTTTGGATTAAAAATGTATACAAATAGTCCCAAAGGCTTACATGTTGTACTTGTTGCAGGGTTTGGTAAAAAAGGTGACAATTAGTCAAAACCAGCTCAAAAAAGAGTGAAACATGCACAAGTACAAAGAACAAGTCAAAGCACAGCTACAACAGACCCACCACGGCTGCAAGCCATTTAGTGTGGTCTGCAGTGAGGAGATTCAGAGAGGTGCACTTTTGGAGCCTAAGGAAATGCAGTCCACAGTGGATTTCTTGCGGTCGCAGTAGCCTCTTCGCGGCCGCAATCCATTTTGTGTGCTTCGTCGAGAGGGGGGTTCAGAGAGTTGGAAGTTTGAAGATAAAAGTCAATGCGGTCCGCGGTCCTTTTTATGCGGACTGCAGTTGAAGCCACCTCAGCTGTGGTGCATTTTATGCGGCCCGCAGTGGCCAGATTCAGAGACTGAATAGTCAAGACAAGAAGCCTCATCGCGGTCTGCGGTGTATTTTATTCAGACTGCAGTACCTCGTCAGGGTATTTTTGTCCAAAAAAATCGACCTAGTATAAATACTTTCTTTTCACATTTTTATGGCATCTTTTGTGATCTGTTAGACTCCAGAGCACGTGAACGACTGTTTTATTCCATTTTGAGTAATTTGTAGTTGGATTAACACTGAATCTTCAATTTCACAGGGTGTAATTAAATCTTATGGGTTATTCTTCATCTATTTCTCTGATTTCTTCCATTATTATGAGTAGCTAGACCCATTAGCTAAGGTTGTGGCTCAACCCTAGTGTGTGTATTTGATGGGTCTTTTGATTTAAGGCTTAGATGTTTATGGGTAGTTGATATTTGGCTGATTTGTATTTTTTATGTTGAATTAGTGGTTACAAACACTAATTTGTGCCTATTTGACCTGTGCTCTTCTTGAGAAAGAGAGCTTGATTCTAGGAAAATTAGCCCAACAAGGAATTGGGGTGTAATCAAGAGATTGATAGCCCCAATTAAAGGGTTAAACCTAGAGATAGTAATACCCGACTTGAGCCTATATTGCTTGCACAATTTTGACACCCAGTTGGTCTTGAGAAAGTCAACTAGGGCAAAGTCACTCAAGCTACTGAGAGTTATAGAGTGAGTAATTTCGTGCATTGGCTATATTGCAATCCCCAACATAACTTCTTTGCCTTAAGCTTTAGATCCCGTCAAGTATTCACCTAGGAGAAAATCACTTCCCTAGTGCCTCTTTAACTATTTGAAAAACCTTACAAGCATTCACTCTTAGTTTAATTTAGCATACTGTCACGACCCCAGTTCACCCTCTGTGAACTGTTGTGACGGCACCTAGTCTCTACGACTTGGTAAGCCTAATAAATGTGGAACATAAATGAAACTTGCGGAAGACATAATCAAAACTAAAATAACTAAATGGAAATAATAGTAATAATGTCGCTCGGTATATACAATGCAAAATTTTCAAAACCAGTACACTATCCTAAAACCCGGAAACTCACGAAAACATAAGCCTTTGGAATATCTAACAGTCTAACTCCAGAATATCTAACAAGAAAGGAAATACAAAAGGGCAATGTTTAACAGCAAGAATAGAAAGGTACGTCTAGGTCTGCGGACACGGTAGATGTACCTAGAAGTCTCTAGAGTAGTCGCCTCCCTCAAGGACGGTAGTCCTGAGTAGCGGTACCTAGATCTGCACATGAAAAACATGTGCAGGAGAGGCATGATTACACCACAGCGGTACTCAGTAAATGCCAAGCCTAACCTCAGTTGGGTAGTGACGAGGAAGGTCAGGGCCCTACTAAGGTTAAATAAAATAATAAGGTCAACAATATAGAACAGAACAGTATAAATAAGTACAGCAGTGAAATAACACAGGATGTACAGGACAGCAACAACCATACAGAAACAAGATAAACACGGAAAGGAAATACAGCTCAGCACCAATGATAACGATCGGGGATCTCCCAGGATACCCTCCTGTAGTCCCATATGTACATATCCAATGGATCTCTCGGGATCCCGTCCCGCAGTCCAACTCATAGTGCGCGAGGATCTACTAGAATCTCGTTCCGTAGTCCCAAATATAAATACCCAGTACTAGGGGAATTTACCGTGTGCATTCCCATAGTTTCATATAATTGTGCAGGGAGATTTACCGGAATCCCACACCCGTAGTCCCAAAATAATCAGGCAAGGGGGAGCTACCGGAATCCCACATCCGTAGTCCCAAAATAAATACACAGCAGCAACAGGAAAATATACATAAATGGTAATATTTCATATTAAGGAAACAAGTGATTCTAGCCTAGCATGCTGCAGAAAATTCAAGTAAGGCAAGTTGAACAAATAAAGCAATTAAGTCTGTTAGACATGCTTTCCTAAGCTAACAACAGGCTTAATAACGCAAGTAATAGAAACAGGAAAGGAAACATGCTAGTAATTACTTAAAGAAAACTGGATTTCCAACAATTAGCACAAGTATGCACTCATCACCTCACGTACAAGGCATTTCAATTACCAAATATAACAATCTTAAGGGGAAGGTCCCCCACACAAGGTTAGACAAGCCACTTGCCTCGAACCGGGTCAAAAATCAATCTGAAACCATGCTCTTGCCACGAGCACTCGATTCCAAATGGACCAAATTTATTCAATTCAATTTGATAATGTAAATAACACTTCAAGTAACTAATTCTACAATTAAATTCTTAGCTAATACGCGAAATTAGGTAAAATGACCAAAATGCCCCTCGGGCCCACGTCTTGGAATCAGGTAAAATTTATAGTTGCAGAATTCTCACACTCTCACGAGTCTAATCATATCAAAATTATCTCAATCCGATATCAAATTCCCAATCAAAACTCAATTTCTTGGTCTAAGAACTTTTCCCAAAATTCCATCAAAATTTCAAAATTAAAGGATGGATTTAAGTGTAGATTCATTGAAATTAGTCTAAACCGAGTAGGAATCACTTACCCAAATCGCCCAGGTGAAAATATATTCAAAAATCGCAATTTCCCGAGCTCCCAAGTCCAAAATATGAATTATGGCTCAAACTCTCGATTTTGGGTTTTAAAAATCTGTCTAGGTGTTTCCTTCTTCGCGAACGCGGCCAAACCTCCGCGTTCGCGAAGCACAAATTTACGTTGACCATTTTTCCTTCTTCATGAACGCGTCCCCTTCTTTAGGAACATAAAGGCTCAGCTCCCAGCCCATTGCGAATGCAGCCCCCATTTCGCGAACGCGTAGATCAAGATCCCAGCCCTTTGCGAACACAGGACGTCCCTCGCAAACGCAAAGGCCAAACCATCAGCTCGACGTCCTATACCTTCACGAATGCGATGGCCAGTTGCGAACACGAAGAACAACTGGTCTGCAACACACCAGCAGTTTTTCTGCAACTTCAAACATCAAAAAATGGTCCATTTAACCACCCGAAACTTACCCGAGGGCCCCGGGACCTCAACCAAACATACCAACATATCCTATAACCTCATACGAACTTGTTCCAACCTTCGGAATGCACAAAACAACATCAAAACTCCTATTTCTCATCGGATTCAAGCCTAAGAATTCCAAAAACTCTAATAATACGCTTTTGATCAAAAAGTCTATCAAACCTCGTCCGAATGACCTGAAATTTTGCACACATATCACATTCAACACTACGGAGCTACTCCAACTTCCGGAATTCCATTCTGACCCTTGGATCAAAATCTCACTATCTAACCGGAAACTTCAAAAATTCAACTTTCGGCATTTCAAGCCTAAATTAGCTACGGACCTCCAAAAAATAATCCGAACACGCCCCTAAGCTCGAAATCACCTAACGGAGCTAACGGAACCATCGGATTTCCATTTCGAGGCCATCTTCTTACTGTTCCGACTACGGTCAACTTTCCAACACTTAAGCTCTCATTTAGGTACTAAGTGTCACAAAACTCTCCGAAACTCGACACCAAACATCCCGACAAATCAAAATAGTAGAATTAAACTTGGGGAAAGCATTTAATAGGGGATCGGGGCATTAATTCTTAAGACGATCGGCCGGGTCGTCACATCCTCCTACACTTAAACATTTGTTCGTCCTCGAACGAGCATAAAGACATACCTGAAATAGTGAAAAGATGAGGGTAACGGCTGTGCATATCCTGCTCAGTCTCCCAGGTCGCCTCCTCGATAGGCTGGCCCCGCCACTGAACCTTTACTGAAGGATTGTTCTTTGACCTCAGCTTTCTAACCTGCCTGTCCAATATTGCCACTGGCTTCTCAACATAGGATAGATCCTTGTCCAACTGGACTGAACTAAAATCCAATACGTGCGACGGATCACCGTGATACCTCCGGAGCATCGAAACATGAAATACCTGATGAACTTCGTCCAAGATGGGAGGTAAGGCAAGCTCATATGCAACCTCCCCAACACGCCTCAATATCTCTTAAGGGCCAATAAACCTCGGACTCAACTTTCCCTTCTTCCCATATCTCATAATGCCCTTCATAGGCGAAATACAAAGCAGAATCCGCTCTCCAACCATATAGGAAACATCATGAACCTTCCGATCCGCGTAATTCTTTTGTGTGGACTGGGTTGTACGGAGTATATCCTGAATCACCTTAACCTTCTCTAAAGCATCATAAACCAAGTCTATGCCCAATAGTTTAGCCTCACTCGGCTCAAACCAACCCACTGGGGATCTACACCGTCTCCTATATAAAGCCTTATACAGTGCCATCTGAATACTGGACTGATAGTTATTGTTGTAAGCAAACTCCGCCAATGGCAAAAACTGATCCCAAGACCCTCCAAACTCGATCACATATGCACGGACCATATCCTCAAGAATCTGAATAGTGTGCTCAGACTGTCCGTCCGTCTGAGAGTGAAATGTTGTACTCAACTCCACCCGAGTAACCAACTCATGCTGAACGGCCCTCCAAAACCATGATGTAAACTGAGTACCCCTATTTGAGATGATAGACACTGGAATACCATGTAGACGAACAATCTCCCAGATATAAATCTCCGCCAACCGCTGATATATCTTTGCGACACCCAGATGATGGAGTACTGCGAGCTATGGGCCTCCTCTAGAATCAACTCTCGAAGCCCATCAACATTGGGTACACAAATCCGGCCCTACATCCTCAATAATCCATCATCACCAATAGTCACATCTCTGGCATCACCGTGCTGAACCTTGTCCTTGAGGACAAGCAAATGAGGGTCATCATACTGCCGCTCCCTGATACAATCAAATAAGTAAGACCGAGAAACCACACAAGCTAGAACCCGACTGGGCTCCGAAAGATCCAATCTCACAATCTGGCTGGCTAAGGCCTGAATGTCCATCGCCATAGGCCTCTCCGATGCTAGTAATAAGCCAAACTCTCCGCCCGGCGACTCAAAGCATCGGCCACCACATTGGCCTTACCTGGGTGATACAAAATAGTGATGTCATAGTCCTTCAGCAACTCTAACCACCTCCTATGGCGCAAATTTAGATCATTTTGCTTGAACAAGTGTTGCAAGCTCCGATGGTCAGTATAAATCTCACAGGGAACCCCGTATAAATAATGGCACCAAATCTTTAGGGCATGAACAATGGCAGCTAACTCAAGGTCATGAATAGGGTAGTTCTTCTCATGTATGTTCAACTGGCAGGACGCGTAGGCAATCACTCTACCGTTCTGCATCAACACCGCTCCGAGGCCAACCCTCGAGGCATCACAATAGACCGTATAAGACCCCAAACCTGTAGGCAGTATCAAAATTGGGGCTGTGGTCAAAGCTATCTTGAGCTTCTGAAAGCTCGCCTCACACTCCTCCGTCCACTAGAACGAAGCACTCTTCTAGGTCAACCTGGTCATAGGGGCTGCAATTGATGAAAACTCCTCTATAAAACGACGATAGTAGCCCGCCAAACCAAGGAAACTGTGGATCTCGGTAGCTGAGAATGGTCTGGACCAACTCTACACGACCTCTATCTTCTTCGGATCCACCTAAATACCCTCACTCGATACCACGTGGCCTAAGAATGCCATAGAATCCAACCAAAACTCACATTTCGAGAACTTAGCATATAACTTATTTTCTCTCAGAGTCTGAAGCACAGTCCTTAAGTGTTGCTCATGATCAACCCGACTCCGGGAATACATCAGAATATCACCAATAAAGACAATGACGAATGAGTCAAGATACGGCCGGAACACATTGTGCATCAAATGCATAAAGGCTGCTGGGGCATTGGTCAGCCCAAATGACATAACAAGGAACTCGTAGTGACCATACCAAGTCCTGAAAGCAGTCTTCGGGATATCTGGTTCCCGAATCTTCAACTGATGGTAACCTGAGCACAAATCAATCTTAGAAAACACTCGTGCGCTCTGAAACTGGTCAAACAGATCATTAATACGAGGCAAAGGATAACGGTTCTTCACTGTAGCCTTATTCAATTGGCGATAATCAATACACATATGCATAAAACCATCTTTTTTATTCACAAACAAGATAGGAGCACCCCAAGGTGAGGGCCGAATAAAACCCTTATCAAACAATTCCTGTAACTAATCCTTCAACTCAGGAGGGGCCATACGATACAGAGGAATAGAAATGGGCTGAGTGCCCGGCAACAGATCAATGCCAAAATCAATATCTCTATCAGGCGGCATGCTTGGAAGGTCAGCTGGAAACACATTAGGAAAATCCCGTACTACTGGGACTGAATCAACTGAAGGGGTATCAATACTGACATCTTTCACATAAGCTAAATATGCATCATACCCCTTCTCAACCATATACTGAGCTTTAAGAAAAGAAATAACTCTGCTGGGAGTGTGATCTAAAGTACCTCTCTACTCAACACGCGGTACACCTGGCATAGCCAGCATCACAGTTTTGGTGTGACAATCAAGAATAGCAAAATGGGGTGTCAACCAGTCCATGCCAAAGATAATGTCAAAATCTACCATGCTGAGCAACAATAAATCGGCTCTGGTCTCAAAACCACTAAGAGCAACCAAACACGACCAATTAACGTGATCCACAACAAGAGAATCTCCCACATAAGTAGAAACATAAACAAAGGAACTCAAAGAATCCTGAGATACACCCAAATGCGGAGCAAAATAAGAAGACATATGAGAATAAGTGGAGCCTGGATTGAATAGAACCGATGCATCTCTGTGACAAACTAGTATAATACCTGTGAGGACAGAATCGGAGGCAACAGCCTCGGTACGGGTAGTAAGGGCATAGTATATGGCTTGGCCTCCCCCTCTAGGGAGACATCTACCTCCCCGACCTCTACCTCTAGCTGGCTGAGCAGGTGGGGTAGCAACTAGAGCTGTAACCATAGCCTGAGAACTCTGCAGGGCACGTTGTGGTTGAGAAGCCTGTGGAGGTGCACCCCTCCCAAGTCTGGGCCAATCCCTCACTATATAATGTGTGTCACCACACTCAAAACAAGCTCTGGGAGGACGTGGTGGCTATGACTGGATCGGTCTAGGTCTGCTGGACTGACCTCTGAAAGCACCCCGCGCAGGAGGCGCGCTAGAAACCGGAGATGCATAATAAGGATCCTGAGGCCTAGGAGGAGCTGGAGCACTACTGGTTGCTGGAAGAGCTGAATGAACAGGGCGACTCATATAACCCCTACCATGACGACCTGCAGTTGGGGTACGGGCACAAGACTAATGGCCCGACACTCAAGACCTCTTGGCCTCCCTCTCCTCTCTCTCCCTAGCCTGCATACTCTCAATCCTCCTAGAAATGATCATCACATGCTGATAAGAAATATCCATCTCCAATTCACGAGCCATGCTAGACCTGATGCTGGGAATAAGCCTCTCAATGAACCGGCGAACCCTCTCGCGGACAGTAGAAACCAAGGCTGATCAATGCCTAGCCAAACTAGTGTAACAGACAACATACTTTGAGACAGTCATAGCACCCTGGTGCAAATGCTCAAACTCGGCACGCCATGCATCCCTGAGGCTCTAAGGAACATACTCTTTCAGGAACAGATATGAAAACTGAGTCCAAGTCAGTGAAGCAGCCTCATCCGGGTTGTCTAACTCATAGATGCGCCACCACTCATAGGCGGTTCCTCGAAGCTGGAAGGTAGTGAAGGAAACACCGCTCGATCCTGATATACCCATGGTACGGAGAATGCGGTAACTCTCATCTAAAAATCCCAGAGCATCCTCTGATGCTAGACCACTGAATACAGGAGGCTTGTACCTCTTGAACCTCTCAAGCCTCAATTGCTCCTCCTCGGAAGCCGCTGCCCTGTCCTCGGGCTGAACTGGCACTGCAGGCGGTATAGGAATAATCTCAGGGACCTGCTCAACATGCACTCGCTGCTCAGGAGTGCAGGCGGCGGGAGTCTGTGCTCCTCCCCTGGCCTGAGATATAGCTGCAGCAAGGGGAAGCAACCCTGCCTGAGCCAGAGTGGTGTACATGCTCATGAATTGTGCCAAAGTCTCCTAAAGAGCTGGAGTAGTAGTAGTAGTAGGCGTGTCAGGTGCCTGGACTCCGGCTAGAACTGATGGTGGTACCTCGGCGACAGCTCACGCAGGTGCTCTAGCTTCACCACGTGCACGTCCTCGGCCTCTACCCCGGCCCCGTCCTCTGACAGCTGCAATAGGGGGTGCGGGTGCCTAATCATCTCGGGCAGCACGTGTCTTCACCATCTGTGAGAGAATAGAAGACAGAAGTTTAAAATTGTGATGTCAAAATATCACACGACAAGGAAATCAAATAAAGTGGAATTTTCCTAACAGTTGCATAGCCTCTCGTAGATAAGTACAGACGTCTCCGTACTGATCAGCGAGACTCTAATAAACCGGCTTGTGATCCATGACTCCTATGAACCTAGAGCTCTGATACCAACTTGTCACAACCCCAGTTTGCCCTCCGTAAACTATTGTGACGGCACCTAGTCTCTACGACTAGGTAAGCCTAACAAATGCGGAACATAAATGAAACTTGCGGAAGACATTATCAAACCAAAATAACTGAATGGAAACAATAGTTATAATGTCTCTCGGCATATACAACGCAACATTTTCAAAACCAATACACTATCCTAAAACCCGGAAACTCACGGAAACACAAGCCTTTGAAATATCTAACAGTCTAACTCTAGAATATCTAACAAGAAAGGAAATAGAGAAGGGCAATGTTTAACAGCAAGAATAGAAAGGTACGTCTAGGTCTGCAGACACGGTAGATGTACCTCGAAGTCTCTAGAGTAGTCGCCTCCCTCAATGACGGTAGTCCTGAGTAGCGGTACCTAGATCTGCATATGAAAAACATGTGCAGGAGAGGCGTACTTAGTAAGTGCCAAGACTAACCTCGGTTGGGTAGTGACGAGGAAGGTCAGGGCCCTACTAAGGTTAAATAAAACAATAAGGTCAATAGTATAGAACAGAAAAGTATAAATAAGTACAGCAGTGAAATAACACAAGATGTACAGGACAGCAACAACCATACAGAAACATGATAAACACGGAAAGGAAATACAACTCAACACCAATGATAACGATCGGGGATCTCCAGGAAATCGTCCTATAGTCCCATATGTACATATCCAATGAATCTCCCGGGATTCCGTCCCGTAGTCCAACTCATAGTGTGCGGGGATCAACCGGAATCCCGTTTCGTAGTCCCAAATATAAATACCCAGTACTGGGAGAATCTACCAGGTGCATTCCTGTAGTTCCATATAACTGTGAAGGGGGATCTACCGGAATCCCACATCTGTAGTCCCAAAATAAACAGGCAAGGGGGAGCTACCGGAATCCCACATCCGTAGTCCCAAAATAAATACACAGCAGCAACAGGAAAATATACAGAAATGGCAATATTTCATATAAAGGCAACAAGTGATTCTAGCCTAGCATGCTGCACAAAATTCAAGTAAGGCAGGTTGAACAAATAAAACAATTAAGTCACTTAGACATGCTTTTCTAAGCTAACAACAGGCTTAATAGCGCAAGTAATAGAAACAGGAAAGAAAACATGCTAGTAATTACTTAAAGAATACCGGATTTCCAACAATTAGCACAAGTACGCCTAAGGGAAAGGTCCCCCACACAAGGTTAGACAAGCCACTTGCCTCGAATCGGCTCAAAAATCAATCTGAAACCACGTTCTTGCCACGAGTACTCGACTCCAAATGGTCTAAATATATTCAATTCAACTTCATAATGTAAATACCACTTCAAGTAACTAATTCTACAATTAAATTCTTAGCTAATACGCGAAATTAGGTAAAATGACCAAAACGCCCCTCGGACCCACGTATCGGAATCGGGTAAAATTTATAGTTTCAGAATTCTCACACTCTCACGAGTCTAACCATATCAAAATTATCCCAATCCGATGTCAAATCCCCAATCAAAACTCAATTTCTTGGTCTAAGAACTTTTGCCAAATTTCCACCAAAATTAAAGGATGGGTTTAAGTGTAGATTCATGGAAATTAGTCTAAACCGAGTAGGAATCACTTACCCAAATCGCCCGGGTGAAAATCTCTTCAAAAATTGCAATCTCCCAATTCCAAAATATGAATTATGGCTCAAACCCTCGATTTTGGATTTTAAAAATCTGTCCAGGTGTTTCCTTTTTCGCGAACGCGGTCAAACCTCCGCATTCGCGAAGCACAAATTTACGTTGACCATTTTTCCTTCTTCGTAAATGCGTCCCCTTCTTCGCAAACGCGAGGGCTCAGCTCCCAGCCCATCGCGAACGCGGTCCCCATCTCGCGAACGCGTACCTTTGCAAACACGAAGGCCAAACCTTCAGCTCCACGTCCTATCCATTCGCGAACGCGATGGCCAGCCGCGAATGCGAAGAACAACTGGTCTGCAACACACCAGCAGTTTTTCTGCAACTTCAAACATCAAGAAATGATCTGGTTAACTACCCGAAACTCACCCGAGGCCCCCGGGACATCAACCAAACATACCAACATATCCTATAACCTCATTTGAACTTGTTCCAAACTTCGGAACGCACAAAACAACATCAAAACACCTATTTCTCATTGGATTCATGCCTAAGAATTCAAAACTCTAAAAATACACTTTCGATCAAAAGGTCTATCAAACCTTGTCCGAATGACTTGAAATTTTGCACACGCGTCACATTCAATACTACGGAGCTACGCCAACTTCCGGAATTTCATTCCGACCCTCAGATCAAAATCTTGCTATCGAACCGGAAACTTCAAATTTTCAACTTTCGGCATTTCAAGTCTAAATTAGCTACGGACCTCCAAGACACAATCCGAACACGCCCCTAAGCCCGAAAGCACCTAACGGAGCTAACGAAACCATCGGATTTTCATTTTGAGGCCGTCTTCTCACTGTTCCGACTACGGTCAACTTTCCAACACTTAAGCTCTCATTTAGGGACTAAGTGTCCCTAAACTCTCCGAAACTCGACATCGAATATCCCGGCAAATCAAAATAGCAGAATTAAACTTGGGGAAAGCAGTTAATAGAGGGATCAGGGCGTTAATTCTTAAGACGACCGGCCGGATCGTCACACATACTATTAGTTTAAAAATTAGAAGTAACAAACAACCAAAGATGATTGGAAGTGTAATTAAGAGCACTACGCATTTCTATCTTAGATAGGAATCCAATTCCCAATTCTAGCTCCCTGTGGATTCGATCCCGACCATCTCGGGTAAAAGCTGCTTCGACCGCTCTCACCACTTTGTAGTGGTGTACGGTTGGCTCCGACGACACCCTTATTACTCCTTATTTCGGTGCGCAACCCGATCCCACCAGACAATCATATTTCACCTTTATTCCTCCTATTTCGGCGTGCAACCCGATCCCACAATATCAGTACCAATCACAAAATAAGAACAAGTATTTCACAATTTAGATCAAAACCCTCCACAACATTTATACCTCAAACCAAAACAACAGGAATTCTATACGGTTATGAAACTTCAACAGTTAATATTACACAACAAGACCAACCAAAGTGTACCATGAAGCACCAATAAACCAACATAAACCAATAATGTAATATAATGAAACTACGGAACAATTAATACCTTCAATAGAGAAAATAACATTTAACAAGAAGTAATTAGACATGGAAGCATCAATAAGCAAGTAGAGCAGTTAAGACAGGAAAACAATATACTAGGAACAGGGAAGGGAACATGCTAAACACATGGAATTTCACATAGCAACTAAGTCGGGGATCCTTAATCCCTCGAGTCAAGGTTAGACCAAACACT
The DNA here is from genome assembly GCF_000393655.2 of Nicotiana sylvestris. Lineage (NCBI taxonomy): Eukaryota > Viridiplantae > Streptophyta > Magnoliopsida > Solanales > Solanaceae > Nicotiana > Nicotiana sylvestris. Next base: position 200,559,917 of record NC_091059.1, on the reverse strand, counting down.
TACCTCAAGCCAACAGGTAATTCAAAACTCAATTACCGCTTTACCTCTCGATTCCACTTCCAATCCACGCTAATCTAGTCATAATTAACTTAATAACATCAATTATCACTAAAGAAATCAGTTCCAATGCATAATTATAAGTTTCACCACATTTTCCCCAAAAAGTCAAAAACCAACCCCGGATCCGCTTGGTCAAAACCTGAAATTCGAACCAAAATCTGATTACCCATTCACCCCCGAGCTCGGATATACAATTAGTTTTAGAATCTGCAAATCCCTAAATTTCAAAAATTCCTAAGTTCTACCTAAAAACACCTAGTTCCACCATGAAAAACCCTAGATTCTAGGATGAAATCCTGTAAAAACATGTATTAGATTGAAAGAAATGAGTTAAGAATCATTTACCTATGATTTGGGGAAGAAATGGTCTTCGGAAAATCCCCTCTTGAGGTTTAGGTTTTAAAAAATGGGAGAATGAATGAAAAATCCTGTCTAAGTCCAAAGTTATCAGCTGCAGATGTCGCATTTGCGACCTGAGCTTCGCAATTGCGAAGCTCACAAATGCGAAGGAACATATCAATTGCAAAGTCCTCCACATTTCTGGTGCCTTCGCAATTGCGAAGGTAAGTTCGAAAATGCGAACATGATCCTCCGCAAATGCGATGAAATGCTCGCAATTGCAATCCCTGCCCTTCCCAGTTTTACTTCGCAATTACGAAGACTGCTTGGCCAAGCCTTCCTTTGCATTTGTGATGAAGGTCTCGCAAATACAACCTCAATAGTTATTGCAAATGCGAACCCTGACCTCACAATTGCGAGGTCTGAGGCCTGCAACATAGCTGAAGCATACCAGCTATTTTTCTTAAGTCCAAAACACTCCGTAGCCTATCCGAAACTCACCCGATCCCTTGAGGCTCTAAACCAAACATGCACACAAGTCTTAATACTTCATACAAACTTGCTCATGCGATCACATCACCAAAATAACACCTAGAACTATGAATTTAGCACCAAATTGCATGAAATTTTCAAGATAGATTAAAAATTTCTATTTTCTCAACCAAAGGTCCGAATCATGTCAAATCAATTCTGTTTTTTACCAAATTTCATAGATAAGGTTTAAATATCATAACGAACCTGTACCGGGCTCCAAAACTAAAATACGGGCGTGATACCAACAAGATTAGATCCTTTAAATTATTACATTTTCAGTCTTATCAATTTCTTTCAAAAATTCATTTCTCGGGATAGGGACCTCGGTATTTGATTTCGGGCATACGCCCAGATCCCATATTTTACTACGGACCTTCCGGGACCGTCGGAATACGTGTTCGGGGCTGTTTGCCTAAAATATTGACCGAGGTCAACAAAAATCAACTTTTTAGGCCAAAAATCATCATTTATTATATCTTTCACATAAGAGCTTTCCAGATACATGCCCGGACGGTGTACATAAATGGAGAAGAGGTAAAAATGAGGTTTTTAAGGCCTCGGGACACGAATTCGAGTTTTAAAATAGAAGATGACCCTTTGGATCATTATACTTGAATCCCGTTCAAAAATCACCCCAAAAGCTTCACGGTCCGACTTGAAAATGGTGGAAATGAGCAACTATTCGCGAAGTTTTCTATTTATACCTTCTGCACGGTGAAACCGCACCTACGGCTCATTTGCCCGCATTTGTGAATCCGCACCTGTGGAATTTCCATCACAGGTGCGGAACTCCCTTAATACACAAGGTTCCACATCTGCGGCCAACCCCTCACACCTGCAGTGCGCACTTGCGTATTACCTTCTGCTTCTGCGGAAAAGACCAAACTCTTCACTTCCGCATCTGCGACTCAGCCTCACATCTGTGGGCTCGCAGATTCAACCGCTTTTACGCACCTGTGCATCCAGCCCAGGTCCTCTATGTCTGCATCTACGGCTCTCCAAGCGCACATGCGACCTCGCACCTGCGGTTCCCACTCTGCAGGTGCGGAAACACCAGCAACAGCAGCTTCAGCTGTATTTTTCCAGTTCCAAACTCCCCGTTAACCATCCGGAATCACCCCGAGCCCCTCGAAACGTCAACCAAACATACCAACTATATATCAATGTACGAACTTATTCAAGCCTTCGAATCACTCAAAACAATACCGAAACACCAAATTACCCTTGGATTCAAGCCTAAGAACTTCTAAACTTTCAAATTCTGCAAATAACGCCGAAACCTATCAAATCATGTCTTAATAACCTCAAATCTTACGCACACGTCAAAAATGATACCACGAACCTATTCCAACTTCTGAAAATCCGTTCCGACCCCGATATCAAATTTTTCACTGCCGACAAAAATCGTCAAATTTTCAACTTTCGCCAATTCAAGCCTAATTCTACTACGGACCTCCAAAACACATTCCGGACGCGCTCCTAAATTCAAAATCACCTAACGGAGCTAACGGTACCATCAAAATTTAAATCTTAAATCGTTACACATAATACACATCTTGACATTCAGATGTGTATTCAGATTCAGACGTCTTAATCTTAAAAAAACAAATGAGGCCTAAGTGTCTCAAATCCTCTCCGAAACCACTCCAGACCTGAACCAATTGACCCGACATATCATAATATAGCTGAAGAATGCAAAAAGAAGCAAAAATGGAGAAATGGGGCTATAACTCTTGAAACGACCGGCCGAGTCATTACATCAAGCATGCAATTTTATAGATGGAATTTCTATATAGTTACTATAATTACAAATATTACATAAATAATTTACATAAATACATATCTTGAAGATATTTAATTTATCTACTATGTCAATTAAGTATGTAATAACATTTATTTGCATTGTTTAAAAAAATATTGCAAGTATTTTGATGCAACAACGCTTTATGTTACCATATTTTTATTCTTCTTGTACATATTTTATTTATTGCCGCTATACACACATACAACGTCCGTACGCTAAAATTAGTTAACTTATAAGCATCAAGTATTGAAAAATATTATAAGCGCCAAAGTGATTCTATAAATAAGAAATATTGATAAAATTAAGGTAACTGATAATAATAAACAGTTGGTGTATTTGTCAAAAATACAGATTAATAATTTTTTTGTTAAAATGATAAATATCTTTAATTAAATTAAATCATGTTGATTGCATTTGTTATATCCTGCATTGGTTGCCACTGCACTTGTCATTTTCCTATCTTCGATTCCATGTGTCATGTTACCATTCGGCCATTTGCTACGAGCCAATTTACCCCATGCAATTATTAAATATTTTTTCAAGGAGTGTGAAAAACTTTAAAAATCTATTATATAGACCGAAGCTTTACTAAAGTGTGAATTTGCTTTAACAATTGTTCAGTCTTCACGTTAAGCACATCTTTTGAACTTAACGAGAGAAGTCCTTAGGTGGGTTAACGAAATATTGCATTAAAGACAATCTTGAATAGGTTTAGGGAAAGGGATATGATACAAAGTGTAGTTAACTGTAGATTATTCTAGCTTGCTGGACTTCAGCAAGAATTTTGCTTTCTACATTTTGGTGTAGCTAAAGTATTGTCACTCGTAGCTGCATAAGATACTTTCCTAAATTTAGATAAATTCGAATTATTGAAGCTTCGAGAGCCAAATAATCATGGATGACATTGGCTGCTTGCGTGGTTAGCTTAAGCTACCTTTCTCAATAATTGTTATGTGTGTTTTTAACAACTACTTTAGTGTATGTTTGTCGCACGCGAGCACAATGGTAATTAATAAATATTGAAAAAAACAATTTTTTATTAAACAACATTGACAATAAAAGAAATGTCACATTTGTATTAAATGATGAAAATAATGTCAATAAAATTGATTAAAATCACCCAATAGATCATCAATACCCGGTATATCTTGTATAATTAGTTATTTCAACAAATTTGGGGAAAAATTGAATTGTTTGATATAAATATTTTAACTAATTATTTTTCCAGAAGATATCGTTGAAGGTTAGTCACCAAAGGCTTCTCAATACTAATAAATCTTTAAGAGTTCAATAATTTTTAATTTTCTTTTGACATTTTCTGTGGGATCAGGATTGCACCGTTGTTAGTAAAAAGATCTCCTCGGTTAAGATAGCATGCGAAATATGTTATCTTATGGAGTAACACACATAATAAATTATATGTTTTATACCAACTAATACCAATTTCTGAAATCATAATGTTATAGGCATATTATAGTAAAGATATAATAGTGGCATCTTATACATTTACATAGTTAAACTATGGGCACTTTAGTCTTTTCTATCAAGTCGTTAGGTAGCTGAAAGGTGGTTAGGAAGTTAGTTACAATCAAAGGAAGTTAAATACTGTGTAACAGATTTAGAGGAGGCATTGCATTTGTAAGAATCAGTTTCGATTAATAATTCCAATCTCTCTATTCTTTCAACTCTAATTCTCACACTTGAGTGCACATTTGTTCAGGAATCGTTCTTCATCTTCGATTCCTTAGGACTGCACTATTAGAGTTCTTCAGTGAGATCACTTCATTGATATCAAAGCGAGGCGAATTCTGAGTAGAAACATGCTGGGGGCAAGCACCAGAAATGGAGAAATAAGGCGTGAGATGGATGAACTGCATGCGCATGCAAGGGGACGCATTGGGGGGAATCAGACAAATGTTAATGGCGATGTCAGCCAATAATGGAGATACGACAATGCAGACATACCAAGAGACGGCGGAAAATGAGGGAAATCGTTCACAAGGTAATAACTCGAATCATAATGGTAGATATCAGTGATTTGACTTTCCTAGATTTAATGGAGAGGATATTAATAGATGGTTATATAACGTGGAACAATTCTTTGATAATGAAGGAATTGCAGAAGAAAATAAGGTCTAAACAACTTCCATTAATATGGAAGGTAAGGCCTTACAGTGGCATAAGATGTATATGAAATCAAGAATGGGAAGAAATCCCAATTGGGAAGACCATGTGAGGGTTGTGTACCTTCAATTTGCGGACATTGAACATGAAGATCCTATGGTATAGTTGATAGCTTTCAAACAAACTGAGGGTGTTTAGGAGTTTTTGGATAAGTTCGATGAGTTGTTGAATCAAGTAGAGTTAACAGAGGAACACTCTATCAGCATATTCTTGGCTAATTTGCAACCAGAAATTGAAGTTCAAGTGAGGATGCTGGGTCCTCGAACCTTGATGAAGGCTTACAGCCAAGCTCGGCTAGTAGAACAATCCTTGAAGTTACAACATGGTCAGATTCAGGCATTAGTGAGGAGTTCAAGAGCATTACTTCCTACTCCTCATAGTTCGTGGAATGCAAATAGTCAAGGGCCTAGTTCTATTTCAAGGAGGGGGCAGTATGAAAATGTACGGGGTGAGAGGAATACCAAATTTGATAACAAGTATGTTATTCCGGGGTTTAGGAGATTATCCCATGCGGAAATGGATGAAAATAGGGCACAAGGCTTGTGCTACTGGTGTAATGAAAAGTATACTCCTAATTACAAATATAATAGGAGGAAACAGTTGTTCATACTATAGCTGGATGAAGAAGAAGGGGTAGAAGAAGAGGTGTGGGAAGATGAAAGAGTGGATCTTGAGAGTTTTGAAGAATCAGCTTTGCAACCACAAGTATCAGTACATGCACTTAATGGTACAAGTGATTACAGAACTATGAGAGTAAAGGGGGCTCTGAAAGGCAAAATGGTGCATGTTCTAATCGAATCTAGTTCTACCCATAATTTCATGGATTTGGCAATTGCTAATAAATTGGGATGCAAGCTACAACCTATTCCTTCTTTTGTAGTAACTGCAGTAGACAGAAGCAAAGTGTATAGCTATATCATGACTTGTGGGGTGACATGAAATATGCAGGGTGTGGCATTTAAAGCTGATATGTTGGTGATTCCACTAAGAGGCACTGATGTAGTTTTGGGGATACAGTAGCTGATCACATTAGGAGACGTAAGGTAGAACTTCAAACAACTTAAAATGGAGTTTCAAATAGGTGGAAGGAAGGTATCATTGAGGGGCAACCTTGTTCCTGTTTATCAGGCTGTCTTATCAATTCTGCTACCTGTGTTATGTCAACCTTCCTACCCCTGTCAATTCTCTCTTGAAAGAATGTTGCTAAACTCTAATAGTAACATATATAGTCGGACAGTAAATAAATTCGTTAAGGATATGTTTATACTGTCACAGCTATGTCGTTTTTTCGTTTTTCAAATTTGCACGAATAAAAGACACCTCGCAAAGACACATATTTGCTTAGATCGTCTAAACCATGAATGTATCTTCACTACTAAAAAAAGGGAAAAATAGACTACCAAAACCAATCGATATTGGTTGGTAATTAGTAAAACTCGACCGAAAATCGACCAATTCACGGCGGTCGGTAATTGTGTAGTCGGTAGAGCTAACTGACCGACTTCGGTTGGTATTTTTCGATAAATTTCGGTTGATCAATTAAATTCCAAATAAAAATTAACCGAAAAAACCGACCGACATCGGTCTGTATTTTCCGACCAAAGTAGATCGGTATTTTTAATTATGTAATTAAAAAAATGCACCATATAGGAATCGAACCAGAATTTATGCTGTGGCAGGATACTATTCTACCACTAGACTATTGGTGCATTTTGTTTTAGGACTGTCTTTTGTTTCATTTATGCGCTTTAATTGCATTTTCGTGCGATTAAAGTTGAATAAGATTATAGAATTACCGACCAAAATAGGTCAATTTTTTAAAACGACCAACCGAAATAACCGATCGATTTTGGTCGGTTTTTTGAATATTAATTTTAATTTATTTTAAATAAAAAAAGACCAAAGTTGGTCGGTTTCTTTTTAAAAAAAAATCGCGCGAGACAAAAATAGTTTTCCGTATTTTTGCACCAAAAAAAGGACCAAAGTTGGTAGGTTTCGTAAAAAAAATTAAATTAAAATATTTTAAAAAACCGACTGACTTCGATTGATTTTTCGACCGATTTTTTGACCGACCGCGATTAGTTTTGGCTGAATTCCAGTAGTGCACGAAGTTGACTTCTTAAGATGGTGGTAATTGTTTTGGAGTGCAAATGGAAATACTAATACTAAATGATAATAAATGGAACATGTTATCATCAAGACCGATGTCGCATCTAGTGGATAAAATAGCACGGTATAGCCAGTTTTCGGACTGGTCATTCAAAAATAGCCAGCGTTTATCAAGTCAATGAAAATAGCCACTATTTTGATGCAACAGAGACCGGTCCAGCATAATATACTGGAGTTCGGTGCACCTGTGTATGAACTCCAGCATATTATGTTGGATCAGTATACTTTGTTGGCTCCAGTATAATATACTGGAGACTGGAGCACCGGTGCTTCAAACTCCAGTATATTATGCTGGACCGGTATACTTGTTGGAACTCGAGTATATTATGGTGGAGTTCTAGTGTACTTATGCTGGAATACTTATCCTGGAACTCCAGTATAATATGTTGGAGTTCAAGTATACTTATGTTGGAACTCCAGCATAATATACTGGCGTATTTTTCAGGTTTTGAACAGTGTTTTCGCTCAGATTTATCTTTACATAAAAAGTGACTAAATTTCCATTACTTTTGAAACTAGATTATTTTTGAACGACCAGATGTAAATCTGGTTATTTTTGAATTTCTCCCCATCCAGTGATCTTAAAGGAGCTTAGTTAGAGCTGATCCCCGCTGTTGACTATTTACCTGAGAAATTAATAATTTATCTTTATAAATGAATTCTTTATTTCTGTAGGATTTCCGTATTGACTTGAATACTACTCGTATAGTTCAGTGGGAATTACGAAATATAATTCTAACTCTACCCAAAAAAGGAAAAGGAAAATAGCGAACTAGAAATATAGGAACTTGTGCAAGGGACGGTGCATTTGCCTATGTAATTTATTTTTATTCTAATTCTTGCTCTTATGTATTTTGCTTCTGATTTTACTAACAGAGAATAATATAAGCAGTACGTGCTCTCCCAATCATTTAAAATGCTGCTTTCTTGATAGATTTACAAATAAATTCTGCCTACAGATTGTATATTTTTTTTACACATTTAATGCAATTTTAAGTTAAAGAGAAAAAAAATCCTTTTGTCAAATTTAAGAGGTTATTTATTCTCATGTCTTCTTCTTTAATCTAGAAATCAAGGAAATAGAATTGTAAGTCTTGGTGTCATAGGAGAATTTGAAAAGTTTTTCTTTTCTTTTTTACTATTCTTTTTAATACATATAACAAATTAAGCATAAGAACACAAGGTTAAGCAACTTACAACTTTTCTTTTCTTTTATGGTTAAATCGTGTATTATTTATTTTAATAAGTGGGGGCCTGGGTCGGTTGATGATCATTTTTTGGTAAAATGGTGGGTACACTACAACTGAAAATTGATGGTGTTAGGGATAAAAGTTTAGTGTTTGTTGAAAAAAGAACACTACCTTGCTTCTTGCTGCTGGGCTTCTTTTTCTTTTACCTTTTGCTTTTTTACTTGCATTTTTCTTTTCTTTTACTCTTCTTCTTAGGTTCTGTCTTTTTCATAGGTGCTTAATACGATGGATAACTTTTTTTTTGAACAATAACTTATCTTTTTTATAAAATACATTTTTTAAAAATATTACCAATTGAAGAGTGAATGATACTTTCCGAAAATAATTTATTAGAGGTTTTTAATAATAATCTCAAATCATATATTGATATAATTAAACTTCTTAGTATTAAAGATTGATAATAATTTTAAGTATTTTTGGAGCAGTAATAAGAAGTTAATAATTTTGATATTTGTGAAGGAAAATGATATCCGCTAGAAAATTATCAAAATCTTATTTCCTTATTTATAAAATATCTTTTAATTCAAGCAACCAAATACTAAAATTGATTTATATTATTTTCTGAAACATATTATCTTTTTTTATTGCTGGGTAGAGGGGTCGATGGAGTATTTGCTCCTCTTGTACGCATTACATTCAGAAAGATCCATAATGAGATCAATTATAATTTGGCTTCTTCTTTCTTTTACACTTTTCTTTTCATCCAAGCTTAATGGAAATTATGGATTGTACCTAAAACGAATGCAACAACCATGGACATAAGAAATACTTAAGCATAAAAAGAGAGAATGAATTAAAAAGTGTGGTGACATATTTGCGAAAACTTGTGTCCTATTATTATCTGTTTTCTTTTTCTTTACGTATGACAAATTAAATTGGTACAGAATTGAATCTTTTACTCTTTTTTAATCAAAACGAGTATTCTTTTATTCATGCATTAACCAAGCGAAAGAGTCACGAGTTTCATGTACAAGCCATATGGAAAACTGCTCCTTCCAAGGCATGCACTTCATATACTCCATTAAAGTCTTTGAAAAACTAGCTAGAAGGTAATTACATCTATTTTTATTTCTTCTAATAAGGAGAAACGAATTGTTGGGTTTTTTGATGTATTTAATTAATATATTAAATACTTAAAAGAGGGTGAATGAGAAATGGAGGAAAATGAAATTTTTGAGTGAAATTTTAAGTTTCTCCCTTGGTAAATAGACATTGTCCCATATTGGAAGAGGAAGAGGTTTTTTATGGGTATATAAGCAATTGCTCTTCTTCAAGCTCTTAAAGAGTTGAGAAGAAGGCAAGCCTCGCGCCGTCGCCACTGTTGCTCGGCTTTGGCTTCGGCTTCGGTCAAATGATTGATTGATTAATTTTTTGGACCAAATTTATTTGTTAATAGTAAAATATTAACATAAATGTTATTAAATATTTATTTTAATAACAGAATATTAATATTAAATCCAATCCGTTTTTCTATTTTGGTAATAGAAAATTAACTACCTTCTTCAATTTTCCCTCTTTATTGTTGAGTAAATAGCCATTTATGTAATGGCATTTATGTTGTGGCCGTTTTGCAGAAACAACCATTCTGAAGAGTTGAACCTCTTCAGATTTCGGCACAACTTTGGCTATAAATACAACACTATTTTGCTCAGAATTTCACTACGATTTTATGAGTTTCTCCTCCTTCTTCTTCATACTTTTAGCATCAAACAAAGCAATAGTAAGTGTGATTTGCTACCGAACTTTGTGTTTGCTGAAACACAGGGGTTTGAAGTACCACTACACCAGTGAGTGATTCATTCTATCCTGGAAGGAAATAATCCATAACCTTGGGTACTAAGAGGGGATTAAATTCCTTAAGAAAACACTGTGAATTCAGTGGGCTCGAATTGGTTTTCTGTTATTTCGTTGTTCACTTCTGTTTATGTTCATTTCTGTTTATGTTCATTTATATTTTCAGAATTATTTTACAAATATAGTTTACTAAAAAGCTTAAGGAATTACTATTTTCTGTATTTGTACTCACTGTTTCTGGAGAGTAAAACCTTTGTGATTTTGTACTCTATTGGAGATTAAAATCTACGTGATTTTAACGTTTGTGTCATTCTTTTACAGAAATGACTAATGATAACGGAAACCAAGTTGTTTCGATAGTGACTGCCAATGCCTCAACGAGCCGAACAGCACCGGCAACATTGGCACCGACGGAGAAACCCGAATACATTTTCGGGACTGATTTCAAGCGTTGGCAACAAAAGATGTTCTTCTATTTGACTACTCTAAGTCTCCAAAAGTTCATCAAGGAAAATGTTTCTGTGTTGTCCGATGAAACTCCAGAAACTGTATGCTTTCTCGTGATTAAGGCATGGAAGCATTCAGATTTTTTGTGCAAGAATTATATTCTAAAAGGGCTGGAGGATGCTTTGTATAACGTCTACAGTGGCGTGGAAAGAGAACTGTGGATTGCGCTTGAAAAGAAATACAAAACCGAAGATGCCGGGTTGAAAAAGTTTGTTGCTGCAAAGTTTTTGGACTACATAATGGTAGATAGCAAGTCTGTTATTATCCAAGTCCAGGAACTGCAAGTGATTATTCACGATCTCCTTGCTGAAGGAATAAATTATTAATAGTGATATTGAAAGTAGTAATCTTAGTATTTTTACTAACAGAAATTTCATTGAAGGTCTTGTCATCAATAAAGCATTCCAAGTAGAAGCGATGATTGAGAAGTTGCCTCCTTTGTGGAAGGACTTCAAAAACTACTTGAAACACAAACGCAAGGAGATGTCCCTTGATGATCTCATTGTTCGGTTGAGAATCGAAGAGGACAACAAAACTACTTAAAAGAGAGGCCGTGGAAACTCAACAATAATGGGAGCAAATATTGTTAAAGAGAACAAAAAGAGGAAGAAGGCTTCTGGACCGAAATACAACCCAAGCAAGAAGCGGTTCAGTGGAAACTGCTACAATTATGGAAAAATCAGACATAAATCTACAGAGTGTCGTGCTCCGAAAAAAGACAAGAAGAAGGATCACGCAAACATGGTTGAAAAGCATGAGGATGTTGATGACTTATGTGCCATGCTTTCCGAATTCAACTTGATGGGCAATCCTAAAGAGTGGTGGATTGATTCTGGAGCCACTCGCTATGTTTGTACTATTAAAGAAGCTTTTGCTACTTATGCTCCTGTTGGACCCGATGAGATAATTTATATGGGAAATGCTGCAAAGGCCAAGATTGAAGAATGTGGGAAGATATTTCTCAAAATGACTTCCGACAAAGTGGTGACTTTGAACAACGTCCTTCATGTTCCCGAGATTAGGAAGAATTTAGTCTCTACTAGACTTCTTGTTAAGAATGGTTTTAAATGTGTTTTTGTTTCCGATAAGGTTGTAATAAGTAAGAATGAAATGTTTGAAGGAAAAGGTTACCTCACTGAGAGACCTTTCAAGCTGAATGTAATGGTTGTTGAAAATAATAATAAAATTTCAGTTTCGTCTTACTTACTTGAGTCAAATGAATTATTGCATATACGTTTGGGTCATGTTAATTGTAAAACCTTGCGGAAAATGATTAACTTGGAAGTATTGCCTAAGTTTGAATGTGACAAATCAAAATGTCAAGTATGTGTGGAATCTAAGTATGTGAATCATCCTTATAAGTTAGTTGAAAGGAATTCAAATCCTTTAGACTTAATTCACACAGATATTTGTGGCATGAAGTCAATACCATCTCACGGTGGAAAGAAGTATTTCATAACTTTTATTGACGATAGTACTCGATATTGCTATGTTTACTTACTTAATAGTAAAGATGATGCAATAGACGCATTCAAGCAATACAAAAATGAAGTTGAAAGGCAACTTAACAAGAAAATCAAAATGATAAGAAGTGATAGGGGTGGTGAATATGAATCTCCTTTTGAACAAATATGTTTAGAATATGGAATTATTCATCAAACAACGGCCCCTTGCACGCCCCAATCCAATGGGATTGCAGAAAGAAAGAATCGTTCATTAAAGGAGATGATGAACGCATTATTGATAAGTTCTGGTTTGCCACAGAACTTGGGGGGGAAGCCATTCTTACGGCTAGCCGAATACTAAATCGAGTACCCCATAGCAAAACACAATCCATTCCATAAGATAAATGGAAAGGAAGGAAGCTTAACTTGAATTATTTTAAAGTGTGGGGGTGTTTGACAAAAGTGCAAGTTCCTAAATCAAAAAGGGTAAAAGTAGGACCGAAAATCGTTGATTGTGTTTTCATAGGATATGCGACTAACAGTAAAGCATATTGATTTCTGGTTCATAAATCAGAAAATCCTGACATTCATAATAATACAGTTATAGAATCAGATAATGCTGAGTTCTTTGAAAATATATATCCATATAAAGAGGAATGTGAGTCGATTGGTGAAGGATCTAAACGACCTCGGGAAGAAACAAAAGAAAGTACACTTAACCAGGAGGATCCAAGATGTAGTAAACGTCAAAGAACGTCTACTTCATATGGACCATATTTTGTAACTTTCTTATTGGAAAACGAGCCTCAAACATTTAAAGAAGCTATGTATTCTTCGGAATCATTGTTATGAAAAGAGGTAGTCAATAGTGAAATAGAATCCATACTGAACAACCATATATGGGAATTGGTTGATCTTCCTCTTGGAAATAAACTGTTGGGTTCTAAATGGATCTTTAAGAGGAAAATGAAAGATGATGGCACTATTGACAAATATAAGGCAAGACTTGTGGTCAAAGGGTATAGACAACGAGAAAGTCTTGACTATTTTGATACATACTCTCCAGTTACAAGAATTACGTCCATACGAACGTTAGTAGCATTAAATGTAGTTTATGGTCTTGAAATTCATCAAATGGATGTAAAGACGGCCTTATTAAATGGAGAGTTGGAGGAAGAAATCTACATGGAACAACCTGAAGGGTTTATGGTTCCAGGTAAAGAAAAGAAGGTTTGTAGACTTGTTAAGTCCCTTTACGGATTAAAACAATCACCCAAACAATGGAATGCAAAATTTGACCAAACAGTGTTGTCAAATGGATTTAAGATAAATGAATATGATAAATGTGTGTACATTAAAAATGTTCCAAATCACATAGTCATTGTTTGCTTATATGTGGATGATATGCTCATATTGAGTAATGACATTGCCAACATAAATGCTACTAAGTGTATGCTAACTAGCAAGTTTGATATGAAAGACTTGGGAGTAGCTGATTTAATTCTGGGAATTAAGATCCATAAGACTTCTCAAGGTCTGGCATTGTCACAATCTTATTATATTAAGACAATACTTGAAAAATTCAAGCACTTGGGCTTTAAAGTTGCAAAGACTCCAATTGACGTGAATCTTCCATTAGCAAAGAACAAAGGCCAAAGCATATCACAATTGGATTATTCTCGTGTATTGGGTTGCTTGATGTACACCATGAATTGTACACGACCAGATATAGCTTGTGTTATAAGTAAATTGAGTCGATATACGAGCAATCCAGGCCAATCTCATTGGATGGCAATGAAACGAGTTTTGGGATATTTAGAACATACCCAAGGCTTTGCTTTATACTACAGTAAATATCCTGCAGTGACAGAGGGATACTGTGATGCAAATTGGATCACTGGTTCAACTGATTCTAAGTCCACAAGTGGATATGTATTCACTATTGGTGGAGGAGCGGTATCTTGGAAGTCATCCAAACAAACTTATATTGCTCGCTCTACAATGGAGGTTGAGTTCATTGCCTTGGATAAAGCCGGTGAAGAAGCTGAATGGCTCCGAAATTTCTTGGAAGATATTCCATTTTGGCCCAAACCATTGGCACCAATATGCATACATTGCGATAGTCAAGCGGCAATTGGAAGGGCTGGGAGCGTTATGTATAACGGTAAATCTCGTCATATATGATAAAGACATAAAACTGTTAGACAATTACTCTCTAGAGGAATTATCACGATTGACTATGTAAAGTCAAGTAATAATATGTTGGATCCACTTACAAAAAGCCTAACTAGAGAGGTAGTTGAGAAGTCATCAAGGGGAATGAGACTGTGGCCGAGAACAAGTCATAGTGGCGGTAACTCTACCTAGAAGACTGGATATCCCAAGATCTAGTTCAAGGAGATCAAACAAAGTTATTAATGATGGTTCAACATTGTCAACTAAACGTTTGGTCCATTCTCGTGATAAGACAATGTTCAGTACCAAGGATAAAGCATTAAGGCTTTTTAATGATTTCTAATTTTGATACGGGCTATATCAAATAGTGTATCTACGGGATGACAGGTTTAGGAATCACCTATATAAGTGTGAGTGTTAGCCGCTTCAAGAAGAACTTTGTAAGGCCAGTTCTCTATGCACTTATGAAACCAGGCGGTGTTCATGGCTGAAACGAACACAACAATGAGAACCAAGGACAGTTAAGGGTTGGTTGTGTGACTTGTGGTTGTCTAGGTATACATCAAAGTTCGACGGTTCAAAGATATCAAATCTACTGATTGATCGAGTATATCCGACATAAGTTCACTACGGAAAGTTCAAAAGGAAACCTACTTATCCAGATGCAATTAATCCTTACTTGCGAATCACATAGTTTTTCATACATACTTCCGTGATATAGCTATTCCCTATTCATGTGGGGGATTGTTGGGTTCTTTTATTTATTTAATTAATATATTAAATACTTAAAAGATGGTGAATGGTAAATGGAGGGAAATAAAATTTTTGAGTGAAATTTTAAGTTCCCCCCTTGGTAAATGGACATTGTCTCATATTGGAAGAAGAAGAGGTTTTTATGGGTATATAAGCAATTGCTCTTCTTCTAGCTCTTAAAGAATTGAGAAGAAGGCAAGCCTCACGCTGTCGTCATCGTCGTCGCTGGCTTGGCTCGGTTTCGGCTTCAGATTCGGATTCGGATTTGGATTTGGTCAAATAATTGATTGATTGATTAACTTTTTTGACCAAATTTATTTGTTAATAGTAAAATATTAACAGAAATGTTATTAAATATTTATTTTAATAACAGAATATTATTATTAAATATTAATATTAAATCCAATCCGTTTTCCTATTTTGGTAATAGAAATTTAATGACCCTCTTCAATTTTCCCTCTTTATTGTTGAGTAAATAGCCATTTATATAATGACATTTATGTGCCGTTTTGCAGAAACAACCATTCTGAAGAGTTGCACCTCTTCAGATTTCAGCCCAACTTTGGCTATAAATACAACACTATTCTGCTCAGAATTTTACTATGACTTTCTGAATTTCTCCTCCTTCTTCTGCATACTTTTAGCATCAAACAAAGCAATAGTAAGTTTGATTTGCTACCGAACTTTATGTTCGCTGAAACACTGGGGTTTGAAGTACCACTACACCAGTGTGTAATTTATTCTATCCTAGGAGGAAATAATCCATAACCTTGAGTTCTAGGATGGGATTAAATTCCTTAAGGAAACACGGTGAATTCAGTGGGTTCGAATTGATTTTCTGTTATTTCGTTGTTCACTTCTGTTTATGTTCATTTCTGTTTATGTTCATTTATAATTTCAGAATTATTTTACAAATACAGTTTACTAACAAGCTTAAGGAATTTAACTATTTTCTGTATTTGTACTCATTGTTTCTGGAGAGTAAAACCTTAGTGATTTTGTACTCTATTGGAGATTAATTTGTCATTCTTTTACAGAAATGACTAATGATAACGGAAACCAAGTTGTTCCGATGGTGACTGCTAATGCCTCAACGAGCTGAACAACACTGGCAACATTGGCACCGATGGAGAAACCGAAAAATTTTCCATTGATTTCAAGCAGTGGCAGCAAAGGATGTTCTTCTATTGACTACTCTAAATCTCCAGAAGTTCATCAAGGAAGATGTTCCTGTGTTGTCTGATGAAACTCCAGAAACGGAATGCTTTCTCGTGATTAAGGCATGGAAGCATTCAGATTTTTTGTGCAAGAATTATATTCTAAGCGGGCTGGAGGATGCTTTGTATAACGTCTACAGTGGCGTGTAAACGTCAAAAGAACTGTGGATTACGCTCGAAAAGAAATACAAAACCAAAGATGTCGCGTTGAAAAAGATTGTTGCTGTAAAGTTTTTGGACTACAAAATGCTAGATAACAAGTCTATTATTACCCCAAGTCCAGGAATTTCAAGTGATTATTCACGATCTCCTGGATGAAGGTATAAATCAAATTAATATTGATGTTGAAAGTAGTAATCTTAGTATTTTTACTAACAGAAATTTCATTGAAGGTCTTGTCATCAATGAAGCATTCCAAGTAGCAGCGATGATTGAGAAGTTGCCTCCTTTGTGGAAGGACTTCAAAAACTACTTGAAACACAAATGCAAGGAGATGTCCCTTGAAGATCTCATTGTTCGGTTGAGAATCGAAGAGGACAACAAAGCTGCTGAAAAGAGAGGCCGTAGAAACTCAACAATAATGGTAGAAAATATTGTTAAAGAGAACAAAAAGAGGATGAAGGCTTCTGGACCAAAATACAACCCAAGCAAGAAGCGATTCAGTGGAAGCTGCTATAACTGTGGAAAAACCGGACACAAATCTACGGAATGTCGTGCTCCAAAAAAAGACAAGAAGAAGGGTCAACCAAACATGGTTGAAAAGCATGATGATGTTGATGACTTATGTATCATGCTTTCCGAATGCAACTTGGTGGTCAATCCTACAGAGTGATGGATTGATTCTGGAGCTACTCGCCATGTTTGTGCTGTTAAAGAAGCTTTTGCTACTTATGCTCCTGTTGGATTCGATGAGATGATTTTCTATGGAAATGCTGCAAATGCCAAGATTGAAGGATGTGGGAAGATATTTCTCAAAATGACTTCTGGCAAAGTGGTGACTTTGAACAACGTCCTTCATGTTCCGAGATTAAGAAGAATTTAGTTTAAATGTGTTTTTGTTTCCAATAAGGTTGTAATAAGTAACAATGAAATGTTTGTAGGAAAAGGTTACCTCGCTGAGGGCCTTTTCAAGCTGAATGTAATGGTTGTTGAAAATAATAATAAAATTTCAGCTTCGTCTTACTTACTTGAGTCAAATGAATTATGGCATATACGTTTTGGTCATGTTAATTATAAAACCTTGCGGAAAATGATTAATTTGGAAGTATTGCCTAAGTTTGAATGTGACAAATCAAAATGTCAAGTATGTGTGGAATCTAAGTATGTTAAGCATCCTTATAAGTTAGTTAAAAGGAATTCAAATCCTTTAGACTTAATTCACACACATATTTGTGACATGAAGTCAATACCATCTCGCGGTGGAAAGAAGTGTTTCATAACTTTTATTGATGATAGTACTCGATATTGCTATGTTTACTTACTTAATAGTAAAGATGACGCAATAGACGCATTCAAGCAATACAAAAAAGAAGTTGAAACGCAACTTAACAAGAAAATCAAAATGATAAGAAGTGATTGGGGTGGTGAATATGAATCTCCTTTTGAACAAATATGTTTAGAATGTGAAATTATTCATCAAACAACGGCCCCTTACATGCCCCAATCCAATGGGATTGGAGAAATAAATAATCGTTCATTAAAGGAGATGATGAACACATTATTGATAAGTTCTGGTTTGCCACAGAACTTGTGAGGGGAAGCTGTTCTTACGGCTAGCCGAATACTAAATCGAGTACCACATAGCAAAACACAATCCATTCCATATGAAAAATGGAAAAGGAAGGAAGCCCAACTTGAATTATTTTAAAGTGTGGGGGTGTTTGGCAAAAGTGCAAGTTCCTAAATCTAAAAGGGTAAAAATAGGACCGAAAACCGTTGTAGTATTTTCATAGGATATGCAACTAATAGTAAAGCATATCGATTTCTGGTTCATAAATCAGAAAATCCTGACATTCATAATAATACGGTTATAGAATCAGATAATATTGATTTCTTTGAAAATATGTATCCGTAGAGTCGATTGGTGAAAGATATAAATGGCATTGGGAAGAAACAAAAGAAAGTACACTTAACCAGGAGGATCCAAGACGTAGTAAACGTCAAAGAATGTCAACTTCATTTGGACCAGATTTTGTAACTTTCTTATTGAAAAATGAACCTCAAATATTTAAAGAAGCTATGTATTCTTCAGAATCATTATTATGGAAAGAGGCAGTCAATAGTGAAATAGAACCCATATTGAATAACCATAAATGGGAATTGGTTGATATTCCTCCTAGAAATAAACTGTTGGGTTCTAAGTGGATCTTTAAGAGGAAAATGAAAGATGATGGCACTATTGACAAAAATAAGGCAAGACTTGTGGTCAAAGGATATAGAGAATGAGAAGGTCTTGACTATTTTCATACATACTCTGCAGTTACAAGAATTACGTCCATACAAACGTTAGTAGCGTTATTTGCAGTTTATGGTCTTGAATTTCATCAAATAGATATAAAGACGACCTTCTTAAATGAAGAGTTGGATGAAGAAATATACATGGAACAACCTAAAGGGTTTGTGGTTCCAGGTAAAGAAAAGAAGGTCTGTAGACTTTTTAAGTCCCTTTACGGATTAAAACAAGCACCCAAACAATAGCATGCGAAATTTGACCAAACAATGTTGTCAAATGGATTTAAGATAAATGAATGTGATAAATGTGTGTAACTTAAAAATGTTCCAAATCACATAGTCATTGTTTGCTTATATGTGGATGATATGCTCATAATGAGTAATGACATTGCCAACATAAATGCTACTAAGCGTATGCTAACTACCAAGTTTGATATGAAAGAGTTGGGAGTTGCTGATTTAATCCTGGGAATTAAGATCCATAAGACTTCTCAAGGTCTGGCATTGTCACAATCTCATTATATTAAGACAGTACTTGAAAAATTCAAGCACTTGGGCTTTAAAGTTGCAAAGACTCCAATTGACGTGAATCTTGCATTAGCAAAGAACAAAGGCCAAAGGATATCACAATTGGATTATGCTCGTGTATTGGGTTACTTAATGTATACCATGAATTGTACACGACCAGATATAGCTTGTGTTATAAGTAAATTGAGTCGATATACGAGCAATCCAGGCCAATCTCATTGGATGGCAATGAAACGAGTTTTGGGATATTTAGAACATACCCACGGCTTTGCTTTGCACTACAGTAAATATCCTGTAGTGACAGAGGGATACTGTGATGCAAATTGGATCACCGGTTCAACTGATTTTAAGTCCACAAATGGATATGTATTCACTATTGGTGGAGGAGTGGTATCTTGGAAGTCATCCAAACAAATTTGTATTGCCTGCTCTACAATGGAGGCTGAGTTCATAGCCTTGGATAAAGCCGGTGAAGAAGCTGAATGACTCTGAAATTTCTTGGAAAATATTCCATTTTGGCCCAAACCGTTGGCACCAATATGCATACATTGCGATAGTCAAACGACAATTGGAAGGGCTGGGAGCATTATGTGTAACGGTAAAGCTCGTCATATACGATGAAGACATAAAACCGTTAGATAATTACTCTCTAGAGGAATTATCACGATTGACTATGTAAAGTCAAGTAATAATGTGTCAGATCCACTTACAAAAGGCCTAACTAGAGAGGTAGTTGAGAAGTCATCAAGGGGAATGGGACTGTGGCCGAGAACAAGTCATAGTGGCGGTAACTCTACCTAGAAGACTGGAGATCCCAAGATCTAGGTTCAAGGAGATCAAACAAAGTCATTAATGATGGTTCAACATTGTCAACTAAACCTTTGGTCCATTCTTGTAATGAGACATTGTTCAGTACCAAGGATAAAACATTAAGGCTTTTTAATGATTTCTAATTCTGATACGGGCTATATCAAATAGTGTATCTACGGGATGACACGTTTAGGAACACAACAATGAGAACCAAAGACGGTTAAGGGTTGGTTATGTGACTTGTGGTTGTCTAGGTATACACCAAAGTTCGACGGTTCGAAGATATCAAATCTACCGATTGATCGAGTATATCCGATATAAGTTCACTACGGAAAGTTCAAAGGGAAACCTACTTATCCAGATGCAATTAATCCTTATTTGCGAATCACATAGTTTTTCATACATACTTCCGTGATATAGCCATTCCCCATTCATGTGGGGGATTGTTAGGATTTATGTATTTAATTAATATATTAAATACTTAAAATAGGGTGAATGGTAAATGGAGGAAAATAAAATTTTTGAGTGAAATTTTAAGTTTTCCCCCTTGGTAAATGGACATTGTCCCATATTGAAAGAGGAAGAGGTTTTTTATTGGTATATAAGCAATTGCTATTCTTCTAGCTCTTAAAAAGTTGAGAAGAAGGCAAGCCTCGGCTGTCGTCGTCGTCGCTCGCTCGACTCCGGCTTCAGATTCAGATTCAGATTTGGTCAACTTATCGATTGATTGATTAACTTTTTGGACTAAATTTATTTGTTAATAGTAAAATATTAACAGAAATGTTATTAAATATTTATTTTAATAACAAAATATTAATATTAAATTCAATCCGTTTTTCTATTTTGGTAACAGAAAATTAACTACCCTCTTCAATTTTCCCTCTTTATTGTTGAGTAAATAGCCATTTATATAATGACATTCATGCTGTGGCCATTTTGCAGAAACAGACATTCTGAAGAGTTGCACCTCTTTAGATTTTAGCACAACTTTAGCTATAAATACAACACTATTCTGCTCAGAATTTCATTATGATTTTTTGAGTTTCTCCTCCTTCTTCTGCATACTTTTAGCATCAAACAAAGCAATAGTAAGTGTGATTTGCTATCGAACTTTGTGTTCACTGAAACACAGGGGTTTGAAGTACCACTACACCAGTGTGTAATTCGTTCTATCTTGGGAGAAAATAATCCATAACCTTGGGTACTAGAAGGAGATTAAATTCCTTAAGGAAACACTGTGAATTTAGTGGGCTCGAATTGGTTTTCTGTTATTTTGTTGTTCACTTCTGTTTATGTTCATTTCTGTTTATGTTCATTTATATTTTCAGAATTATTTTACAAATATAATTTACTAACACGTGACCAATATCTTCATATACGTTCTGCACAGATTAAGGTGATGAATTCTGTCCCTGCAATATCAGTACCAATTCCTTCGCACCTAATTAATAGGGCATGAATCTTTCTCCATCCTTTATGTACTGAATTTTTATCCTTATTTATCAAAAGTCATAGACTAATATGTTTCTCATGCTCCTAAATACTGAATAAAATAATTCGACCTCGTATGGTCGTAAATTACATTACAAGTAAATCAGAGGGAAACTATAGTTGAGAAAACTTGAAATTATATTGTGTAATAAAAATCATGTTAAGGCCTTCATCTCTTTCTATTTTTCCTTAATTATTTGCATGAATTTTTTAGCTATTTAAAAGTAAAAGAAAATTGTAGCTTACAACGACAAAACTATGATTAATTTTTAGACTAAATACAAATGGTTTCATACACGAGAGCATCCTACTAGGCAAATCTTCTTTTCTAGTAATTAAGAGCATATTATAATAAATTTCGTAAAGCTCAAAGCTATGCCACATGGGTGGAAGACTGAAGAGTGTCTCTGTTGCCACTTGTACGTCTCCTTTGCGTCCCAAGGCGTTGTTAGACATTGAGAAAATTTATTAGTATTAACTTTTTAATTAAGATTTTATATTATATACGGGTAAATATTTTTATATTATTTGAGTAATTTAACTTATATAACATATTATCTACTCTATTTCTTAGTTATAGGATCATGCTTTTATATAAAGTAGTTACTCCCTCTATTTCATATTAGATGAGGTATTTTCCTTTTTAGTCTGTTCCAAAACCAATAACACATTCATAAATTTGGAAATAATTCAACTTTAAACTCTTTCATTTTACTCATTTACTCTTAATGAAAAGCTTTTATAACCACACAAATGTCATGGCCCCACAAACTTTTTACCCCTTAAACTTTTAAGACCACAAATTTCAAAAATTCTTCTTTTTTCTTAAACTCCGTGCCGAATCAAACTACCTCATCTAATATGAAACAGAGGGAGTACATATTATTGTAGTCAATTTAACCGCATAGTGTATAAATTATATGCTATCAGTATACATAATATAAATGGAAATTTTTTAAAGGGGGAATAAATATACCTCTTGTTAGTAGAAACATATATGATGCTTCAACTTCAATCTCAAAATTTTCTAACTAATATTTCACCTTATTATATAGTATATAACTACTTTTCTTTCTAAGGAAAAACTATTTTACATCAAATTTTTTCTTTTCTTTTTCTGTTTTATTTGTAAAAGCTGTGGCTATCTTATTAGGAGTATATCATTGCTAGAATATTTTATTATTGAAGGAAGTTTCTATATCAAATAAATAAACAAACTGTGATCCCCATTTTAGTAAGGTGGGCCTCATTTTCAAACTTTTAATAGCCCCTCTGTCTATTTCCTTTTTGGTCCGTTCCAAAAATAATTATCCATTTCTAAATTTGGAAACAATTTAACTTAAACTTCCAATTCCATCCTCAATGAGAAGCTCTTATAACCACACAAATACTATGGATCCCTTTATGAATTGTTTAAGATAACAAATTCCAAAAGTACCTATTTTTTTTCAAACTCTGAGTTCATCAAACAGATTAATATAAATTGGAACAGACGGAGCAGTAATTTATAAAGCAGCTGAAGCTTCCCTTCCTCGCTTCCCTCCTAACACAAACACCTTCAAAACCTATGTACATTTAACAGTTACACATAGCTCAGTATCAAAATATTCTTGTATAAGACCATACATACAGAAGAGTGATTCTTTTCTTCTTCTTTTTTCCTCCTCTTTCTCTCATTGTAGGTTGTGCCATTCCTTAGCCAGTTAGCCAACTTATGTTTTTTTTCTTCTAATTTTTACCTCTATGTTGAAGACAATCACGCCAAGTTACTGAACGTAAAAAGGACGGATTTTTCTATTGAGAAATTCATTTTGGTACAGGGGTTGAATTTGGAAAATGCAGAGTGTCCATGTGTTACTGTTGCTGTCTTTGTTTTTCTTTTTCTTTTCATTGTTTTGCTCCTCTGTTAGGGCCACTGTTTCATATGATGACCGAGCTATAATCATCAATGGGAAAAGAAGGATTCTTATTTCTGGTTCAATTCATTACCCAAGAAGCACTCCCGAGGTAATTATGCAAAAATTCAGTTGTAACGTTTTCATATTTTTTCATGGCCTTTTTGACAAATGGATATACCTTGTTTTATTGTAAATTTTGTTCCTTTAATGTTTTGTGATTTGAGAATGGTTTCTGACAAATGGTCGTCTTCTTTTTGCTGTAATTTATGTTTACTTTAACGCTATGTGGCTGTGAGAATTTTTCTGAAGGTTGTCATTTTTGCAGATGTGGCCTGGTCTTATTCAAAAGGCTAAAGATGGAGGCTTGGATATTATAGAGACTTATGTCTTCTGGAATGCGCATGAACCCTCTCCTGGAAAAGTAATGCTTAAATATTCGTCATGCTATTAATATCAAGAAAAAGATAAATTGACTTTTTCCTTCTGTTTTCAGTTTAAATTTGAGGGGAGGTATGATCTGGTTAAATTTATCAAATTGGTACAACAAGCAGGCCTCTATGTTAATCTCCGCATTGGGCCTTACATTTGTGGAGAATGGAATTTTGGGTAATTCAAATAAAAGCAAATGGACTTTATTTTTCCAGTTTTCTCTGGTTTTATAATCTTTATTTTATGCAGGGGATTTCCTGTTTGGTTAAAATATGTACCTGGTATGGAGTTTAGAGCAGACAATCACCCTTTTAAGGTTTGATTTATGACTTTGGATTTCTTCCTCAGTTACTCCAAATGGGATAATTGTTGACTATGTTGCAGTTGGCTATGCAAGGATTTGTAGAGAAAATTGTCAACATGATGAAGTCAGAAAATTTGTTTGAACCTCAAGGTGGACCAATTATTTTGGCACAGGTTTGAAAATATGCTCATTTCTTGTCTTTAGTTTCTAATTATCTGTAGTCCCATAATTTGAAAATTAGTAGTGCAGATAGAAAATGAGTATGGACCAATTGAGTGGGAAGTTGGAAGTCCTGGTAAAGCTTATACAAAATGGGCAGCTGCAATGGCTGTGGGTTTAGAGATTGGAGTCCCATGGATCATGTGTAAGCAAGAGGATGCCCCTGATCCTGTGGTAAGCAATTCTCAATTTCTGAAACAAAAACCTAGAATTCCTAAGACTTGTGTAAAGATTTTTTGGTCATTTCTCCCCAGAACTTACAGTTGTTGATTCTGCTGCAGATTGATACTTGCAATGGCTTCTACTGCGAAGATTTCCGTCCTAATAAGCCCTACAAACCTAAAATGTGGACAGAAGTCTGGACTGCCTGGTAATTTCCAAGAGTTTAAAAATATTTTGTTTTTGGTTAAACTGAATTTTTTTATTTAACCATGTATGGAAATATGTACAATTTGACTCATGAGGCAGTTCTCAAAAGGAAACAAAACTTTCAACAAACTACTCCTATACAGGATAACTATTCAAATATTCCAGATGCCTTTGCCATGTATCTATAGTACTTTTGCCCATAGAGGTGAAGTTGCACAATGTTCTCTCTAACTAGTTGACAGCCTTCTCTTCTATGAGATCTGAACCTACGACTACGAGTATTCCTTTCAGCTGCAGACAGAAAACAAGTGATGCAATGCTCTTGGTTTAGAGTTGTTAGTCTTCCCAACAGCCCATACTACCTCAGCCACCTTCCTTATCATTAGTTTAATGTCAATTAACTTTCTATTCTACTTGTTCAGGTATACGAAATTCGGTGGTCCAGTTCCTCGTAGACCAGCTGAAGATTTGGCTTTTTCAGTTGCAAGGTTTATTCAGAACAATGGCTCATTCTTCAATTACTACATGGTTAGTTTTGTTTTTGTTTAAGTGAAATTGTTAACTAGAGGATCTTATAAAAGATGAGCATTTTTTTAATTAAAATATCTTTTTTCCATGTATATGCAGTACCATGGGGGAACAAATTTTGGTCGGACAACTTCAGCACTTTTCATTGCCACTAGCTATGATTACGATGCTCCGCTAAATGAATATGGTATGGAAAATAAAGCAAGTCATATAACTGTGTTTTCTCAAATTTACACACATTTGCACATCAAAAGTAAAATAATGGAAAGGTGATTTATTCTATGATGTAATAGGGCTGTTGAATGAACCAAAGTATGGGCACTTGAGGGATTTGCATCAAGCTATCAAGCTATCTGAACCAGCTTTACTTTCCTCATATCCCACAGTCAATTGGCTTGGAAAGAATCAAGAGGTCATTCTAATATAGAATCTTTAGCCTTCTAGTCGAATTATGATCTTAATTTTCATCTAACAATGATTTACATTTTTATATCCAACAATAGGCTCATGTCTTTAGATCAAAATCCGGGGATTGTGCTGCGTTCCTATCCAACTATGACACTAAATATTCAGTTAAAGTCACCTTTCAGACTACGCAGTATGACCTGCCTCCATGGTCCATCAGCATTCTTCCTGATTGCAAAACTGCTGTTTACAACACCGCTAGGGTAATGAGAGAAACTCTTACTGAATCTATCTTTACTAGTTCTGATTTTCGTTGTTAATCTGGAAAGATGTCATTCTGATAAGATATACTAAAATTTTCTTAAAAAAATATAAAACATTTGTTAAAATACATAAAAATGTTCAGGAGCAGAGTTTCTATTATCTTCTTGCAAACTGCTGCAGATTAGCTCCCAAAGCTCACAGATGATGATGGCACCTGTAGTTGGCAGTTTATCTTGGCAGTCATACAGCGAAGAAACTCCATCTGCTGAAGAAAGCGACACGCTTTCAGCCAATGGACTACTGGAGCAGATAAATATTACCAGAGATTCCTCAGACTATCTGTGGTACATGACAGAGTGGGTACCTTCATCTCCTTGCTTCTTTCAAAAGATTTTTATGTTTAGTTGGTAGATTCAATATTTTTTATAATCTTTTGGTTACTTGCCACAGTGTAAACGTAGGGTCTGATGAAGGATTTCTAAAGAATGGAAAGGACCCTTTTCTCACTGTTATGTCTGCTGGCCATGCTATGCATGTCTTCATCAATGGCCAACTATCAGGTAGTGAGACCTGCACTCTATTTGGGAATAGGGATTGATAAATACGTCTAATTGTCCGTTCTTGTCTCCATTTCGCTTCTATTTGGCTTTACCTTGTGGTAGGAACTGTTTATGGGGGATTAGATAATCCAAAACTGACATATAGTGGCAATGTGAAACTAAGAGCCGGTATTAACAAGATTTCTTTGCTCAGTGTTGCTGTTGGTCTCCCGGTTAGTTCTATTTCCTGTTTCGCTGTTCTCTTTAAAAGGAAAATTTAAACCTTCATGGTATTTATGCTAGTAAATGCATTTCAGAATGTTGGTTTGCACTTTGAGTCATGGAATACTGGAGTTCTTGGGCCAGTTACATTGAGTGGTCTCAATGATGGGACAAGAGACTTGACAATACAAAGATGGTCTTACAAGGTTTTTTCCCTAATAACTCTCCCTCTTTTCTACCAAGTGTTTTGTCCAAATCTATAAGCCAGTGTCTTCCAAGATAACAAGAAATTTCGCGTTTATGTTTCTTTGAATAGACAACTGTAGATACTAGGATCCACTCCCATCTGTACATTCCAAGCTATTAGAATGTAGGAGAAACCAAGAGAATGGAGGTGTAAAACATCTATGGTTTTTTATCTGCAGGTTGGTCTAAAAGGTGAATCATTAAGTTTTCATACCTCAAGTGGAGGTTCCTCTGTTGAATGGGTTGAAGGTTCACTTTTGGCTCAAAGGCAGCCCCTCACTTGGTACAAGGTAAATTCCTTATGTAAATGTCAACATTATGATACAATTTTTGATCACATTAAATGTACACCATCGGACATGGTTTGTCAGTTTTACGACTTGAATAAAATAGCACAGTTAATATACCAAAGATTTTCCAGGCTACATTTGATGCACCTGAAGGAAATGATCCAGTAGCGTTAGACATGGTAAGTATGGGAAAAGGTCAAATATGGGTAAACGGTGAAGGTGTAGGCCGCCAATGGCCTGGATACATAGCAAAGGGCCACTGTGGGGAATGCAATTATGCTGGAGAGTACACTGAAAAGAAATGCCAGACAAACTGTGGACAGCCTTCTCAAAGATGGTAAGGGATTTATATTATTTCCAGCAAATTTTGGGTTGGATTATGGACTGCACTGATTTTCCTACTTTGTTAATTGAGGGGATGCATTTATGCGTCATATTCACTAGAATCAAACATGCTTTTAAAAGCTAACAAGATTGACCATAGAGAAAATTAGCCTACTTCTTCAAGGTGCAATCTGAAGAGAACTTGAGCTTGTTGTCTGAAAGCAAATGAATTGTGAAACTGATGATTTTTAGGTATCATGTCCCAAGATCATGGCTGAAACCAAGTGGAAATCTGTTGGTAGTTTTTGAAGAATGGGGTGGTGTTCCAACCAGAATTTCTTTGGTTAGAAGAGCAACTGCCAGAGTTTGTGCTGATATTGTTGATGGGCAGCCAACTCTAAAAAACTGGCGAACGGTGGGCTCTGGGAAATCAAATAATATGCATCCGAAAGCTCACTTGTGTTGTCCAGATGGGAAGAAAATCTCAAAAATACAGTTTGCTAGTTACGGAGTGCCACAAGGAACTTGTGGAAACTTCCGCGAGGGTACCTGCCATGCTCGCAAGTCATATGATGCATTTGAAAAGGTGTGTCATTTTTTTTACATTATGTAATTACTTCAAAGTTTTCTGAGACCAAATTGCTGACTGATGACTGGAAATTGCAATTACCTGGTTTCCTGATTCAAAGTTCTTTATTTTGCTTCGTGTCTAAACGCAAGATTCAGCTTTAGCCTCAGTTTTAACATATAGTCTGTTTGCTAGCCAGTTAAAGGCGTTCGTGATAAATATTCCTATGTTTTGCTTACATTTGCTAACTTTCAAATGGATATCACAGAATTGCATTGGACGGCAGTCTTGTTCAGTAAATGTTGTGCCTGAAGTTTTTGGAGGAGATCCGTGTCCAAATACTTCAAAGAAGCTATCTGTGGAAGCTATTTGCAGATGAGATTATTAAAGGGAGTTGGAGACAAAGTGAAACCAAAATCAATTCATTATAACTGCAGAAATACGCGATTACAGGAATATCATTTTCAGAAAAAAATTTCTTGCTTCTCTGCAAGCTCTGATTTCAGACACGAGGGGTGCTGATTCGGTTATTGTATTTGAAGAAATTGTACAGCATCTCGATACATAGGCCAGTATAATTTTGAATTTAGATAAGCTTCTTGTATGGATATACAACTACAATTCATTGATCCAGGCCACCATTCCTCCAAAATGGTTGAAAACCTGGAATAGAAAGGGAATATATATAAACTGTGTTTATGAAAAAACCAGGGAGCCAATTTTCCCTTTATATTTGTAATAATCTCACTGTGTAACAGTTATTTGAAAAAATTCTATAAAGGCATTGCATCGTTTTTTGCATCTTACTATTAGGACTCTAAGGATTTATCTCATAGCAATATTTGTAATTATCCCATATATGTGAAGGACTCTATACTTATGTTTTGTGGATGATATATTTATCCTTGTATATACCCATATTACTGTAAATATAGCAATACTGGTTCTCTGTTCATTGAGCCATTTATTAAAGATTATTATGGTATCAAATTAGCCAGCAAAATCCTCATATAAACTGTGGTGACTGAACGAAACATCAACATAGAATCAATATAATGCATACTATCCTTACTTACTGTCATGGGGGCGATTTTAGTCAGTCAAAACTCACACCCGCGCGGCAGTCAAGTCGTACACTTGACTCAGCCTTTCCCAAAATACTTAGCCAATTTTCGGCAAGCTTGGCCTTAAACGAAAATTTAGACAGCAATTCAAGAAGAACACACACATATACGGGAAAATCCCAACCTTTGCATTAATGTGGAAAATATACAAAGGACCCTCACTTTTGACAAAGAACACAAGTCGTTCTTGTCAACACTAAGATCTGCCCAAGCCAAACCTTAGCCCCTTTTTTGAAACAACTGAAACCCTCACGTTTCACTCTTGTTTCCCACTTAGAATTTCTCACGAAATTCCCCACATTTACTCCTTACTTCTGCCTAAGTCACAAAGGCCCTATTTATAAAATATAGGCAGCCCTTAGACTTGGCAGCACATGACACTTGTTGTCTACAGCTTTTGCCACTTGTCGGACTAAGACTAATTCTGCTCCTAACATGTAGTTGACATCCCCAACTACTTAGGACACATTATACACGAAATGGGGACATTATACAAGCATGATCAGATCATGGGACAAAGAGGTTATGACAAGGTAACCGCCAACTACTTTCCATGTGCATTGCATGTGCCATTCTTCACTTGGCCAGCTGATTCGTGCCCAAGGCTGGCATTGCGCCCAGCCTTGGCACATCTTGACATTGCTTCCGCGCCAATGCCTTGCCCGCATCCGCTGCCTGTGATTTTGCCGCACATGCCCGACGCCGCTGCCGCCCGCACACTGTCTTGGCCCAAATCTGCCTTGCTCATGTCAACCTTCATTTCCCTCGTGCCATTGCTTGTATTTTCCTTCACATAGCTTTGCCTTAGCTATTGAAAGCCTTTTCCATCATCCCGCATTTCCGTCTTGTCTTAGCTTAGCCCGAACTTAGCTGCCACAACCCAAAGTGCCATGCCCCTGACTTTGGCGCGCATGCCGTGCCATGCCGCCCTAACATTGCCCACACAGCTTTGTCAAGCCTTTGCCAAGCGCACCTTGCCTGTCCCAAGGTCTTGGCCCATACTTGCCTACAACAGCCCTCAATGACAATGTCTTGTCCGTCTTCCACTCGCCACACTGTTTTCTCAAGCCTTTGTCATGTCTTGTCGCCCAAATCCTTGCCACAGCCGTGCCACGCCCGATGACAAAAAGTCAGGCCCTAACAAACCACCCGCACCTTTTGAAATCGACGTCCTCGTCGAGCCGTCTTTAATGAAGCAGCCCCAAGGGGTTGTTAACATACACCGCCCCTGGTGCTTCATTTCCACCTGCCACAATGGCATTTGCTTCCGCCACTTGTTCCTGTTTCTCTGCAGCCAGCATAGCATTCACCCTAGCCTGCACCGGACAGTCCTTTTTCAAGTGCGGTCCACCACAAGTGAAGCAGCCTTTGAACTTGCCGCTCCTTTCTTTGCCGTTGTGATTCTCTTGTCTCACATTCTTGGCAAAGCCCTCATCTTCGGCAGCTTGCCCCTTCCCTCTTTTCTTCCATTCCTTAGCTTTCCCGTCAGCCTTTGAATGCGAAGTTCCAGCAGGGTTATCACCTATATTTAGGTCAGCCAACGCATCTGCCGCCGCAATGGCAGTAGAAAGGCATTGAACATTCTGCCTTCTCAACTCCAATTGCGCCCAACCCTTCAACCCGCTCATGAAGTAATGCAGCTTATCTTCCTCTGCCATATTACTTACATTGAGCATCAAGGATGAAAATTCCTTGACATACTCCGCCACTGTACCACTTTGCTTCAAGCGACGAAGTCCATCTCGTGCCAACCACGACGAATTAGTTGGAAGGAATTGGGATTTTAATTCCTTCTTCAGCATCTCCCAAGTTCCAATCTTGGGCAGTCCAGTACTTTCCGTTTCTGCCATTCGTGTGCGCCACCACACCTTTGCATCACCAGTCAAATACATTGGTGTGATTATCACCTTGTCTTCATCCGCAACACGTGCAGCCTGGAAATACTGCTCCATATCCCACAAGAAATTTTCCAGTTCTTTGGCACTTCTTGCACCCCCATATGCCTTTGGCTCCGGAATCCTCAACTTAGTGCGTTCATCACTTCTAGGGACAACAGTTTGCAATTCCCTCCGAAGTTGAACCACTTCCTCGCGCAGTTCTTCCTTCTCTTGGCGTACCAAGGCCATTTCTGCCAGCGTTGTCTCGTGTCTCGCTGCATAATCTGCCTCTAACTGTGCCATTCTTGCAAGAACAGAAGAATCGCCATTTGCCTCAAGAGCCTGCCCAACGAGTGCTTCCAACTGCTCTATCCTTTGACGCAGTTCCGCATTTGTGCCACCAGCCATGTTCTCAAATAGCCCCACGAATTCTGCCACCGATCGTCTTGCCACTGCCACGAACTAAACCTGGCTCTGATACCAGTTGTCACGGGG